>NC_064563.1:38810985-39133518 GCF_937001465.1 Orcinus orca
GTTAGTGTTAGCGTACGGGTTAGGATTAGGGGACGAGTTAGGATTAGGGGACGAGTTAGGGTAAGGCTTCGGGGAAGGGTTAGGGTTAGGGTTCGGGCTAGGGTTAGGATTAGTGGACGGGGAAGTTTTAGCGTCCAGGTGAGGGTACGACAACGGTTTAGGGTGAGCGTACGTGTGAGGGCAGGGGTTACTGCTAGCTTACGGGTTAGGATTTGGGGACGGGTTAGGGTAAGGCTTCGGGGAAGGGTTAGGGATAGGGTTCGGGCTAGTGTTACGGTTAGCGGACGTGGATGGTTTAGGGTCCAAGTGAGGGTACGAAAACGGTTTAGGGTGTGTGAACATGTGAGGGCACGGGTGAGTGTTAGCGTACGGGTTAGGATTAGGGGAAGGGTTAGGGTAAGGCTTCGGGGAAGGGTTAGGGTTAGGGTTCGGGCTAGGGTTAGAGTTAGGTGATGGGGACCGTTTAGGGTCCAGGTGAGGGTACGACAACGGTTTAGGGTGAGCGTACGTGTGATGGCATGGGTTAGTGTTAGCGTATGGGTTAGGATTAGGGGACGAGTTAGGATTAGGGGACGAGTTAGGGTAAGGTTTCGGGGAAGGTTTAGGGTTAGGGTTCGGGTTAGGGTTAGGATTAGTGGACGGGGACGGTTTAGCGTCCAGGTGAGGGTACGACAACGGTTTAGGGTGAGCGTACGTGTGAGGGCAGGGGTTAGTGTTAGCGTACGGATTAGGATTGGGGGACGGGTTAGGGTAAGGTCTTGGGGAAGGTTTAGGGATAGGGTTCGGGCTAGGGTTAGTGTTAAGGGACGGGCACGGTTTAGGGTCCAGGTGAGGGTACGACAAACGGTTTAGGGTGACCTTACGTGTGAGGGCCCGGGTTATTGTTAGCATACGGGTTAGGATTAGAGGACGAGTGAGGGTAAGGCTTCGGGGAAGGTTTAGGGTTATATTTTGGGCTGGGGTTAGGGTTAGGGGATGGGGACGGTTTAGGGTCCAGGTGACGGTACCACAACGGTTAAGGGTGAGCGTACGTGTGAGGGCAGGGGTTAGTGTTAGCGTACGGGTTAGGATTGGGGGACGGGTTAGGGTAAGGTCTTGGGGAAGGTTTAGGGATAGGGTTCGGGCTAGGGTTAGGGTTAGGGGACGGGGATGGTTTAGGGTCCAGGTGAGTGTACGACAACTGTTTAGTGTGAGCGTACATGTGAGGGCATGGGTTAGTGTTAGTGTATGGGTTAGGATTAGGGGACGGGTGCGGGTAAGGCTTCGGGGAAGGGTTAGGGTTAGGGTTTGTGCTAGGGTTAGGGTTAGGGGATGGGGACGGTTTAGGGTCCAGGTGAGGGTACGACAATGGTTTAGGGTGAGCATACGTGTGAATGCACGAGTTAGTTTTAGCGTACGGGTTAGGAGTACGGGATGGGTTAGCGTAAGGCTTCGGGGAAGGGTTAGGTTTAGGGTTCGGGCTAGGGCTAGGGTTAGTGGACGAGGTCCGTTTAGGGTCCAGGTGAGGATATGACAACGGTTTAGGGTGAGCGTACGTGTGAGGGCACGGGTTAGTGTTAGCGTACGGGTTAGGATTTGGGGACGAGAGGGTAAGGCTTCGGGGAAGGGTTAGGGTTAGGGTCCGGACTAGGGTTAGGGTTAAGGGACAGGGACGGTTTAGGGTCCAGGTGAGGGTACGACAACGGTTTAGTGTGAGCGTACGTGTGAGGGCATGGGTTAGTGTTAGCGTACGGGTTAGGATTAGGGGACGCGTTAGGGTAAGGCTTCCGGGAAGGGTTAGGGTTCGGGCTAGGGTTAGGGTTAGGGTACGGGGACAGTTTAGGGTCCAGGTGAGGGTACGACAATTGTTTGGGGTGAGCGTATGTGTGAGGGTACTGGTTAGTGTTAGCGTACGGGTTAGGATTAAGGGACGTGTTAGGGTAAGGCTTCCGGGAAGGGTTAGGTTTCGGGCTAGGGTTAGGCTTAGGGGACGGGGACTGTTTAGGGTCCAGGTGAGGGTACGAAAACGTTTTAGGGTGAGCATACGTGTGAGGGCATGGGTTGGTTTTAGCGTACTGGATAGGATTAGCAGACGGAATAGGGTAAGGCTTCGCGGAAGGGTTAGGGTTAGGGATCGGTCTAGGTTTAGGGTTAGTGGACGGGGTCGGTTGAGGATACAGGTGAGTGTACGACAAAGGTTTAGGGTGAGCGTACGTGTGAGGGCATGGGTTGGTGTTAGCGTACTGGATACGATTAGGGGACGGATTAGGGTAAGGCTTCAGGGAAGGTTTAGGGTTAGGGTTCGGGCTAGGGTTAGGGTTAGGGGACGGGTAGAGTTTAGGGTCCAGGTGAGGGTACGACAATGGTTTAGGGTGAGCATATGTGTGAGGGCACGGGTCAGTGTTAGCATACGGGTTAGGATTAGGGGACGGGTTAGGGTAAGGCTTCGGGGAAGGGTTAGGGTTAGGGTCCGGGCTAGGGTTAGGGTTAAGGGACAGGGACAGTTTAGGGTCCAGGTGAGGGTTCGACAATGGTTTAGGGTGAGCATAAGTGTGAGGGCACGGGGTATGTAAGCGTACGGGTTAGGATTTGGGGACAGGTGAGGGTAAGCCTTCGGGGAAGGGTTAGGGTTAAGGTTCGGGCTTCGGTTAGGGTTAGGGAACGGGGACGGTTTAGGGTCCAGGTGAGGGTACGACAACGGTTTAGGGTGAGCATACGTTTGAGGGCACGAGTTAGTGTTAGCGTACAGGTTAGGATTAGGGGACGGGTTAGGGTAAGGCTTCGGGAAAGGGTTAGGGTTAGGGTTCGCGCTACGGTTAGGGTTAGGGGACGGGGACGGTTTAGGGTCCAGGTGAGGGTACGACAACGGTTTAGGGTGAGCATACGTGTGAATACACGAGTTAGTTTTAGCGTACGGGTTAGGAGTACGGGATGGGTTAGCGTAAGGCTTCGGGGAAGGGTTAGGGTTAGGCTTCGGGCTAGGGCTAGGGTTAGTGGACGAGGTCCGTTTAGGGTCCAGGTGAGTATACGACAACGGTTTAGGGTGAGCGTACGTGTGAGGGCACGGGTTAGTGTTAGCGTACGGGTTAGGATTTGGGGACGGGAGAGGGTAAGGGTTCGGGGAAGGGTTAGGGTTAGGATTCGGGCTAGGGTTAGGGTTAGGGGACGGGGAGAATTTAGGGTCCAGGTGAGGGTACGACAATGGTTTAGGGTGAGCATATGTGTGAGCGCACGGGTCAGTGTTAGCATACGGGTTAGGATTAGGGGACGGGTTAGGGTAAGGCTTCGGGAAAGGGTTAGGGTTAGGGTCCGGGCTAGGGCTAGGGTTAAGGGACAGGGACGGTTTAGGGTCCAGGTGAGGGTACGACAACGGTTTGGTGTGAGCGTACGTGTGAGGGCATGGGTTAGTGTTAGCGTACGGGTTAGGATTAGGGGACGCGTTAGGGTAAGGCTTCCGGGAAGGGTTAGGGTTCGGGCTAGGGTTAGGGTTAGGGTACGGGGACAGTTTAGGGTCCAGGTGAGGGTACGACAATGGTTTGGGGTGAGCGTATGTGTGAGGGTACTGGTTAGTGTTAGCGTACGGGTTAGGATTAAGGGACGTGTTAGGGTAAGGCTTCCGGGAAGGGTTAGGTTTCGGGCTAGGGTTAGGCTTAGGGGACGGGGACTGTTTAGGGTCCAGGTGAGGGTACGACAACGGTTTAGGGTGAGCATACGTGTGAGGGCATGGGTTGGTTTTAGCGTACTGGATAGGATTAGCAGACGGAATAGGGTAAGGCTTCGCGGAAGGGTTAGGGTTAGGGATCGGTCTAGGTTTAGGGTTAGTGGACGGGGTCGGTTGAGGATACAGGTGAGTGTACGACAAAGGTTTAGGGTGAGCGTACGTGTGAGGGCATGGGTTGGTGTTAGCGTACTGGATACGATTAGGGGACGGATTAGGGTAAGGCTTCGGGGAAGATTTAGGGTTAGGGTTCGGGCTAGGGTTAGGGTTAGGGGACGGGGAGAGTTTAGGGTCCAGGTGAGGGTACGACAATGGTTTAGGGTGAGCATATGTGTGAGGGCACGGGTCAGTGTTAGCTTACGGGTTAGGATTAGGGGACGGGTTAGGGTAAGGCTTCGGGGAAGGGTTAGGGTTAGGGTCCGGGCTAGGGTTAGGGTTAAGGGACAGGGACGGTTTAGGGTCCAGGTGAGGGTACGACAATGGTTTAGGGTGAGCATACGTGTGAGGGCACGGGGTATGTAAGCGTACGGGTTAGGATTTGGGGACAGGTGAGGGTAAGGCTTCGGCGAAGGGTTAGGGTTAGGGTTCGGGCTTCGGTTAGGGTTAGGGAACGGGGACGGTTTAGGGTCCAGGTGAGGGTACGACAACGGTTTAAGGTGAGCATACGTTTGAGGGCACGAATTAGTGTTAGCGTACGGGTTAGGATTAGGGAACGGGTTAGGGTAAGGTTTCGGGGAAGGGTTAGGGTTAGGGTTCGGGCTAGGTTTAGGGTTCGGGGACGGGGACGGTTTAGGATCCAGGTGAGGGTACGACAACGGTTAAGGGTGAGCGTACGTGTGAGGGCACGGGTTAGTGTTAGCGTACATGTTAGGATTAGGGGACGGGTTAGGGTAAGGCTTCGCGGAAGGGTTAGTGTTAGGGTTCGGGCTGGGATTAGGGTTAGGGGACGGGGACGGTTTAGGGACCAGGTGAGGGTACGACAACGGTTTAGGGTGAGCGTACGTGTGACGGCACGGGTTAGTGTTAGCGTAAGGGTTAGGATTAGGGGATCGGTTAGGGTAAGGCTTCGGGGAAGGGTTAGGGTTAGGGTTCGGGCTAGGGTTAGGGTTAGGTTACGGGGACGGTTTAGGGTCCAGGTGAGGGTACGACAATGGTTTGGGGTGAGCGTATATGTGAGGGCAGTGGTTAGTGTTAGCATACGCGTTAGGATTAGGGGACGTGTTAGGGTAAAGCTTCGGGGAAGAGTTAGGGTTCGGTCTAGGATTAGGGTTAGGGGACGGGGACTGTTTAGGGTCCAGGTGAGGGCACGACAACTTTTTAGGGTGAGAGTACTTGTGAGGGCATGGGTTGGTGTTAGCGTACTGGATAGGATTAGGGGACGGATTAGGGTAAGGCTTCGGGGAAGGGTTAAGGTTAGGGTTAGGGCTAGGTTTACAGTTAGGGGACGGGAAAGGTTTAGGGTCAAGGTGAGGGTACGACAACGGTTGAGCGTGAGCGTACGTGTGAGGGCACGGGTTAGTGTTAGCGTACGGGTTAGTATTAGGAGACGGGTTAGGGTAAGTCTTCGGGGAAGGTTTAGGGTTAGGGTTCGGGGTACGGTTAGGGTTAGGGGATGGGGACGGTTTAGGGTTCAGGTGAGGGTACGACAACGGTTTCGGGTGAGCGTACGTGTGAGAGCACGGGTTAGTGTTAGCTTACGGGTTAGGATTAGGGGACGGGTTAGGGTAAGGCTTCGGGGAAAGGTTAGGGTTAGGGTTCGGGCTAGGGTTAGGGTTAGGGGATGGGGACGGTTTATGGTCCAGGTGAGGGTACGACAACGGTTTAGGGTGAGCGTACGTGTGAGGGCACGGGTTAGTGTTAGCGTACGGGTTATTAATAGGGGACGGGTTAGGGTAAGGCTTCGGGGAAGTGTTAAGTTTAGGGTTCGGGCTAGGGTTAGCGTTAGGGGACGGGGACGGTTTAGGGTCTAGCTTAGGGTACGACAACGGTTTAGGGTGAGCGTACGTGTGAGGGCACGGTTTAGTGTTAACGTACGGGTTAGGATTAGGGGACGGGTTAGGATAAGGGTTCGGGGAAGGGTTAGGGTTAGGGTTCGGGCTACGGTTAGGGTTAGGGTACGGTGACAATTTAGGGTCCACGTGAGGGTACGACAACGGTTTAGGGTGAGCGTACATGTGAGGGCACTGCTTAGTGTTAGCGTACGTGTTAGGATTAGGGTACGGGTGAGGGTAAGGCTTCGGGGAAGTTTTAGGGTTAGGGTTCGGGCTAGGATTAAGGGTAGGGGATGGGGACGGTTTAGGGTCCAGGTGAGGGTACGACAACGGTTTAGGGTGAGCGTACGTGTGAGGGCACGGGTTAGTGTTATCGTACGGGTTAGGATTAGGGTCGTGTTAGGGTAAGGCTTCGGGGAAGGGTTAGTTTTAGGGTTAAGGGTAGGGTTTGGGTTAAAGGATAGGGACGGTTTAGGTTCCATGTGAGGGTACGACAATGGTTTAGGGTGAGCGTACGTGTGAGGGCACTGGTTATGTAAGCGTACGGGTTAGGATTAGGGGACGGGTGAGTGTAAGGCTTCGGGGAAGGGTTAGTGGTAGGGTACGGGCTACGGTTAGGGTTAGGGCTAGGGGACGGTTAAGGGTCCAGGTGAGTGTACGAAAACGGTTTAGGGTGAGGATACGTCTGAGGGCATGGGTTAGTGTTAGCGTACGGGTTAGGATTAGGGGACGGTTTAGGGTAAGGCTTCGGGGAAGGGTTAGTGCTAGGGTTCGGGCTAAGGTTAGGTTTAGGGGACGGGGACGGTTTAGGGTCCAGGTGAGGATACGACAACGGTTTAGGGTGAGCGTACGTGTGAGGGCACGGGTGAGTGTTAGCGTACGGGTTACGATTAAAGGACGGGTGAGGGTAAGGCTTCTGGGAAGTGTTAGGGTTAGGGTTCGGGCTAGGGTTAGGTTTAGGGGATGGGGACGTTTTAGGGTCCAGGTGAGGGTACGACAACGGTTTAGGGTGAGCGTACGTGTGAGGGCACGGGTTAGTGTTAGCGTTCGGGTTAGGATTAGTGGACGGGTTAGGGTAAGGCTTCGGGGAAGTGTTAGGGTTAGGGTTCGGGCTAGGGTTAGGGGACGGGGACGGTTTAGGGTTCAGATGAGTGTACGACAACGGTTTATGGTCAGCGTGCATGTGAGGACACGGGTTAGTGTTAGTGTACGGTTTAGGATTAGGGGACGGGTTAGGGTAAGGCTTCGGGGAAGAGTTAGGGTTAGGGTTCATGCTAGGGTTAGGGGACGGGGACGGTTTAGGGTCCAGGTGAGGGTACGACAACGGTTTAGGGTGAGCATACGTGTGCGGGCACGGGTTATTGTTAGCGTACGGGTTAGGATTAGGGGACGTGTGAGGGTAATGCCTCGGGATAGGGTTAGGGTTAGGGTTCGGGATAGAGGTGAGGGTACCACAACGGTTTAGAGTGAGCGCACGTGTGAGGGCAGGGGTTAGTGTTAGCGTACGGTGTAGGATTACGGGACGGGTTAGGGTATGGCTTCGGGGAAGGGTTAGGGTTAGGGTTCGGGCTAGGGTTAGGGTTAGGGGACGGGGACGGTTTAGGGTCTAGGTGAGGGTATGACAACGATTTAGGGTGAGCGTACGTGTGAGGGCACGGGTTGGTGTTAGCGTACGGGTTAGGGTTAGCTGACGGGTGAGGGTAACGCTTCGGGGAAGGGTTAAGGTTAGGGTTTGGGCTAGGGTTAGGGTTAGGGTTAGGGGACGGTTTAGGGTCCAGGTGAAAGTGCGACAACGGTTTAGGGTGAACGTACATGTGATGGCACGGCTTAGTTGCAGGGTAGGGGTTACAATTAGGGGACGTGTGAGGGTAAGGTTTCGGGGAAGGGTTAGGTTTAGGGTTCGGACTAGGGTTAGGGTTAGGGGACATGGAAGATTTAGGGTCCAGGTGAGGGTACGACAACGGTTTAGGGTGAGCGTACGTGTGAGGGCACAGATTAGTGTTAGCGTATGGGTGAGGATTAGGGGACGTGTGAGGGTAAGGCTTCGGGGAGGTTTTAGGGTTAGGGTTCGGGCTAGGGTTAGGGTTAGGGGACGGTGACGGTTTAGGGTCCAGGTGAGGGTACGACACGGTTTAGTGTGAGCGTACGTGTTAGGGCACGGTTTAGTGTTAGCGCACGGGTTAGGATTAGGGGACGGGTGAGGGTAAGGCTACGGGGAAGGGTTAGGGTTAGGGTTCAGTCTAGGGTTAGGGTTAGGCGACGGGGACGGTTTAGGGTCCAGGTGAGGGTACGACAACGGTTTAGGGTGAGCGTACATGTGAGAGCATGTGTTACTTGTAGCGTACGGGTTAGGATTAGGGGACGGGTGAGGGTAAGGCTTGGGGAAGGGTTAGGGTTGGGGTTCGGGCTAGGGTTAGGGTTAGGGGACGGGGACGGTTTCGGGTCAAGGTGAGCGTACGACAACAGTTTAGGGTGAGCGTACGTGTGAGGGCACGGGTTAGTGTTAGCGTACGGGTTAGGATTAGGGGACGGGTGAGGGTAAGGCTTCGGGGAAGGGTTAGGGTTAGGGTTCGGGCTAGGGTTAGGGTTAGGGGACGGGGACGGTTTAAGGTCCAGGTGAGGTTACGACAACGGTTTAGGGTGAGTGTACGTGTGAGGGCAAGGGTTAGTGTTAGCGTATGGGTTAGGATTAGGGGACGGGTGAGGGTAAGGTTTCGGGGAAGTGTTAGGGTTAGGGTTCGGGCTAGGGTTAGGGTTAGGGGACGGGGACGTTTTAGGGTCCAGGTGAGGGTACGACAACAGTTTAGGGTGAGCGTACGTGTGAGGGCACGGGTTAGTGTTAGCGTACAGGTTAGGATTAGGGGACGGGTGAGGCTAAGGCTTCGTTGAAGGGTTAGAGTTAGGGTTCCGGCTAGGGTTAAGGTTAGAGGAAGGGGACGGTTTAGGGTCCAGGTGAGTGTACGACAACGGTTTAGTGTGAGTGTACGTGTAAGGGCATGGGTTAGTGTTAGATTACGGGTTAGGATTAGGGGACGGGTGAGGGTAAGGTTTCGGGGAAGGGTTAGGGTTAGGGTTCGGGCTATTGTTAGAGGACAGGAACGGGGCCTGTTTACGGTTCAGGTGAGGGTACGACAACGGTTTAGGGTGAGCGTATGTGTGCGGGCATGAGTTAGTGTTAGCATACGGGTTAGGATTAGTGGATCGGTTAGGTTAACGCTTCCGAGAAGGGTTAGGGTTCAGGTAGGGCTAGGGTTAGTGTTAGGGGACGGGGACGGTTTAGGGTCCAGGTGAGGGTACGACAACGGTTTAGGGTGAGCGTACGTGTGAGGGCACGGGTTAGTGTTAGCGTACGGGTTAGGAATAGGGGACGGGTTAGGGTAAGGCTTCGGGGAAGGGTTAGTGTTCGGGCTAGGGTTAGGGTTAGGGTTAGGGGACGGGGACGGTTTAGGGTACAGTTGAGTGTATGACAAAGGTTTAGGGTGAGCGTACGTGTTAGGGCACGGGTTAGTGTTAGCGTACGGGTCATGATTAGGGGACGGGTGAGGGTAAGGCTTCGGGGAAAGGTTAGGGTTAGGGTTCGGGCTAGGGTTAGGGTTAGGGGACGGGGATGGTTTAGGGTACAGTTGAGTGTATGACAAAGGTTTAGGGTGAGCGTACGTGTTAGGGCACGGGTTAGTGTTAGCGTACGGGTCATGATTAGGGGACGGGTGAGGGTAAGGCTTCGGGGAAGGGTTAGGGTTCGGGCTAGTGTTAGGGGACGGGAACGGGGACTGTTTACCGTCCAGGTGAGGGTACGACAACGGTTTAGGGTGAGCGTATGTGTGCGGACATGGGTTAATGTTAGCGTACGGGTTAGGATTAGGGGATCGGTTAGGGTAAGGCTTCCGAGAAGGGTTAGGGTTCGGGTCAGGCTAGGGTTAGGGTTAGGGGACGGGGACGGTTTAGGGTTTAGGTGAGGGTACGACAACGGTTTAGGGTGAGCGTACATGTGAGGGCCGGGTTACTGTTAGCGTACGGGTTAGGATTAGAAGACGGGTTAGTGTAAGGCTTCGGGGAAGGGATAGGGTTAGGGTTCGAGCTAGGGTTAGGGTTAGGGGACGGGGACGGTTTAGGGTCGTGGCTAGGGTACGACAACGGTTTATGGTGAGCGTACGTGTGAGGGCACGGGTTAATATTAGCGTACGGGTTAGGATTAGGAGATGGGTGAGGGTAAGGCTTCGGGGAAGGGTTAGGATTAGGGTTCGGGCTGTGGTTAGGGTTAGGGTACGGGGACGGTTTAGGGTCCAGGTGAGTGTACGACAACGGTTTAGGGTGAGCGTATGTGTGAGGGCAAGGATTAGTGTTAGCGTACGGGCTAGGATTAGGGGAGTGGTGAGGGAAAGGCTTCGGGGAAGTGTTAGGGTTAGGGTTCGGGCTAGGGTTAGGGTTAGGGGACGGGGACGGTTTAGGGTCCAGGTGAGGGTACGACACGGTTTAGGGTGAGCGTACGTGTGAGGGCACGGGTTACAGTTAACGTACGGGTTAGGAGTAGGGGACGTGTTAGTGTAAGGCTTCCGGGAAGTGTTAGGGTTAGGGTTGGGCTAGGGTTAGGGTTAGGGGACAGGGACGGTTTAGGGTCCAGGTGAGGGTACGCCAACGTTTTAGGGTGAGCGTATTTGTGAGGGCAAGTGTTAGTGGTAGCGTACGGGTTAGGAGTAGGGGACGGGTTAGGGTAAGGCTTCGGGGAAGTGGTAGGGTTAGGGTTCGGGCTAGGGTTAGGGTTAGGGGACGGGGATGGTTTAGGGTCCAGGTGAGGGTACGCCAAAAGATTAGGGTGAGCGTATTTGTGAGGGCACGCGTTAGTGTTAGCGTACGGGTTAGGATTAGGGAACGGGTGACGGTAAGGGTTCGGGGAAGGTTTAGGGTTCGGGCTAGGGTTAGGGTTAGGGTTCGGTCCAGGTTTAGGGTTAGGGAATGGGGACGGCTTAGGGTCCAGCTGAGGGTATGACAACGGTTTAGGGTGAGCGTAAGTGTGAGGGCACGCGTTAGTTTTAGTGTACGGGTTAGGATTAGGGGACGGCTTAGGGTAAGGCTTCGGGGAAGGGTTAGGGTTAGGTTTTCGGGCTAGGGTTAGGGTGAGGGGATTGCGACGGTTTAGGGTCCAGGTGCTGTACGACAACGGTTTAGGGTGAGCGTACGTGTGAGGGCACGGTTAGTGTTAGCGTACAGTTTAGGTTTAGGTTCGGGTTAGGGTAGTGCTTCGGGGAAGGGTTAGGGTTAGGGTTCGGGCTAGTGTTAGGGTTAGGGGACGGGGACGGTTTAGAGTCAAGGTGAGGGTACGACAACGGTTTAGGGTGAGCGTACGTGTGAGGGCACGGGTTAGTGTTAGCGTACGGGTTAGGATTAGGGGACGGGTGAGGGTAAGGCTTCGGGGAAGGCTTAGGGTTAGGGTTCGGGCTAGGGTTAGTGTTAGGGGACTGGGACGGTGTAGGGTCAAGGTGAGGGTACAGCAACGGTTTAGGGTGAGCGTACGTGTGAGGGCATGGGTTAGTGTTAGCGTACGGTTTAGGACGAGGGGACGGGTTAGGGTAAGGCTTCGGGGAAGGGTTAGGTTTAGGGTTCGGGTTAGGGTTAGGGTTAGGGGATGCGGAGTGTTTAGGGTTCAGGTGAGGGTACGACAACGGTTTAGGGTGAGCGTATGTGTGAGGGTACGGGTTAGAGTTAGTGTATGGTTTAGGATTAGGGGACGGGTGAGCATAAGGCTTCGGGGAAGGGTTGCGGTTAGGGTTTGGGCTAGTGTTAGGGTTAGGGGACGGGGACGGTTTAGGGTCCTGGTGAGGGTACGACAGCGGTTTAGGGTGAGCGTACGTGTGAGGGCATGGGTTAGTGTTACAGTACGGGTAGGATTAGGGGACGGGTTAGGGTAAGCCTTCGGGGAAGGGTTAGGGTAAGGGTTCGGGCTAGCGTTAGGGTTGGGCGACGGGGTCGGTTTAGGGTCCAGGTGAGGGTATACAACGGTTTAGGGTGAGGGTATGTGTGAGGGCACGGGTTAGTCTTAGCGTACCGGTTAGGATTACGGGACGGGTTAAGGTAAGGCTTCGGGGAAGGTTTAGGGTTAGGGTTCGGGCTAGGGGTAGGGTTAGGGGACGGGAACGGTTTAGGGTCCAGGTGTGGGTACGACAACAGTTTAGGGTGAGCATACGTGTGAGGGCACGGGTTAGTGTTAGTGTACGTGTTAGGATTAGGGGACGGGTGAGGGTAAGGCTTCGGGGAAGTGTTAGGGTTAGGGTTCGGGCTAGGTTTAGGTTTAGGGGACGAGGACACTTTAGGGTGCAGTTGAGGGAACGACAATGGTTTAGGGTGAGCGTATGTGTGAGGTCACGGGTTAGTGTTAGCGTACGGGTTATGATTAGGGGACGGGTTATGGTAAGGCTTCGGGGAAGGGTTTGGGTTCGGGTTCGGGCTAGGGTTACGGTTAGGGGACGGGGACAGTTTAGGGTCCAAGTGAGGGAATAACAACGGTTTAGGGTGAGCATACGTGTGAGGGCACGGGTTAGTGTTAGTGTACGGGTTAGGATTAGGGGACTGGTTAGGGTAAGGCTTCAAGGAACGGTAAGGGTTAGGGTTCGGGCTAGGGTTAGGGTTACGGGACGGGGACGGTTTAGGGTCCAGGTGAGCGTACGACAACGGTTTATGGTGTGCGTACGTGTGAGGGCACGGGTTAGTGTTAGCGTATGGGTTAGGATTAGTGGACGGGTGAGGGTAAGGCTTCGGGGAAGGTTTAGGGTAATGGTTCGGGCTAGGGCTAGGGTTAGGGGACGGGGATGGTTTAGGGTCCAGGTGAGAGTACGACAACGGTTTAGGGTGAGCGTACGTGTGAGGGCACAGGTTAGTGTTAACGTACGGGTTAGTATTAGGGGACGGGTTAGGTTAAGGCTTCGGGGAAGGGTTAGGGTTTGGGCTACGGTTAGGTTTAGGGGACGGGGACGGTTTAGGGTCCAGGTGAGGGTACAACAACGGTTTAGGGTGAGCGTACGTGTGAGGGCACGGGTTAGTGTTCGCGTACAGGTTAGGATTAGGGGATGGGTTAGGCTAAGACTTCGGGGAAGGGTTAGGGTTAGGGTTAGGGTTAAGGCTAGGGTTAGGGTTAAGGGACAGGGACGGTTTAGGGTCCAGGTGAGGGTACGACAACGGTTTAGGGTGAGCGTACGTGTGAGGGCATGGGTTAGTGTTAGCGTACGGGTTAGGGTTAGGTGACTGGTGAGGGTAAGGCTTCGGGAAAGGGTTAGTGTTAGGGTTCAGCTAGGGCTAGGGTTAGGGGAGGGGGACGGCTTAGTGTCCAGGTGAGTGTACGACAACGGTTTAGGGTGAGCGTACGTGTGAGGGCACGGGTTAGTGTTAGCGTACGGGTTAGGATTAGGGGACGGGTAAGGGTAAGGCTTCGGGGAAGAGTTAGGGTTAGTGTTCGGGCTAGGGCTAGGGTTAGGGGAGAGGGACGGCTTAGTGTCCAGGTGAGTGTACGACAACGGTTTAGGGTGAGCGTACGTGTGAGGGCACGGGTTAGTGTTAGCGTACGGGTTAGGATTAGGGGACGGGTTAGGGTAAGGCTTAGGGGAAGGGTTAGGGTTAGGGTTCAGGCTAGGGTTAGGGTTAGGGGACGGGGACGGTTTAGTGTCCACTTGAGGGTATGACAACGATTTAGGGTGAGCGTACGTGTGAGGGCACGGGTTAGTGTTAGCGTACAGGTTAGGATTAGGTGACTATTGAGGGTAAGGCTTCGGGGAAGGGTTAGGGTTAGTTTTCCGGCGAGGGTTAGGGTTAGGGGACGGGGACGGTTTAGGGTCCAGGTGAGGTTACGACAACGGTTTAGGGTGAGCGTACGTGTGAGGGCAAGGTTAGTGTTCGCGTACAGTTTAGGATTAGGGGACGGGTGAGGGTAAGGCTTCGGGGAAGGGTTAGGTTTAGGGTTCTGGCTAGGGTTAGGGTTAGGGGACGGGGACGGTATAGGGCCAAGGTGAGGGTACGACAACGGTTTAGGATGAGCGTACGTGTGAGGGCACTGTTAGAGTTAGCGTACAGGTTAGGATTAGGAGATGGGTTAGGGTAAGGCTTTGGGGAAGGGTTAGGGTTAGGGTTCGTGCTAGGGTTATTGTTAGGGGACGGGAATGTTTTAGGGTCCAGGTGAGTGTACGACAATGGTGTAGGGTGAGAGTACATGTGAGGGCACGGGTTATGTAAGCGTACGGGTTAGGATTGGGGACGGGTGAGGTTAAGGCTTCAGGAAAGGGTTAGGGTTAGGGTTCGGGCTAGGGTTAGGGTTAGGGAACGGGGACGGTTTAGGGTCCAGGTGAGGGTATGACAACGTTTTAGGATGAGCGCACGTGTGAGGGCACGGGTTAGTGTTAGCGTACGGGTTAGGATTACGGGACGTGTTAGGCTAAGGCTTCAGGGAAAGGTTAGGGTTAGGGTTAGGGCTAGGGTTAGGGTTAGGGGACGGGGACGGTTTAGGGCCCTGGTGAGTGTACGAAAATGATTTAGGGTGAGCATATGTGTGAGGGCATGGGTTAGTGTTAGCCTATGGGTTAGGATTAGGGGTCGGGTTTTGGTAAGGCTTCGGGGAAGGGTTAGGGCAACGGTTCGGGCTACGGTTAGGGTTAGGGGACGGGAACGGTTTAGGGTCCAGGTGAGGGTACGACAACGGTTTAGGGTGAGCGTACGTGTGAGGGCACGGGTTATTGTTAACGTACGGGTTAGGATTAGGGGACAGGTTAGTGTAAGGCTTCGGGGAAGGGTTAGGGTTAGGGCTCGGGCTAGGGTTAGGGTTAGGGGACGGGGACGGTTTACGGTCCAGGTGAGGGAACGACAACGGTTTAGGGTGAGCGTACGTGTGAGGGCTCGGGTTAGTGTTAGAGTACGGGTTAGGATTAGGGGTCGGGTTATGGTAAGGCTTCGCGGAAGGGTTAGGGCCAGGGTTCGGGCTACGGTTAGGGTTAGGGGACGGGGACGGTTTAGGGTCCAGGTGATTGTACGATAACGTTTTAGGGTGAGCGTACGTGTGAGGGCACGGGTTAGTGTTAGCGTACAGGTTAGGATTAGGTGACGTGTGAGTGTAAGGCTTCGGGAAAGTGTCAGGTTTAGGGTAAGGGCTAGGGTTATGTTTAGCGGACGGGGACGGTTGAGGGTCCAGGTGAGTGTACGACAACAGTTTAGGGTAAGCGTACGTGTGAGGGCACAGGTTAGTGTTAGAGTACGGATTAGGATTAGGGTACGGGTTAGAGTAAGGCTTCGGGGAAGGGTTAGGGTTAGGGTTCGGGCTACGGTTAGGGTTAGGGGACGGGGACAGTTTAGGGTCCAGGTGAGGGTACGACAACGGTGTAGGGTGAGCATACGTGTGAGGGCACGGGTTAGTGTTAGCGTACGGGTTAGGATTAGGGGACTGGTTAGGTTAAGGCTTCTGGGAAGGCTTAGGGTTAGGGTTCGGGCTAGGTTTAGGGTTAGGGGAAGGGGACGGTTTACGGTCCAGGTGAGTGTACGACAACGGTTTACGGTGAGCGTACGTGTGAGGGTACGGGTTATTGTTAACGTACGGCTTAGGATTAGGGGACGGGTGAGGGTAAGGCTTTGGGGAAGGGTTAGGGTTAGGGTTCGAGCTAGGGTTAGGGTTAGGGGACGGATACGGTTTAGGGTCCAGGTGAGGGTACGACAACGGTTTGGTGTGAGCATACATGTGAGGGCACGGGTTAGTGTTAGCGTACGGGTTAGGATTACGGGGCGGGTTAGGGTAAGGCTTCGGGGAAGGTTTAGGGGTAGGGTTTGGGCTAGGGTTAGGGTGAGGGGATGGGGACGGTTTAGGGTCCAGGCGAGGGTACGACAACGGTTTAGGGTAAGCGTACGTCTGAGGGCACGGGTTAGTGTTAGCGTACGGGTTAGGATTAGGGGACGGGTTAGTGTAAGGCTTCGGGGAAGGGTTAGGGTTAGGGTTCGGGCTACGGTTAGGGTTAGGGGACGGGGACGGTTTAGGGTCCAGGTGAGGGTACGACAACGTTTTAGGGTTAGCGTACGTTTGAGAGCACATGTTAGTGTTAGCGTACGGGTTAGGATAAGGGGACGTGTTAGGGTAAGGCTTCGTGCAAGTGTTAGGGTTAGGGTTCGGGATAGGGTTAGGGTTAGGGACGGGGACGGTTTAGGGTCCAGGTGAGGGTACAAGAACGGTTTAGGGTGAGCATACGTGTGAGGGCACGGGTTATGTAAGCGTACGGGTTAGGATTTCGGGACGGGTGAGGGTAAGGCTTCGGGGAAGGGTTAGGGTTAGGGTTCGGGCTACGGGTAGGGTTAGGGGATGGGGACGGTTTAGGGTCCAGGTAAGTGTACGACAACGGTTTAGGGTGCGCATACGTGTTAGTGCACGAGTTAGTGTTAGCGTACGTGTTAGGATTAGGGGACGGTTTAGGGTAAGGCTTCGGGGAAGGGTTAGGGTAAGGGTTCGGGCTACGGTTAGGGTTAGGGGACGGGGACGGTTTAGGGTCCAGGTGAGGGTACGACAACGGTTTAGGGTGAGCGTACGTTTGAGGGCACGAGTTAGTGTTAGGGTACGGGTTAGGATTAGGGGACGGGTTAGGGTAAGGCTTCGCGGAATGTTTAGGGTTAGGGTTAGGGTTAGGGTTAGGGGACGGGGACTGTTTAGGGTCCAGGTGAGGGTACGACAATCGTTTTGGGTGAGCGTACGTGTGAGGGCATGGGTTGGTGTTAGCGTACTGGATAGGATTACGGGACGGATTAGGGTAAGGCTTCGGGGAAGAGTTAGGGTTATGGTTCGGGCTACGGTTAGGGTTAGGGGACGGGGACGGTTTAGGGTCCAGGTGAGGGTACGACAACGGTTTAGGGTGAGCGTACGTTTGAGGGCACGAGTTAATGTTAGGGTACGGGTTAGGATTAGGGGACGGGTTAGGGTAATGCTTCGGGGAAGGGTTAGGGTTAGGATTCGGGCTAGGTTTAGGGTTAGGGGAAGGGGACGGTTTAGGATCCAGGTGAGGGTACGACAACAGTTTAGGGTGAGTGTACGTGTGAGGGCACGGGTTAGTGTTAGCATACGGGTTAGGTTTAGGGAACGGGTTAGGGTAAGGCTTCGGGGAAGTGTTAGGGTTAGTTTTCGGGCTAGTGTTAGGGTTAAGGGACAGGGACGGTTTAGGGTCCAGGTGAGGGTACGACAACGGTTTAGGGTGAGTGTACGTGTGAGGGCACGGGGTATGTAAGAGTACTGGTTAGGATTTGGAGACGGTTGTGGGTAAGGCTTCGGGGAAGGGTTAGGGTTAGGGTTTGGGCTAGGGTTAGGGTTAGGGGACGGGGACGGTTTAGGGTCCAGGTGAGGGTACGACAACGGTTTAGGGTGAGCATACGTGTGAGGGCATGGGTTAGCGTTAGCGTACGGGTTAGGATTAGGGGACGGGTTAGGGTAAGGCTTTGGGGAAGGGTTAGGTTTAGGGTTCAGTCTAGGGTTAGGGTTAAGGGACATGGACGGTTTAGGGTCCAGGTGAGGGTACGACAACGGTTTAGGGTGAGCGTACGTGTGAGGGCACGGTGTATGTAAGCGTTCGGGTTAGGATTAGGGGAAGGATAAGTGTAAGGCTTCGGGGAAGGTTTAGGGTTAGGGTTCGGGCTAGGCTTAGGATTAGGGGTGGGGACGGTTGAGGGTCTAGGTGAGAGTACGACAACGGTTTAGGGTGAGCGTACGTGTGAGGGCACGGGTTAGTGTTAGCGTACGGGTTAGGATTAGGGGATCGGTTAGGGTAAGGCTTTGGGGAAGGGTTAGGTTTAGGGTTCGGGCTAGGGTTAGGGTTAGGGGACGGGGACGGTTTAGGGTCCAGGTGAGGGTACGACAACTGTATAGGGTGAGCGTACGTGTGAGGGCACGTGTGTTAGCGTACGGGTTATGATTAGGGGACGGGTTAGGGTAAGGCTTCGGGGAAGGGTTAGTGTTAGGGTTCGGGCTACGGTTAGGGTTAGGGGATGGGGACGGTTTAGGGTCCAGGTGAGGGCACGACAACGGTTTAGGGTGAGCGTACGTGTCAGGGCACGGGTTATGTAAGCGTACGGGTTAGGATTAGGGGACGGGTGAGTGTAAGGCTTCGGGGAAGCGTTAGGGTTAGGGTTCGGGCTACAGTTAGGGTTAAGGGACAGGGACGGTTTAGGGTCTAGGTGAGGGTACGACAACGGTTTAGGGTGAGCGTACATATGAGGGCACGAGTTAGTGTTAGTGTACGGGTTAGGATTATGGGACGGGTGAGGGTAAGGCTTCGGGTAAGGGTTAGGGTTAGTGTTCGGGCTAGAGTTACGGTTAGGGGACGGGGACGGTTTAGGGTCCAGGTGAGGTTACGACAACGGTTTAGGGTGAGCGTACGTGTGAGGGCACGGGTTAGTGTTAGTGTACGGTTTAGGATTAGGGGACGGGTGAGGGTAAGGCTTTTGGGAAGGGTTAGGTTTAGGGTTCTGGCTAGGGTTAGGGTTAGGGGACGGGGACGGTTTAGGGTCCAGGTGAGGGTACGACAACGGTTTAGGGAGAGCGTACGTGTGAGGGCACGGGTTAGTGTTAGCCTACGGGTTAGGATTAGGGATCGGGTTATGGTAAGTCTTCGGGGAAGGGTTAGGGCTAGGGTTCGGGCAACGGTTAGGATTAGGGGACGGGGACGGTTTAGGGTCCAGGTGAGGGTACAACAACGTTTTAGGGTGAGCGTACGTGTGAGTGCACGGGTTATTGTTAACGTACGGGTTAGGATTAGGGGACGGGTTAGGGTAAGGCTTCGGGGAAGTGTTAGGTTCAGTGTTCGGTCTAGGGTTAGGGTTAGGGGATGCTGACGGCTTATGGTCCAGCTGAGTGTACCACAGCAGTTTAGGGTGAAAGTACGTGTGAGGGCACAGGTTAGTGCTAGCGTACGGGTTAGGATTAGGGGACGGGTTAGGGTAAGGCTTAGGGTAAGGGTTTGGGTTAGGGCTCGGTCTAGGGTTAGGGTTAGGGGACGGGGACGCTTTAGGGTCCAGGTGAGGGTACGACAACAGTTTAGGGTGAGCGTACGTGTGAGGGCACGGGTTAGTGTTAGCGTTTGGGTTAGGATTAGGGGACGGGTGAGGGTAAGGCTTCTGGGAAGGGTTAAGGTTAGTGTTCGGGATAGGGTTAGGCTTAGGGGACGGGCACGGTTTAGGGTCTAGGTGAGGGTACGACAACGGTTTAGGGTGAGTGTACGTGTGAGGGCACGGGTTAGTGTTAGCGTACGGGTTAGGATTAGGGGAGGGGTTACGGTAAGGCTTCGGGGAAGGGTTAGGGCTAGGGTTCGGGCAACGGTTAGGATTACGGGACGGGGACGGTTTAGGGTCCAGGTGAGGGTACGACAACGGTTTAGGGTGAGCGTACGTGTGAGGACAAGGATTAGTGTTAGCGTACGGGTTAGGATTAGGGGACGGGTTAGGGTAAGGCTTCGGGGAAGGGTTAGGGTTAGGGCTCGGGCTAGGGTTAGGGTTAGGGGACGGGGACGGTTTAGGGTCCAGGTGAGGGTATGACAACAGTTTAGGGTGAGCGTACGTGTGAGGGCACGGGTTAGTGTTAGCGTACGGCTTAGGATTAGGGGACGGGTTAGGGTAAGGCTTCGTGGAAGGGTTAGGTTTAGAGTTCGGGCAAGGGTTAGGGATAGGGGACGGGGATGGTTTAGGGTCCAGTTGAGGGTACGACAACGATTTAGGGTGAGCTTACGTGTGAGTGCACGGGTTAGTGTTAACATACGGGTTAGGATTACGGGACGGGTTAGGGTAAGGCTTCGGGGAGGGTTAGGGTTAGGGTTTGGGCTAGTGTTAGGATTAGGGGGCGGGGACGATTTAGGGTCCAGGTGAGGGTATGACAACGGTTTAGGGTGAGCGTACGTGTCAGGGCACGGGTTATGTAAGCGTACGGGTTATGATTAGGGGACGGGTGAGTGTAAGTCTTCGGGGAAGGGTTAGGGTTAGGGTTCGGGGTATGGTTAGGGTTAGGGGACGGGGACGGTTTAGGGTCCAGGTGAGGGTACGACAACGGTTTAGGTTGAGCGTACGTGTGAGGGCACGGGTTAGTGTTAGCGTATGGGTTAGGATTAGGGGACGGGTTATGGTAAGGCTTCGCGGAAGTGTTAGGGTTAGGGTTCGGGCTAGGGTTAGGGTTAGGGTACGGGGACAGCTTAGGGTCCATGTGAGTGTACGACAATTGTTTGGGGTGAGCGTATGTGTGAGGGCACTGGTTAGTGTTAGCATACCTGTTAGGATTAGGGGACGTGTTAGGGTAAGGCTTCGGGGAAAGTTTAGGGTTCGGGCTAGGGTTAGGTTTAGGGGACGGGGACTCTTTAGGGTCCAGGTGAGGGTACGACAACGGTTTAGGGTGAACGTACGTGTGAGGGCATGGGTTCGTGTTAGCGTACTGGATATGATTAGGGGACGGATTAGGGTAAGGCTTTGGGGAAGGTTTAGGGTTAGGGTTCGGGCTACGGTTAGGGTTAGGGGACAGGGACAGTTTAGGGTCCAGGTGAGTGTATGACAACGGTTTATGGTGAGCATATGTGTGAGGGCATGGGTTAGTGTTAGCGTATGGGTTAGGATTAGGGGACGGGTTAGGGTAGGGCTTCGGGGAAGGGTTAGGATTAGGGTTCGGGCTATGGTTAGGGTTAGGGGACAGGGACGGTTTAGGGTCCAGGAGAGGGTACGACAACAGTTTAGGGTGAGCGTATGTGTGAGGGCACGGGTTAGTGTTAGCGTACGGGTTAGGATTTGGGGACGGGTGAGGGTAAGGCTTCGGGGAAGGGATGGGTTAGGGTTCGGGCTACGGTTAGGGTTAGGGGACGGGGAATGTTTAGGGTCCAGGTGAGGGTACGACAATAGTTTAGGGTGAGCATACATGTGAGGGCACGAGTTAGTGTTAGCGTACAGGTTAGGATTAGGGGACGGATTAGGGTAAGGCTTTGGGGAAGGGTTAGGGTTAGGCTTCGGTCTACGGTTAGGGTAAGGGGACGGGGACAGTTTAGGGTCCAGGTGAGGGTACGACAACGGTTTAGGGTGAGCGTACGTGTGAGGGCACGAGGTAGTGTTAGGGTATGGGTTAGGAATAGGGGACGGGTTAGGTTAAGGCTTCGGGGAAGTGTTAGGGTTAGGGATCGGGCTAGGTTTAGGGTTAGGGGACGGGGACGGTTTAGGATCCAGGTGAGGGTACGACAACAGTTTAGGGTGAGTGTACGTGTGAGGGCATGGGTTAGTGTTAGCGTACGGGTTAGGATTAGCGGATGGGTTAGGGTAAGGCTTCGGGGAAGGGTTAGCGTTAGGGTTCGAGCTAGGGTTAGGGGACGGGGACTGGGACGGTTTATGGTCCAGGTGAGGGTACAACAAAGTTTTAGGGTGAGCATATGTGTGAGGGCACGGGTTAGTGTTAGCGTACGGGTTAGGATTAGGGGACGGGTTAAGGTAAGGCTTCGGGGAAGGTTTAGGGTTAGGGTTCGGTCTAGGGTTAGGGTTAAGGGACAGGGACGGTTTAGGGTCCAGGTGAGGGTATGACAACGGTTTAGGGTGAGCGTACGTGTGAGGGCACGGGGCATGTAAGCGTACGGGTTAGGATTTGGGGACGGGTGAGGGTAAGGCTTCGGGGAAGGGTTAGGGTTAGGGTTCGGGCTACGGTTAGGGTTAGGGGACGGGGACGGTTTAGGGTCCAGGTGAGGGTGCGACAACGGTTTAGGGTGAGCATACATGTGAGGGCAACAGTTAGTGTTAGCGTACGTGTTAGGATTTGGGGACGGGTTAGGGTAAGGCTTCGGGGAAGGGTTAGGGTTAGGGTTCGGGCTAGGGTTAGGGTTAGGGTACGGGGACAGTTTAGGGTTTGGGCTAGGGTTAGGGTTAAGGGACAGGGACGGTTTAGGGTCTAGGTGAGGGTACGACAACGGTTTAGGGTTAGCGTACGTGTGCGGGCACGGGTTAGTGTTAGCGTACGTGTTAGGATTAGGGGACGGGTTAGGGTAAGGCTTCTGGGAAGTGTTAGTGTTAGGGTTAATGCTAGGGTTAGGGTTAAGGGACAGGGACGGTTTAGGGTCCAGTTGAGGGTACGACAACGCTTTAGGGTGAGCATACGTGTGAGGGCACGAGTTAGTGTTAGCGTACGTGTTAGGATTAGGGGACGGGTTAGGGTAAGGCTTCGGGGAAGGGTTAGGGTTAGGGTTCGGGCTAGGGTTAGGGTTAGGGTTAGGGGACTGTTTAGGGTCCAGGTGAGGGTACGACAACGGTTTAGGGTGAGCGTACGTGTGAGGGCACTGTTTAGTGTTAGCGTATGGGTTAGGATTAGGGGACGGGTTACGGTAAGCCTTCGGGGAAGGGTTAGGGCTAGGGTTCGGGCTAGGGTTAGGGTTAGGGGACGGGGACAGTTTAGGGTCCAGGTGAGGGTACGACAACGTTTTAGGGTGAGCGTACGTGTGAGGGCATGGGTTAGTGTTAGCGTACGTGTTAGGATTAAGGGACGGGTTAGGGTAAGGCTTCGAGGAAGGGTTAGGGTTAGGGTTCGGGCTAGGGTTATGGTTAGGGGACAGGAACGGTTTAGGCTCCAGGTGAGGGTACGGCAACGGTTTAGGGTGAGAGTACGTGTGAGGGCACGGGTTAGTGTTAGCGTACGGGTTAGGATTAGGGGACGGGTTAGGGTAAGGCTTCGGGGAAGGGTTAGGGTTAGGGTTTGGGCTAGGGTCAGGGTTAGGGGACGGGGATGGTTTAGGGTACAGTTGAGGGTACGACAATGGTTTAGGGTGAGCGTACGTGTGCGGGCACGGGTTAGTGTTAGCGTACGGGTTAGCATTAGGGGACGGGTGAGGGTTAGGCTTCGGGGAAGTGTTAGTGTTAGGGTTCGTGCTAGTGTTAGGTTTAGGGGACGAGGACAGTTTAGGGTTCAGGTGAGGGTACGACAACGGTTTAGGGTGAGCGTACGTGTGAGGGCACGGGTTAGTGTTAGCGTACGGGTTAGGATTAGGGGACAGGTGACGGTAAGGCTTGCGGAAGTGTTAGGGTTAGGGTTCGGGCTAGGGTTAGGGTTAGGGGACGGGGAAGATTTAGGCTCCAGGTGAGGGTACGACAGCGGTTTAGGGTGTGCGTACGTGTGAGGGCACGGGTTAGTGTTAGCGTACGGGTTAGGATTAGGGGACTGGTTAGGGTAAGGCTTCGGGGAAGGGTTAGGGTTAGGGTTTGGGCTAAGGTTAGGGTTAGGGGATGGGGACGGTTTAGGGTCCAGGTGAGGGTACAACAACAGTTTAGGGTTAGCATACGTGTGAGGGCACGGGTTAGTGTTAGCGTACGGGTTAGGATTAGGGGACCTGTGAGGATAAGGCTTCGGGGAAGGGTTAGGGTTAGGGTTCGGGCTAGGGTAAGGGTTAGGGGATGGGGACGGTTTAGGGTCTAGGTGAAGGTACGACAACGGTTTAGGGTGAGCGTACGTGTGAAGGCACGGTTAGTGTTAGCGTACGGTTTAGGTTTAGGGTCGGGTTAGGGTAATGCTTCGGGGAAGGGTTAGGGTTAGGTTTCGGGCTAGTTTTAGGGTTAGGGGACTGGGACGGTTTAGGGTCCAGGTGAGGGTACAACAACGGTTTAGGGTGAGCGTACGTGTGAGGGCACGGGTTAGTGTTAGCATACGGGTTAGGACAAGGGGACGTGTTAGAGTAAGGCTTCGGGGAAGGGTTAGGTTTAGGGTTCGGGTTAGTGTTAGGCTTAGGGGATGCGGAGGCTTTAGGGTCCAGGTGATGGTACGACAACGGTTGAGGGTGAGCATTCGTGTGAGGGCACGGGTTAGTGTTAGCGTACGGATTAGGATTAGGTGACGGGTAAGGGTAAGGCTTCGGGGAAGGGTTAGGTTTAGGGTTCGGGCTAGGGTTAGGGTTAGGGGATGGGGACGGTTTAGGGTCCAGGGGAGGGTACGACAACTGTTTAGGGTGAGCGTACGTGTGAGGGCACGGGTTAGTGTTAGCCTACGGGTTACGATTAGGGGACGTGTTAGGATAAGGTTTCAGGGAAGGGTTAGGGTTAGGGTTCGTTGTAGGGTTAGGGTTAGGCGACGGGGTCGGTTTAGGTTCCAGGTGAGAGTACAAAACGGTTTAGGGTGAGCGTACGTGTGAGGGCACGGGTTAGTGTTAGCGTACGGGTTAGGATTAGGGGATGGGTTAGGGTAAGGCTTCGGGGAAGGGTTAGGGTTAGGGTTCGGGCTAGGGTTAGGGTTAGTGGACGGGGATGGTTTAGGGTCCAGGTGAGTGTACGACAACGCTTTAGGGGGAGCGTACGTGTGAGGGCACGGGTTACTGTTAACGTACAGGTTAGGATTAGGGGACAGGTGAGGGTAAGGCTTCGGGGAAGTGTTAGGTTTTGTGTTCGGGCTAGGGTTAGATTTAGTGGACGAGGACAGTTTAGGAAACAGGTGAGGGTATGACAACAGTTTAGGGTGAGCGTACGTGTGAGGGCACGGGTTAGTGTTAGCCTACGGGTTACGATTAGGGGACGTGTTAGGGTAAGGCTTCAGGGAAGTGTTAGGGTTAGGGTTCGTTGTAGGGTTAGGGTTAGGCGACGGGGTCGGTTTAGGGTCCAAGTGAGGGTACACAACGGTTTAGGGTGAGCGTACGTGTGAGGGCACGGGTTAGTGTTAGCGTACGGGTTAGGATTAGGGGACGGGTGAGGGTAAGGCTTCGGGGAAGGGTTAGGGTTAGGTTTCGGGCTAGAGTTAGGGTTAGGGTATGCGGACGGTTTAGGGTCCATGTGAGGGTATAACAACGGTTTAGGGTGAGCGTACATGTGAGGGCACGGTTTAGTGTTAGCGTACGGCTTAGGATTAGGGGACGAGTGAGGGTAGGGCTTCAGGGAAGGTTAGAGTTAGGGTTCGGACTAGGGTTAGGGTTAGGGGACGGGGGCGGTTTAGGGTCCAGGTGAGGGTACGACAACGGTTTAGGGTGAGCGTACGTGTAAAGGCACGGGTTAGTGTTAGCGTACGGGTTAGGATTAGGGGACAGGTGGGGTAAGGCTTCAGGGAAGGGTTAGGTTTAGTGTTCGAGTTAGGGTTAGGGTTAGGATTAGGGGACGGGGACGGTTTAGGGTCCAGGTGAGGTTATGACAACGGTTTAGGGTGAGCGTACGTGTGAGGGCACGTGTTAGTGTTAGCGTACGGGTTAGGATTAGGGGACGGGTGAGGGGAAGGCTTCGGGGAAGGGTTAGGGTTAGGGTTCGGGCTAGGGTTAGGGTTAGGGGACGGGGACAGTTTAGGGTCCAGGTGAGGGTACGACAACGGTTTAGGGTGAGTGTACGTGTGAGGGCACGGGTTAGTGTTAGCGTACGGGTTAGGAATAGGGGATGTGTGAGAGTAAGGCTTCGGGGAAGTTTTAGTGTTAGGGTTCGGGCTAGGGTTAGGGTTAGGGGATGGGGACGGTTTAGGGTCCAGGTGAGTGTACGACAACGGTTTAGGGTGAGCGTACGTGTGAGGGCACGGGTTAGTGTTAGCGTACGGGTTAGGATTAGGGGACGGATTAGGGTAAGGCTTTGGGGAAGAGTTAGTGTTAGGGTTCGGGCTAGGGTTATGGTTAGGGGACGGGGGCGGTTTAGGGTCCAGGTGAGTTTACGACAACGGTTTAGGGTGAGCGTACGTGTGAGGGCATGGGTTAGTGTTAGAGTACGGGTTAGGATTAGGGGACGGGTGAGTGTAAGGCTTCGGGGAAGGGTTTGGTTTAGAGTAAGGGCTTGGGATAGGGTTAGGGGACGGGGACGGTTTAGGGTCCAGGTGAGGGTACGACAACCGTTTAGGGTGAGCGTACGTGTGAGGGCACGGGTTAGTGTTAGCGTACAGGTTAGGATTAGGGGACGGGTGAGGGTAAGGCTTCGGGGAAGGATTAGGTTTAGGGTTTGGGTTAGGGTTAGTGTTAGGGGATGGGAATGGTTTAGGGTCCAGGTGAGGGTACGACAACGGTTTAGGGTGAGCGTACGTGTGAGGGCACGGGTTTGTCTTACCGTACGGGTTAGGATTAGGGGACGGGTGACTGTAAGGCTTCAGGGAAGGGTTAGGGTTAGTGTTCGGCCTAGGGTTAGGGTTAGGGGACGGGGACGGTTTAGGGTCCAGGTGAGGGTACGCCAACGGTTTAGGGTGAGCGTATTTGTGAGGGCACACGTTAATGTTACTGTACGGGTTAGGATTAGGGAACGGGTAAGGTAAGGGTTCGGGGAAGATTTAGGGTTCGGGCTAGGGTTAGGGTTAGGGTTCGGTCCAGGTTTAGGGTTAGGGGATGGGGACGGTTTAGGGTCCAGCTGAGGGTATGACAACGGTTTAGGGTGAGCGTACGTGTGAGGGCACAGGTTAGTTTTAGCGTACGGTTTAGGATTAGGGGACGGGTTAGGGTAAGGCTTCGGGGAAGGGTTAGGGTTAGGGTTCGGGCTAGGGTTAAGGTTAGGGGATGGGGACGGTTTAGGGTCCAGGTGATGGTACGACAACGGTTTAGGGTGAGCTTACGTGTGAGGGCACGGGTTAGTGTTAGCGTACGGGCTAGGATTAGGGGACTGGTGAGGGAAAAGCTTCGGGGAAGTGTTAGGGTTAGGGTTCGGGCTAGGGTTAGTGTTAGGGGACGGGGACAGTTTAGGGTCTAGGTGAGGGTACGACAACGCTTTAGGGGGAGCGTACATGTGAGGGCAAGGGTTAGTGTTAATGTACGGGTTAGGATTAGGGGACGGGTTAGGGTAAGGCTTCGGTGAAGTGTTAGGTTTTGTGTTCGGGCTAGGGTTAGATTTAGCGGACGAGGACAGTTTAGGGTCCAGTTGAGGGTACGGCAACGGTTTAGGGTGAGCGTACGTGTGAGGGCATGGGTTAGTGTTAGCGTATGGGTTAGGATTAGGGGACGGGTGAGGGTAAGGCTTTGGGGAAGGGTTAGGGTTACGGTTCGGGCTAGGGTTAGGGTTAGGGAACGGGGACGGTTTAGGGTCCAGGTGAGGGTACGACAACAGTTTAGGGTGAGCGTACGTGTGAGGGCACGGGTTAGTGTTAGCGTACGGGTTAGGATTAGGGGACGGGTGAAGGTAAGGTTTCAGGGAAGAGTTAGGGTTAGGTATCGGGCTAGGGTTAGGGGTAGGGGACAAGGACGGTTTAGCGTCCAGGTGAGGGTACGACAACGGTTTACAGTGAGCGTACGTGTGAGGGCACAGGATAGTGTTAGCGTACGGGTTAGGATTAGGGGACGTGTTAGTGTAAGGCTTCGGGGAAGGGTTAGGGTTAGGGTTCGGGCTAGGATTAGGGGTAGGGGACGGGGACGGTTTAGGGTCCAGGTGAGGGTACGACAACGGTTTAGGGTGAGCGTACGTGTGAGGTCACTGGTTACTATTAGAGTACGGGATACATTTAGGGGACGGGTTAGGGTAAGGCTTCGGGGAACGGTTAGGGTTAGGGTTCGGGCTAGGGTTAGGGTTAGGGAACGGGGACGTTTTAGGGTCCAGGTGAGGGTATGACAACGGTTTAGGGTGAGTTTACGTGTGAGGGCACGGGTTAGTGCTAGTGTATGGGTTAGTATTATGGGACCAGTTAGGGTAAGGCTTCGGGGAAGTGTTAGGGTTAGGGTTCGGGCTACGGTTAGGGTAAGGGGACAGGGAAGGTTTAGGGTCCAGGTGAGGTTACGACAACGGTTTAGGGTGAGCGTACGTGTGAGGGCACGGGTTAGTGTTCGTGTAAGGTTTAGGATTAGGGAACGGGTGAGGGTAAAGCTTCAGGGAATGGTTAGTGTTAGGGTTCGGGCTAGGGTTAGGGTTAGGGAATGGGGACGGTTTAGGGCCAGGGTGAGTGTACGTCAACGGTGCAGGGTGAGCGTAACTGTGAGGGCACGGGTTAGTGTTAGCGTACGGGTTAGCATTAGGGGACAGGTGAGGGTAAGGCTTTGGAGAAGGGTTAGGGTCAGGGTTCAGGCTAGGGTTAGGGTTAGGGATAGGGGATGGTTTAGGGTCCGGGTGATGGTACGAAAACGGTTTAGGGTGAGCGTACGTGTGAGGGCACGGGTTAATGTTAACGTACGGTTTAGGATTAGGGGACGGGTGAGGGTAAGGCTTCGGGGTAGGGTTAGGGTTAGGGTACGGGCTAGGGTTAGGATTAGGGTACGGGGACGGTTTAGGGTCCAGGTGAGGGTATGACAACGGTTTAGGGTGAGCGTAAGTGTGTGGGCACGGGCTAGTGTTAGCGTACGTGTTAGGATTAGGGGACGGTTTAGTGTAAGGCTTCGGGGAATGGTTAGGTTTTGGGTTCGGCTTAGGGTTAGGGTTAGGGGACGGGGACAGTTTAGAGTCCAAGTGAGGGAAAGACAACGGTTTAGGGTGAGCGTACGTGTGAGGGCACGGGTTAGTGTTAGCGTACGGTTTAGGATTAGGTGTCGGGTTAGGGTAAGGCTTCAGGGAAGGGTAAGGGTTAGGGTTCGGTCTAGGGTTAGGGTTAGGGGACGGGTACGGTTTAGGGTCCAGGTGAGGGTACGACACGGTTTAGGGTGAGCGTACGTGTGAGGGCACGGTTTAGTGTTAGCGTACGGGTTAGGATTAGGGGACGGGTGAAGTTAAGGCTTCGGGGAAGTGTTATGGTTAGGGTTCGGGCTAGGGTTAGGTTTAGGGGACGAGGACGGTTTAGGGTCCAGCTGAGGGTACGACAACGGTTTAGGGTGCGTGTACGTGTGAGGGCACGGGTTAGTGTTAGCGTACGGGTTAGGATTAGGTGACGGGTTAGGGTAAGGCTTCCGTTAAGTGTTAGGGTTAGGGTACGGGGACAGTTTAGGGTCCAGGTGAGGGTACGACAACTGTTTAGGGTGAGCGTACGTGTGAGGGCACTGGTTAGTGTTAGCGTACAGGTTAGGATTAGGGGACGGGTGAGTGTAAGGCTTCGGAGAAGGGTTAGGGTTAGGGTTCGGGCTACGGTTAGTGTTCGGGGAAGGGGACGGTTTAGGGTCCAGGTGAGGGTACAACAACGGTTTAGGGTGAGCGTACGTGTGAGGGCACGGGTTATGTAAGCGTACAGGTTAGGATTAGGGGACGGGTTAGGGTAAGGCTTCGGGGAAGGGTTAGGGTTAGGGTTCGGGCTAGGGTTTGGGTTAGGGGATGCAGACGGTTTAGGGTGCAGGTGAGGGTACGACAACGGTTTAGGGTGAGCGTACGTGTGAGGGCACGGGGCATGTAAGCGTACGGGTTAGGATTTGGGGACGGGTGAGGGTAAGGCTTCGGGGAAGGGTTAGGGTTAGGGTTCGGGCTACGGTTAGGGTTAGGGGACGGGGACGGTTTAGGGTCCAGGTGAGGGTGCGACAACGGTTTAGGGTGAGCATACATGTGAGGGCAACAGTTAGTGTTAGCGTACGTGTTAGGATTTGGGGACGGGTTAGGGTAAGGCTTCGGGGAAGGGTTAGGGTTAGGGTTCGGGCTAGGGTTAGGGTTAGGGTACGGGGACAGTTTAGGGTTTGGGCTAGGGTTAGGGTTAAGGGACAGGGACGGTTTAGGGTCTAGGTGAGGGTACGACAACGGTTTAGGGTTAGCGTACGTGTGCGGGCACGGGTTAGTGTTAGCGTACGGGTTAGGATTAGGGGACGGGTTAGGGTAAGGCTTCTGGGAAGTGTTAGTGTTAGGGTTAATGCTAGGGTTAGGGTTAAGGGACAGGGACGGTTTAGGGTCCAGTTGAGGGTACGACAACGCTTTAGGGTGAGCATACGTGTGAGGGCACGAGTTAGTGTTAGCGTACGTGTTAGGATTAGGGGACGGGTTAGGGTAAGGCTTCGGGGAAGGGTTAGGGTTAGGGTTCGGGCTAGGGTTAGGGTTAGGGTTAGGGGACTGTTTAGGGTCCAGGTGAGGGTACGACAACGGTTTAGGGTGAGCGTACGTGTGAGGGCACTGTTTAGTGTTAGCGTATGGGTTAGGATTAGGGGACGGGTTACGGTAAGCCTTCGGGGAAGGGTTAGGGCTAGGGTTCGGGCTAGGGTTAGGGTTAGGGGACGGGGACAGTTTAGGGTCCAGGTGAGGGTACGACAACGTTTTAGGGTGAGCGTACGTGTGAGGGCATGGGTTAGTGTTAGCGTTCGTGTTAGGATTAAGGGACGGGTTAGGGTAAGGCTTCGAGGAAGGGTTAGGGTTAGGGTTCGGGCTAGGGTTATGGTTAGGGGACAGGAACGGTTTAGGCTCCAGGTGAGGGTACGGCAACGGTTTAGGGTGAGAGTACGTGTGAGGGCACGGGTTAGTGTTAGCGTACGGGTTAGGATTAGGGGACGGGTTAGGGTAAGGCTTCGGGGAAGGGTTAGGGTTAGGGTTTGGGCTAGGGTCAGGGTTAGGGGACGGGGATGGTTTAGGGTACAGTTGAGGGTACGACAATGGTTTAGGGTGAGCGTACGTGTGTGGGCACGGGTTAGTGTTAGCGTACGGGTTAGCATTAGGGGACGGGTGAGGGTTAGGCTTCGGGGAAGTGTTAGTGTTAGGGTTCGTGCTAGTGTTAGGTTTAGGGGACGAGGACAGTTTAGGGTTCAGGTGAGGGTACGACAACGGTTTAGGGTGAGCGTACGTGTGAGGGCACGGGTTAGTGTTAGCGTACGGGTTAGGATTAGGGGACAGGTGACGGTAAGGCTTGCGGAAGTGTTAGGGTTAGGGTTCGGGCTAGGGTTAGGGTTAGGGGACGGGGAAGATTTAGGCTCCAGGTGAGGGTACGACAGCGGTTTAGGGTGTGCGTACGTGTGAGGGCACGGGTTAGTGTTAGCGTACGGGTTAGGATTAGGGGACTGGTTAGGGTAAGGCTTCGGGGAAGGGTTAGGGTTAGGGTTTGGGCTAAGGTTAGGGTTAGGGGATGGGGACGGTTTAGGGTCCAGGTGAGGGTACAACAACAGTTTAGGGTTAGCATACGTGTGAGGGCACGGGTTAGTGTTAGCGTACGGGTTAGGATTAGGGGACCTGTGAGGATAAGGCTTCGGGGAAGGGTTAGGGTTAGGGTTCGGGCTAGGGTAAGGGTTAGGGGATGGGGACGGTTTAGGGTCTAGGTGAAGGTACGACAACGGTTTAGGGTGAGCGTACGTGTGAAGGCACGGTTAGTGTTAGCGTACGGTTTAGGTTTAGGGTCGGGTTAGGGTAATGCTTCGGGGAAGGGTTAGGGTTAGGTTTCGGGCTAGTTTTAGGGTTAGGGGACTGGGACGGTTTAGGGTCCAGGTGAGGGTACAACAACGGTTTAGGGTGAGCGTACGTGTGAGGGCACGGGTTAGTGTTAGCATACGGGTTAGGACAAGGGGACGTGTTAGAGTAAGGCTTCGGGGAAGGGTTAGGTTTAGGGTTCGGGTTAGTGTTAGGCTTAGGGGATGCGGAGGCTTTAGGGTCCAGGTGATGGTACGACAACGGTTGAGGGTGAGCATTCGTGTGAGGGCACGGGTTAGTGTTAGCGTACGGATTAGGATTAGGTGACGGGTAAGGGTAAGGCTTCGGGGAAGGGTTAGGTTTAGGGTTCGGGCTAGGGTTAGGGTTAGGGGATGGGGACGGTTTAGGGTCCAGGGGAGGGTACGACAACTGTTTAGGGTGAGCGTACGTGTGAGGGCACGGGTTAGTGTTAGCCTACGGGTTACGATTAGGGGACGTGTTAGGATAAGGTTTCAGGGAAGGGTTAGGGTTAGGGTTCGTTGTAGGGTTAGGGTTAGGCGACGGGGTCGGTTTAGGTTCCAGGTGAGAGTACAAAACGGTTTAGGGTGAGCGTACGTGTGAGGGCACGGGTTAGTGTTAGCGTACGGGTTAGGATTAGGGGATGGGTTAGGGTAAGGCTTCGGGGAAGGGTTAGGGTTAGGGTTCGGGCTAGGGTTAGGGTTAGTGGACGGGGATGGTTTAGGGTCCAGGTGAGTGTACGACAACGCTTTAGGGGGAGCGTACGTGTGAGGGCACGGGTTACTGTTAACGTACAGGTTAGGATTAGGGGACAGGTGAGGGTAAGGCTTCGGGGAAGTGTTAGGTTTTGTGTTCGGGCTAGGGTTAGATTTAGTGGACGAGGACAGTTTAGGAAACAGGTGAGGGTATGACAACAGTTTAGGGTGAGCGTACGTGTGAGGGCACGGGTTAGTGTTAGCCTACGGGTTACGATTAGGGGACGTGTTAGGGTAAGGCTTCAGGGAAGTGTTAGGGTTAGGGTTCGTTGTAGGGTTAGGGTTAGGCGACGGGGTCGGTTTAGGGTCCAAGTGAGGGTACACAACGGTTTAGGGTGAGCGTACGTGTGAGGGCACGGGTTAGTGTTAGCGTACGGGTTAGGATTAGGGGACGGGTGAGGGTAAGGCTTCGGGGAAGGGTTAGGGTTAGGTTTCGGGCTAGAGTTAGGGTTAGGGTATGCGGACGGTTTAGGGTCCATGTGAGGGTATAACAACGGTTTAGGGTGAGCGTACATGTGAGGGCACGGTTTAGTGTTAGCGTACGGCTTAGGATTGGGGACGAGTGAGGGTAGGGCTTCAGGGAAGGTTAGAGTTAGGGTTCGGACTAGGGTTAGGGTTAGGGGACGGGGGCGGTTTAGGGTCCAGGTGAGGGTACGACAACGGTTTAGGGTGAGCGTACGTGTAAAGGCACGGGTTAGTGTTAGCGTACGGGTTAGGATTAGGGGACAGGTGGGGTAAGGCTTCAGGGAAGGGTTAGGTTTAGTGTTCGAGTTAGGGTTAGGGTTAGGATTAGGGGACGGGGACGGTTTAGGGTCCAGGTGAGGTTATGACAACGGTTTAGGGTGAGCGTACGTGTGAGGGCACGTGTTAGTGTTAGCGTACGGGTTAGGATTAGGGGACGGGTGAGGGGAAGGCTTCGGGGAAGGGTTAGGGTTAGGGTTCGGGCTAGGGTTAGGGTTAGGGGACGGGGACAGTTTAGGGTCCAGGTGAGGGTACGACAACGGTTTAGGGTGAGTGTACGTGTGAGGGCACGGGTTAGTGTTAGCGTACGGGTTAGGAATAGGGGATGGGTGAGAGTAAGGCTTCGGGGAAGTTTTAGTGTTAGGGTTCGGGCTAGGGTTAGGGTTAGGGGATGGGGACGGTTTAGGGTCCAGGTGAGTGTACGACAACGGTTTAGGGTGAGCGTACGTGTGAGGGCACGGGTTAGTGTTAGCGTACGGGTTAGGATTAGGGGACGGATTAGGGTAAGGCTTTGGGGAAGAGTTAGTGTTAGGGTTCGGGCTAGGGTTATGGTTAGGGGACGGGGGCGGTTTAGGGTCCAGGTGAGTTTACGACAACGGTTTAGGGTGAGCGTACGTGTGAGGGCATGGGTTAGTGTTAGAGTACGGGTTAGGATTAGGGGACGGGTGAGTGTAAGGCTTCGGGGAAGGGTTTGGTTTAGAGTAAGGGCTTGGGATAGGGTTAGGGGACGGGGACGGTTTAGGGTCCAGGTGAGGGTACGACAACCGTTTAGGGTGAGCGTACGTGTGAGGGCACGGGTTAGTGTTAGCGTACAGGTTAGGATTAGGGGACGGGTGAGGGTAAGGCTTCGGGGAAGGATTAGGTTTAGGGTTTGGGTTAGGGTTAGTGTTAGGGGATGGGAATGGTTTAGGGTCCAGGTGAGGGTACGACAACGGTTTAGGGTGAGCGTACGTGTGAGGGCACGGGTTTGTCTTACCGTACGGGTTAGGATTAGGGGACGGGTGACTGTAAGGCTTCAGGGAAGGGTTAGGGTTAGTGTTCGGCCTAGGGTTAGGGTTAGGGGACGGGGACGGTTTAGGGTCCAGGTGAGGGTACGCCAACGGTTTAGGGTGAGCGTATTTGTGAGGGCACACGTTAATGTTACTGTACGGGTTAGGATTAGGGAACGGGTAAGGTAAGGGTTCGGGGAAGATTTAGGGTTCGGGCTAGGGTTAGGGTTAGGGTTCGGTCCAGGTTTAGGGTTAGGGGATGGGGACGGTTTAGGGTCCAGCTGAGGGTATGACAACGGTTTAGGGTGAGCGTACGTGTGAGGGCACAGGTTAGTTTTAGCGTACGGTTTAGGATTAGGGGACGGGTTAGGGTAAGGCTTCGGGGAAGGGTTAGGGTTAGGGTTCGGGCTAGGGTTAAGGTTAGGGGATGGGGACGGTTTAGGGTCCAGGTGATGGTACGACAACGGTTTAGGGTGAGCTTACGTGTGAGGGCACGGGTTAGTGTTAGCGTACGGGCTAGGATTAGGGGACTGGTGAGGGAAAAGCTTCGGGGAAGTGTTAGGGTTAGGGTTCGGGCTAGGGTTAGTGTTAGGGGACGGGGACAGTTTAGGGTCTAGGTGAGGGTACGACAACGCTTTAGGGGGAGCGTACATGTGAGGGCAAGGGTTAGTGTTAATGTACGGGTTAGGATTAGGGGACGGGTTAGGGTAAGGCTTCGGTGAAGTGTTAGGTTTTGTGTTCGGGCTAGGGTTAGATTTAGCGGACGAGGACAGTTTAGGGTCCAGTTGAGGGTACGGCAACGGTTTAGGGTGAGCGTATGTGTGAGGGCATGGGTTAGTGTTAGCGTATGGGTTAGGATTAGGGGACGGGTGAGGGTAAGGCTTTGGGGAAGGGTTAGGGTTACGGTTCGGGCTAGGGTTAGGGTTAGGGAACGGGGACGGTTTAGGGTCCAGGTGAGGGTACGACAACAGATTAGGGTGAGCGTACGTGTGAGGGCACGGGTTAGTGTTAGCGTACGGGTTAGGATTAGGGGACGGGTGAAGGTAAGGTTTCAGGGAAGAGTTAGGGTTAGGTATCGGGCTAGGGTTAGGGGTAGGGGACAAGGACGGTTTAGCGTCCAGGTGAGGGTACGACAACGGTTTACAGTGAGCGTACGTGTGAGGGCACAGGATAGTGTTAGCGTACGGGTTAGGATTAGGGGACGTGTTAGTGTAAGGCTTCGGGGAAGGGTTAGGGTTAGGGTTCGGGCTAGGATTAGGGGTAGGGGACGGGGACGGTTTAGGGTCCAGGTGAGGGTACGACAACGGTTTAGGGTGAGCGTACGTGTGAGGTCACTGGTTACTATTAGAGTACGGGATACATTTAGGGGACGGGTTAGGGTAAGGCTTCGGGGAACGGTTAGGGTTAGGGTTCGGGCTAGGGTTAGGGTTAGGGAACGGGGACGTTTTAGGGTCCAGGTGAGGGTATGACAACGGTTTAGGGTGAGTTTACGTGTGAGGGCACGGGTTAGTGCTAGTGTATGGGTTAGTATTATGGGACCAGTTAGGGTAAGGCTTCGGGGAAGTGTTAGGGTTAGGGTTCGGGCTACGGTTAGGGTAAGGGGACAGGGAAGGTTTAGGGTCCAGGTGAGGTTACGAAAACGGTTTAGGGTGAGCGTACGTGTGAGGGCACGGGTTAGTGTTCGTGTAAGGTTTAGGATTAGGGGACGGATGAGGGTAAGGCTTCGGGGAAGGGTTAGGTTTAGGGTTCGGGCTAGGGTTAGGGTTAGGGTTAGGGGACGGTTTAGGGCCCGGTTGAGGGTACGACAACGGTTTAGGGTGAGCGTACGTGTGAGGGCACGGGTTAGTGTTAGCGTACGGTTTAGGATTAGGGAACGGGTGAGGGTAAAGCTTCAGGGAATGGTTAGTGTTAGGGTTCGGGCTAGGGTTAGGGTTAGGGAATGGGGACGGTTTAGGGCCAGGGTGAGTGTACGTCAACGGTGCAGGGTGAGCGTAACTGTGAGGGCACGGGTTAGTGTTAGCGTACGGGTTAGCATTAGGGGACAGGTGAGGGTAAGGCTTTGGAGAAGGGTTAGGGTCAGGGTTCAGGCTAGGGTTAGGGTTAGGGATAGGGGATGGTTTAGGGTCCGGGTGATGGTACGAAAACGGTTTAGGGTGAGCGTACGTGTGAGGGCACGGGTTAATGTTAACGTACGGTTTAGGATTAGGGGACGGGTGAGGGTAAGGCTTCGGGGTAGGGTTAGGGTTAGGGTACGGGCTAGGGTTAGGATTAGGGTACGGGGACGGTTTAGGGTCCAGGTGAGGGTATGACAACGGTTTAGGGTGAGCGTAAGTGTGTGGGCACGGGCTAGTGTTAGCGTACGTGTTAGGATTAGGGGACGGTTTAGTGTAAGGCTTCGGGGAATGGTTAGGTTTTGGGTTCGGCTTAGGGTTAGGGTTAGGGGACGGGGACAGTTTAGAGTCCAAGTGAGGGAAAGACAACGGTTTAGGGTGAGCGTACGTGTGAGGGCACGGGTTAGTGTTAGCGTACGGTTTAGGATTAGGTGTCGGGTTAGGGTAAGGCTTCAGGGAAGGGTAAGGGTTAGGGTTCGGTCTAGGGTTAGGGTTAGGGGACGGGTACGGTTTAGGGTCCAGGTGAGGGTACGACACGGTTTAGGGTGAGCGTACGTGTGAGGGCACGGTTTAGTGTTAGCGTACGGGTTAGGATTAGGGGACGGGTGAAGTTAAGGCTTCGGGGAAGTGTTATGGTTAGGGTTCGGGCTAGGGTTAGCTTTAGGGGACGAGGACGGTTTAGGGTCCAGCTGAGGGTACGACAACGGTTTAGGGTGCGTGTACGTGTGAGGGCACGGGTTAGTGTTAGCGTACGGGTTAGGATTATGGGACTGGTTAATGTAAGGCTTCACGGAAGGGTTAGGTTTAGGGTTCGGGCTAGGGTTAGGGTTCGGGGACGGGGACGGTTTAGGGTCCATTTTAATGTACGACACGGTTTAGGGTGAGTGTACGTGTGAGGGTACAGGTTAGTGTTAGCGTACGGGTTAGGATTAGGTGACGGGTTAGGGTAAGGCTTCCGTTAAGTGTTAGGGTTAGGGTACGGGGACAGTTTAGGGTCCAGGTGAGGGTACGACAACTGTTTAGGGTGAGCGTACGTGTGAGGGCACTGGTTAGTGTTAGCGTACAGGTTAGGATTAGGGGACGGGTGAGTGTAAGGCTTCGGAGAAGGGTTAGGGTTAGGGTTCGGGCTACGGTTAGTGTTCGGGGAAGGGGACGGTTTAGGGTCCAGGTGAGGGTACAACAACGGTTTAGGGTGAGCGTACGTGTGAGGGCACGGGTTATGTAAGCGTACAGGTTAGGATTAGGGGACGGGTTAGGGTAAGGCTTCGGGGAAGGGTTAGGGTTAGGGTTCGGGCTAGGGTTTGGGTTAGGGGATGCAGACGGTTTAGGGTGCAGGTGAGGGTACGACAACGGTTTAGGGTGAGCGTACGTGTGAGTGCACGGGTTTGTTTTAGTGTAAGGGTTAGGATTAGGGGACAGGTGAGGGTAAGGCTTCGGGGAATGGTTAGGGTTAGGGTTCGGGCTAGGGTTAGGGTTAGGGGACGGGAATGTTTTAGGGTCCAGGTGAGGGTACGACAACGGTTTAGGGTGAGCGTACGTGTGAGGGCACGGGTTATGTAAGCGTACGGGTTAGGATTAGGGGACGGGTGAGGATAAGGCTTCAGGAAAGGGTTAGGGTTAGGGTTCGGGCTAGGCTTAGGGTTAGGGGACGGAGACAGTTTTGGGTCCAGGTGAGGGTACGACAACGTTTTAGGGTGAGCGCACGTGTGAGGGCACGGGTTAGTGTTAGCGTACGGGTTAGGATTACGGGACGTGTTAGGGTAAGGCTTCAGGGAAAGGTTAGGGTTAGGGTTAGGGCTAGGTTTAGGGTTAGGGGACGGGGACGGTTTAGGGTCCTGGTGAGGGTACGACAATGATTTAGGGTGAGCGTATGTGTGAGGGCATGGGTTAGTGTTAGCCTACGGGTTAGGATTAGGGGTCGGGTTATGGTTAGGCTTCGGGGAAGGGTTAGGGATAGGGTTCGGGCTACAGTTAGGTTTAGGGGACGGGGACGGTTTAGGGTCCAGGTGAGGGTACGAAAACGGTTTAGGGTGAGCGTACGTTTGAGGGCACGGGTTATTGTTAACGTACAGGTTAGGATTAGGGGACGGGTTAGGGTAAGGCTTCGGGGAAGGGTTAGGGTTAGTGTTCGGGCTAGGGTTAGGGTTAGGGGACGGGGACGGCTTAGGGTCCAGGTGAGTGTACGACAACGGTTTAGGGTCAGCGTACGTGTGAGGGCACGGGTTAGTGTTAGCGTACGGGTTAGGATTAGGGGACGGGTAAGGGTAAGGCTTCGGGGAAGGGTTAGGGTTAGGGCTCGGGCTAAAGTTAGAGTTAGGGGACGGGGACGGTTTCGGGTCCAGGTGAGGGAACGACAACGGTTTAGCATGAGCGTACGTGTGAGGGCTCGGGTTAGTGTTAGCGTACGGGTTAGGATTAGTGGTCGGGTTATGGTAAGATTTCGGGGAAGGGTTAGGGCCAGGGTTCGGGCTATGGTTAGGGTTAGGGGATGGGGGCGTTTTAGGGTCCAGGTGAGGGTACGACAACAGTTTAGGCTGAGCGTACGTGTGAGGGCACGGGGTATGTAAGAGTACTGTTTAGGATTTGGGGACCTTTGAGAGTAAGGCTTCGGGGAAGGGTTAGGGTTAGGTTTCGGGCTACGGTTAGGGTTAGGGGACGGGGACGGTTTAGGGTACAGATGAGGGTCCGACAACGGTTTAGGTTGAGCGTACGTGTGAGGGCAAGGGTTAGTGTTAGCGTACGGGTTAGGATTAGGGGACGGGTTAGGGTAAGGCTTCGGGGAAGGGTTAGGGTTAGGGTTCGGGGTATGGTTAGGGTTAGGGGACGGGGATGGTTTAGGGTCCAGGTGAGGGTACCACAACGTTTTAGGGTTAGTGTACGTGTGAGAGCACGCGTTAGTGTTAGCGTACGGGTTAGGACTAGGGGACGGTTTAGTGTAAGGCTTCGTGGGAGGGTTAGGGTTAGGGTTCGGGATAGGGTTAGGGTTAGGGGACGGGGACGGTTTAGGGTCCAGGTGAGGGTACGACAATGGTTTAGGGTGAGCGTACGTGTGATGGCACGGGTTATGTAAGCGTACGGGTTAGGATTAGGGGACGGGTGAGGGTAAGGCTTCGGGGAAGGGTTAGGGTTAGGGTTCGGGCTACGGGTAGGTTTAGGGGACGGGGACGGTTTAGGGTCCAGGTGAGGGTACGACAACGGTTTAGGGTGAGCATACGTGTGAGGGCACGAGTTAGTGTTAGCGTACGTGTTAGGATTAGGGGACGGTTTAGGGTAAGTCTTCGGGGAAGGGTTAGGGTAAGGGTTCGGGCTAGGGTTAGGGTCAGGGGACGGGGACGGATTAGGGTCCAGGTGAGGGTGCGACAACGGTTTAGGGTGAGCGTACGTGTGAGGGCATGGGTTAGTGTTAGCGTACGGGTTAGAATTAACGGACAGGATAGTGTAAGGGTTCGGGGAAGTGTTAGGGTTAGGGTTCGGGCTACGGTTAGGGTTAGGGGACGGGGATGGTTTAGGGTCCAGGTAGGGTACGACAGCGGTTTAGGGTGAGCGTAGGTGTGTAGGCACGGGTTAGTGTTAGCGTACGGGTTAGGATTAGGTGACTGGTGAGGGTAAGGCTTCGGGAAAGGGTTAGGGTTAGGGTTCAGGCTAGGGTTAGGGGTAGGGGATGGGGACGGTTTAGGGTCCAGGTGGGGATACGACAACGGTTTAGGGTGAGCGTACGTGTGAGGGCATGGGTTAGTGTTAGCGTACGGGTTAGGATTACGGGACGGGTTAGGGTAAGGCTTCGGGGAAGGGTTAGAGCTAGGGTTCGAGCTAGGGTTAGGGATAGGGGACGGGGACGGTTTAGGGTCCAGGTGAGGGTACGACAACAGTTTAGGGTGAGCGTATGTGTGAGGGCACATGTTATGTAAGCGTACAGGTTAGGATTTGGGGACGGGTGAGGGTAAGGCTTCGGGGAAGGTTTAGGGTTAGGGTTCGGGCTACGGGTAGGGTTAGGGGACGGGGACGGTTTAGGGTCCAGTTGAGGGTACGACAACGGTTTAGGGTGAGCATACGTGTGAGGGCAAGAGTTAGTGTAAGCGTACGTGTTAGGATTAGGGGACGGGTTAGGGTAAGGCTTCGGGGAAGGGTTAGGATTAGGATTCGAGCTAGGGTTAGGGTTAAGGGACGGGGACGGTTTAGGGTACAGGTGAGGGTACGACAACGGTTTACGGTGAGCGTACGTGTGAGGGCATGGGTTAGTGTTAGCGTACGGGTTAGGATAAGGGGACGGGTTAGGGTAAGGCTTCGCGGAAGGTTAGGGTTAGGGTTTCGCTTAGGGTTAGGGTTAGTGGACGGGGAAGGTTTAGGGTCCACGTGAGGGTACGACAACGGTTTAGGGTGAATGTACTTGTGAGGGCACTGGTTAGTGTTAGCGTACGGGTTAGCATTAGGGGACGGGTTAGGGTAAGGCTTCGCGGAAGTTTTAGTGTTAGGGTTAGGGTTAGGGTTAGGGTTAGGGGACGGGGACTGTTTAGGGTCCACATGAGGGTACGACAATGGTTTTGGGTGAGCGTACGTGTGAGTGCATGGGTTGGTGTTAGCGTACTGGATAGGATTAGGGGACGGATTAGGGTAAGGCTTCGGGGAAGGGTTAGGGTTAGGGTTCGGGTTACAGTTAGGGATAGGGGACGGGGACGGTTTAGGGTCCAGGTGAGGGTACGACAACGGTTTAGGGTGAGCGTAAGTTTGAGGGCACGAGTTAGTGTTAGGGTACGGGTTAGGATTAGGGGACGTGTTAGGATAAGGCTTCGGGGAAGGGTTAGGGTCAGGGTTCGGGCTAGGTTTAGGGTTAGGGGAAGGGGACGGTTTAGGATCCAGGTGAGGGTACGACAACAGTTTAGGGTGAGCGTACGTGTGAGGGAACGGTTTAGTGTTAGCATACGGGTTAGGATTAGGGGAAGGGTTAGGGTAAGGCTTCAGGAAGGGTTAGGGTTAGGGTTCGGGCTAGGGTTAGGGTTAAGGGACAGGGACGGTTTAGGGTCCAGGTGAGGGTACGACAACGGTTTAGGGTGAGCGTACGTGTGAGGGCACGGGGTATGTAAGAGTACTGGTTAGGATTTGGGGACGGTTTAGGGTAAGGCTTCGTGGTAGGGTTAGGGTTAGGGTTCGGGATAGGGTTAGGGTTAGGGGACGGGGACAGTTTAGGGTCCAGGTGAGGGTACGACAACGGTTTAGGGTGAGCGTACGTGTGAGGGCACGAGTTAGTGTTAGCGTACGTGTTAGGATTAGGGGACGGTTTAGGGTAAGGCTTCAAGGAAAGGTTAGGATTAGGGTTAGGGCTAGGGTTAGGTTTAGGGGACGGGGAGGGTTTAGGGTCCTGGTGAGTGTACGACAATGATTTAGGGTGAGCGTATGTGTGAGGGCATGGGTTAGTGTTAGCCTACGGGTTAGGATTAGGGGCGGGTTAGGGTAAGGCTTCGGGGAAGTGTTAGGGTTAGTGTTCGGTCTAGGGTTAGGGTTAGGGAATGCTGACGGCTTAGGGTCCAGGTGAGTGTACCACAGCGGTTTAGGGTGAGCGTACGTGTGAGGGCACGGGTTAGTGTTAGCCTACGGGTTAGGATTAGGGGTCGGGTTATGGTTAGGCTTCGGGGAAGGGTTAAGGATAGGGTTCGGGCTACGGTTAGGTTTAGGGGACGGGGACGGTTTAGGGTCCAGGTGAGGGCACGAAAACGGTTTAGGGTGAGCGTACGTTTGAGGGCACCGGTTATAGTTAACGTACAGTTTAGGATTAGGGGACGGGTTAGGGTAAGGCTTCGGGGAAGGGTTAGGGTTAGTGTTCGGGCTAGTGTTAGAGTTAGGGGACGGGGACGGTTTCGGGTCCAGGTGAGGGAACGACAACGGTTTAGCATGAGCGTACGTGTGAGGGCTCGGGTTAGTGTTAGCGTACGGGTTAGGATTAGTGGTCGGGTTATGGTAAGGCTTCGGGGAAGGGTTAGGGCCAGGGTTCGGGCTATGGTTAGGGTTAGGGGATGGGGACGGTTTAGGGTCCAGGTGAGGGTACGACAACAGTTTAGGGTGAGCGTACGTGTGAGGGCACGGGGTATGTAAGAGTACTGGTTAGGATTTGGGGACCTTTGAGAGTAAGGCTTCGGGGAAGGGTTAGGGTTAGGGTTCGGGCTACGGTTAGGGTTAGGGGACGGGGACGGTTTAGGGTACAGATGAGGGTCCGACAACAGTTTAGGTTGAGCGTACGTGTGATGGCAAGGGTTAGTGTTAGCGTACGGGTTAGGATTAGGGGACGGGTTAGGGTAAGGCTTCGGGGAAGGGTTAGGGTTAGGGTTCGGGGTACGGTTAGGGTTAGGGGACGGGGATGGTTTAGGGTCCAGGTGAGGGTACGACAACGGTTTAGGGTTAGTGTACGTGTGAGAGCACGCATTAGTGTTAGGGTACGGGTTAGGATTAGGGGACGTGTTAGGGTAAGGCTTCGGGGAAGGGTTAGGGTCAGGGTTCGGGCTAGGTTTAGGGTTAGGGGAAGGGGACGGTTTAGGATCCAGGTGAGGGTACGACAACAGTTTAGGGTGAGCGTACGTGTGAGGGAACGGTTTAGTGTTAGCATACGGGTTAGGATTAGGGGAAGGGTTAGGGTAAGGCTTCAGGAAGGGTTAGGGTTAGGGTTCGGGATAGGGTTAGGGTTAAGGGACAGGGACGGTTTAGGGTCCAGGTGAGGGTACGACAATGGTTTAGGGTGAGCGTACGTGTGAGGGCACGGGGTATGTAAGAGTACGGGTTAGGATTAGGGGACGGGTTAGGGTAAGGCTTCGCGGAAGGTTTAGGGTTAGGGTTAGGGTTAGGTTTAGGGGACGGGGACTGTTTAGGGTCCAGGTGAGGGTACGACAATGGTTTTGGGTGTGCGTACGTGTGAGGGCATGGGTTGGTGTTAGCGTACTGGATAGGATTAGTGGACGGATTAGGGTAAGGCTTCGCGGAAGGGTTAGGGATAGGGTTCAGGCTACGGTTAGGGATAGGGGACGGGGACGGTTTAGGGTCCAGGTGAGGGTACGACAACGGTTTAGGGTGAGCATACGTGTGAGGGCAAGAGTTAGTGTAAGCGTACGTGTTAGGATTAGGGGACGGGTTAGGGTAAGGCTTCGGGGAAGGGTTAGGATTAGGATTAGAGCTAGGGTTAGGGTTAAGGGACGGGGACGGTTTAGGGTACAGGTGAGGGTACGACAACGGTTTACGGTGAGCGTACGTGTGAGGGCATGGGTTAGTGTTAGCGTACGGGTTAGGATAAGGGGACGGGTTAGGGTAAGGCTTCGCGGAAGGTTAGGGTTAGGGTTTCGCTTAGGGTTAGGGTTAGTGGACGGGGAAGGTTTAGGGTCCACGTGAGGGTACGACAACGGTTTAGGGTGAATGTACTTGTGAGGGCACTGGTTAGTGTTAGCGTACGGGTTAGCATTAGGGGACGGGTTAGGGTAAGGCTTCGCGGAAGTTTTAGTGTTAGGGTTAGGGTTAGGGTTAGGGTTAGGGGACGGGGACTGTTTAGGGTCCACATGAGGGTACGACAATGGTTTTGGGTGAGCGTACGTGTGAGTGCATGGGTTGGTGTTAGCGTACTGGATAGGATTAGGGGACGGATTAGGGTAAGGCTTCGGGGAAGGGTTAGGGTTAGGGTTCGGGTTACAGTTAGGGATAGGGGACGGGGACGGTTTAGGGTCCAGGTGAGGGTACGACAACTGTTTAGGGTGAGCGTAAGTTTGAGGGCACGAGTTAGTGTTAGGGTACGGGTTAGGATTAGGGGACGTGTTAGGATAAGGCTTCGGGGAAGGGTTAGGGTCAGGGTTCGGGCTAGGTTTAGGGTTAGGGGAAGGGGACGGTTTAGGATCCAGGTGAGGGTACGACAACAGTTTAGGGTGAGCGTACGTGTGAGGGAACGGTTTAGTGTTAGCATACGGGTTAGGATTAGGGGAAGGGTTAGGGTAAGGCTTCAGGAAGGGTTAGGGTTAGGGTTCGGGCTAGGGTTAGGGTTAAGGGACAGGGACGGTTTAGGGTCCAGGTGAGGGTACGACAACGGTTTAGGGTGAGCGTACGTGTGAGGGCACGGGGTATGTAAGAGTACTGGTTAGGATTTGGGGACGGTTTAGGGTAAGGCTTCGTGGTAGGGTTAGGGTTAGGGTTCGGGATAGGGTTAGGGTTAGGGGACGGGGACAGTTTAGGGTCCAGGTGAGGGTACGACAACGGTTTAGGGTGAGCGTACGTGTGAGGGCACGAGTTAGTGTTAGCGTACGTGTTAGGATTAGGGGACGGTTTAGGGTAAGGCTTCAAGGAAAGGTTAGGATTAGGGTTAGGGCTAGGGTTAGGTTTAGGGGACGGGGAGGGTTTAGGGTCCTGGTGAGTGTACGACAATGATTTAGGGTGAGCGTATGTGTGAGGGCATGGGTTAGTGTTAGCCTACGGGTTAGGATTAGGGGCGGGTTAGGGTAAGGCTTCGGGGAAGTGTTAGGGTTAGTGTTCGGTCTAGGGTTAGGGTTAGGGAATGCTGACGGCTTAGGGTCCAGGTGAGTGTACCACAGCGGTTTAGGGTGAGCGTACGTGTGAGGGCACGGGTTAGTGTTAGCCTACGGGTTAGGATTAGGGGTCGGGTTATGGTTAGGCTTCGGGGAAGGGTTAAGGATAGGGTTCGGGCTACGGTTAGGTTTAGGGGACGGGGACGGTTTAGGGTCCAGGTGAGGGCACGAAAACGGTTTAGGGTGAGCGTACGTTTGAGGGCACCGGTTATAGTTAACGTACAGTTTAGGATTAGGGGACGGGTTAGGGTAAGGCTTCGGGGAAGGGTTAGGGTTAGGGTTCGGGATAGGGTTAGGGTTAAGGGACAGGGACGGTTTAGGGTCCAGGTGAGGGTACGACAATGGTTTAGGGTGAGCGTACGTGTGAGGGCACGGGGTATGTAAGAGTACGGGTTAGGATTAGGGGACGGGTTAGGGTAAGGCTTCGCGGAAGGGTTAGGGTTAGGGTTTCGCTTAGGGTTAGGGTTAGTGGACGGAGAAGGTTTAGGTTCCAGGTGAGGGTATACCAACGGTTTAGGGTGAGTGTACGTGTGAGGGCACTGGTTAGTGTTAGCGTACGGGTTAGGATTAGGGGAGGGGTTAGGGTAAGGCTTCGCGGAAGGTTTAGGGTTAGGGTTAGGGTTAGGTTTAGGGGACGGGGACTGTTTAGGGTCCAGGTGAGGGTACGACAATGGTTTTGGGTGTGCGTACGTGTGAGGGCATGGGTTGGTGTTAGCGTACTGGATAGGATTAGTGGACGGATTAGGGTAAGGCTTCGCGGAAGGGTTAGGGATAGGGTTCAGGCTACGGTTAGGGATAGGGGACGGGGACGGTTTAGGGTCCAGGTGAGGGTACGACAACGGTTTAGGGTGAGCGTACGTTTGAGGGCACGATTTAGTGTTAGGGTACGGATTAGGATTAGGGGACGGGTTAGGGTAAGGCTTCGGGCAAGGGTTAGGGTTAGGGTTCGGGCTAGGTTTAGTGTTAGGGGAAGGGGACGGTTTAGGGTCCAGTTGAGGGTACGACAACGTTTTAGTGTGAGCGTTCGTGTGAGGGCATGGGTTAGTGTTAGCGTACAGGTTAGGATTAGGGGACGTGTAAGGGTAAGGCTTCGGGGAAGGGTTAGTTTTAGGGTTTGGTCTAGGGTTAGGGTTAGGGAACGGGGATGGTTTAGGGTCCAGGTGAGGGTACGACATCGGTTTAGGGTGAGCATAGGTGTGAGGGCACGGGTTAGTGTTAGCGTACTGTTTAGGATTAGGGGACGGGTGAGGGGAAGGCTTCAGGGAAGGGTTAGTGTTAGGGTTCGGGCTAGGGTTAGGGTTAGGGGACGGGGACGGTTTACGGTCCAGGTGAGGGTATGACAACGGTTTAGGGTGAGCGTACGTGTGAGGGCACGGGTTAGTGTTAGCGTGCGTGTTAGGATTAGGGGACGGGTTAGGGTAAGGCTTCGGGGAAGGGTTAGGGTTAGGGTTTGGGCTAGGGTTAGCGTTAGGGGATGGGGACTGTTTAGGGTCCAGGTGAGGGTTCGAAAACTGTTTAGGGTGAGCGTACGAGTGACGGCACGGGTTAGTGTTAGCGTACGGGTAGGATTAGGGGACGGGTTAGGGTAAGGCTTCGGGGAAGTGTTAGGGTTAGGGTTCAGGCTAGGGTTAGGGTTAGGGGACGGGGACGGTTTATGGTCCAGGTTAGGGTATGACAACGGTTTAGGGTGAGCATACGTGTGAGGGCACGAGTTAGTGTTAGCGTACGTGTTAGGATTAGGGGACGGTTTAGGGTAAGGCTTCGGGGAAGGGTTAGGGTAAGGGTTCGGGCTAGGGTTAGGGTTAGGGGACGGGGAAGGTTTAGGGTCCAGGTGAGGGTACGACAACGGTTTAGGGTGAGCGTACGTGTGAGGGTACGGGTTAGTGTTAGCGTACGGGTTAGGATTAAGTGACCGGTTTGGGTAAGGCTTCGGGGAAGGGTTAGGGTTAGGGTTCGGGCTAGGGTTAGGGTTAAGGGACAGGGATGGTTTAGGGTCCAGGTGAGGGTACGACAACGGTTTAGGGTGAGCGTACGTGTGAGGGCATGGGTTAGTGTTAGCATACGGGTTAGGATTAGGGGACGGGTTAGGGTAAGGCTTCGTGGAAGGGTTAGGTTTAGGGTTTCGCTTAGGGTTAGGGTTAGTGGACGGGGAAGGTTTAGGGTCCAGGTGAGGGTACGACAACGGTTTAGGGTGAGTGTACGTGTGAGGGCACTGGTTAGTGTTAGCGTACGGGTTAGGATTAGGGGGCGGGTTAGGGTAAGGCTTCGCGGAAGGTTATGGTTAGGGTTAGGGTTAGCGTTAGGGGACGGGGACTGTTCAGGGTTAGGGTTAGGGTTTCGCTTAGGGTTAGGGTTAGTGGACGGGGAAGGTTTAGGGTCCAGGTGAGGGTACGACTACGGTTTAGGGTGAGTGTACGTGTGAGGGCACGAGTTAGTGTTAGGGTACGGATTAGGATTAGGGGACGGGTTAGGGTAAGGCTTCGGGGAAGTGTTTAGTTTAGGGTTCGGGCTAGGTTTAGGCTTAGGGGAAGGGGACGGTTTAGGATCCAGGTGAGGGTACGACAACAGTTTAGGGTGAGCGTACGTGTGAGGGAACGGGTTAGTGTTAGCATACGGGTTAGGATTAGGGGACGGGTTAGGGTAAGGCTTCGGGGAAGGGTTAGGTTTAGGGTTCGGGCTAGGGTTAGTGTTAAGGGATAGGGACGCTTCAGGTTCCAGGTGAGGGTAAGAAAACGGTTTAGGGTGAGTATACGTGTTAGGGCACGGGGTATGTAAGCGTACGGGTTAGGATTTGTGGACGGGTGAGGGTAAGGCTTCGGGGAGGGATTAGGGTTAGGGTTCGGGCTACGGTTAGGGTTAGGAGACGGGGACGGTTTAGGGTCCAGGTGAGGGTACGACAATGGTTTAGGGTGAGCATACGTGTGAGGGCACGAGTTAGTGTTAGCGTACGGGTTAGGATTAGGGGACGGCTTAGGGTAAGGCTTCGGGGAAGGGTTAGGGTTAGGGTTCGGGCTAGGGTTAGGGTTAGGGGACGGGGACGGTGTAGGGTCCAGGTAAGGGTACAAAAATGGTTTAGGGAGAGCTTACGTGTGAGGGCACGGGTTAGTGTTAGCGTACGGGTTAGGATTAGGGGACCAGTGAGGGTAAGGCTTTGGGGAATGGTTAGGGTTAGGGTTCGGGCTAGGGTTAGGGTTAAGGGACGGGGACGGTTTAGGTTCCAGGTGAGGGTACGAAAATGGTTTAGGGAGAGCGTACGTGTGAGGGCACGGGTTAGTGTTAGCGTACGGGTGAGGATTAGGGGACGGGTGATCGTAAGGCTTCGGGGCAGGGTTAGGCTTAGGGTTCAGGCTAGGGTAAGGGTTAGGGGACGGGGACGGTTTCGGGTCCAGGTGAGTGTACGACAGCGGTTCAGGGTGAGCGTACATGTGAGGGCACCGGTTAGTTTTAGCGTACGGGTTAGGATAAGGGGACGGGTGAGGGTAAGGCTTCGGGGAAGGGTTAGGGTTAGGGTTCGGGCTAGGGTTAGGGTTAGGGGACGGGGACGGTTTAGGGTCCAGGTGACTGTAGGACAACGGTTTAGGGTGAGCGTACGTGTGAGGGAACGGGGTAGTGTTAGCGTACGGGTTAGGATTAGGGGACGTGTTAGGGTAAGGATTAGGGGAAGGGTTAGTGTTAGGGTTCGAGCTAGGGTTAGGGTTAGGGGACGGGGACGGTGTAGGTTCCAGGTGAGGGTACGACAACGGTTTAGGGTGAGCGTACGTGTGATGGCACGGGTTAGTGTTAGCGTACGGGTTAGGATTAGGGGACGGGTTAGGGTAAGGTTTTGGGGAAGGGTTAGGGTTAGGGTTCGGTCTAGGGTTAGGTTTAGGGGACGTGGACAGTTTAGGGTCCAGGTGAGGGTACGACAACGGTTTAGGGTGAGCGTACGTGTGAGCGCACGGGTTAGTGTTAGCGTACGGGTTAGGATTATGGGACGAGTTAGGATTAGGGGACCAGTTAGGGCAAGGCTTCGGGGAAGGATTAGGGTTAGGATTCGGGCTAGGGTTAGGATTAGGGGACGGGGACGGTTTAGGGTCCAGGTGAGTGTACGACAACGGTTTAGGATGAGTGTACGTGTGAGGGCACGGGTTAGTGTTAGCGTACGGGTTAGGATTAGGGGAAGGGTGTGGGTAAGGCTTAGGGGAAGGTTTAGGGTTAGGGTTCTGGCTAGGGTAGGGTTATGGGACGGGGACGGTTTAAGGTCCAGGTGAGGGCACAACAATGTTTTACGGTGAGCGTACGTGTGAAGGCACGGGTTACTGTTAGCGTACGGGTTAGGATTAGAGGACGGGTGAGTGTAAGGCTTCGGGGAAGGGTTAGGGTTAGGGTTCGGGCTAGGGTTAGGGTTAGGGGACGGGGACGGTTTAGGGTCAGGGTGAGGGTACAACAACGGTTTAGGGTGAGCGTACGTGTGAGGGCACGGGTTACTATTAGCGTACGGGTTAGGATTAGGAGTAGGGTGAGGGTAAGGCTTCGGGGCAGTGTTAGGGTTAGGGTTCGGGCTAGGGTTAGGTTTAGGGGACGAGGAGAGTTTAGGGTCCATGTGAGGGTATGACAACTGTTTAGGGTGAGCGTACGTGTGAGGGCACGGGTTAGTGTAAGCGTACGGGTTAGGATTAGGGGACCGGTGAGGGTAAGGCTTCGAGGAAGGGTTAGGGTTAGGGTCCGTGCTACGGTTAGGGTTAGGGGACGGTGATGGTTTAGGGTCCAGGTGAGTGTACGACAACGGTTTAGGGTGAGCGTAGGTGGGAGGGCATGGGTTAGTTTTAGCGTACGGGTTAGGATAAGGGGACGGTTTAGGGTAAGGCTTCGGGAAGGGTTAGGGTTAGGGTTCTGGCTAGGGTTAGGGTTATGGGACGGGGACGGTTTAGGTTCCAGGTGAGGTTACGACAACGGTTTAGGGTGAGCGTACGTGTGAGGGCACGGTTTAGTGTTAGCGTATTGGTTAGGAATACGGGACGGATGATTATAAGGCTTCGGGGAAGGGTTAGGGTTAGGATTCGGGCTAGGATTAGGGTTAGGGGACGGGGACAGTTTAGGGTCCAGGAGAGGGTATGACAACGGTTTAGGGTGAGCATACATGGGAGGGCTCTGGTTAGTGTTAGCGTACGGGTTAGGATTAGGGGACAGGTGAGGGTAAGGTTTCGGGGAAGGGTTAGGGTTAGGGTTCGGGCTAGGGTTAGGGTTAGGGGACGGGGACTGTATAGGGTCCAGGTGAGGGTACGACAATAGTTTAGGGTGAGCGTACATGTTAGGGCACGGGTTAGTGTTGGCGTACGTGTTAGGATTATTGGACGGTTTAGGGTAAGGCTTCGGGGAAGTGTTAGGGTTAGGGTTCGGGGTAGGGTGAGGTTTAGTGGACGAGGACAGTTTAGGGTCCAGGTGAGGGTACGAAAACAGTGTAGGGTAAGCGTACGTGTGAGGGCATGGGTTAGTGTTAGCGTACGGTTTAGGATTAGGGGACGGGTTAGGGTAAGGCTTTGGGGAAGTGTTAGGGTTAGGGTTCGGGCTAGGTTTAGGGTTAGGGGACGGGGACGGTTTAGGGTCCAGGTGAGAGTACGACAACGGTTTAGGGTGAGAATACGTGTGAGGGCACGGGTTAGTGTTAGTCTACGGATTAGGATTTTTGGCCGGGTTAGGGTAAGGCTTCGGGGAAAGGTTAGGTTTAGGGTTCGGGCTAGGGTTAGGGTTATGGGACGGGGACGGTTAGGGTCCAAGTGAGGGAACGACAACGGTTTAGGGTGTGCGTACGTGTGAGGGCACGGGTTAGTGTTAGCGTTCGGGTTAGGATTAGGGGACGGCTGAGGGTAAGGCTTCGGGGAAGGTTTAAGGTAATGGTTCGAGCTAGGGTTAGGGGACGAAGACGGTTTAGGGTCCAGGTGAGGGTACGACAATGGTTTAGGGTGAGCGTACGTGTGAGGGCATGGGTTAGTGTTAGCGTACGGGTTAGTATTAGGTGATGGGTTAGGGTAAGGATTCGGGAAAGGGTTAGGGTTAGGGTTTGGGCTAGGGTTAGGGTTAGGAGACGAGGACAGTTTAGGGTCCAAGTGAGGGTACAACATCGGTTTAGGATGAGCGTACGTGTTAGGGCACGGGTTACTGTTAGCGTACGTGTTAGGATTAGGGGATGTGTTAGTGTAAGGCTTCGGCAAAGGGTTAAGTTTAGGGTTCGGGCTAGGGTTAGGGTTAGGGGATGGGGACGGTTTAGGGTCCAGGTGAGGGTACGACAACGGTTTAGGGTTGCGTACGTGTGAGGGCACGGGTTAGTGTTAGCGTACGGGTTAGGATTAGGGGACGGGTGTGGGTAAGGCTTCGGGGAAGTTTTAGGGTAATTGTTCGGGCTAGGGTTAGGGTTAGGGGACGGGGACGGTTTAGGGTCCAGGTGAGTGGACAACAACGGTTTAGGGTGAGCGTACGTGTGAGGGCATGGGTTAGTGTTAGCAAACGGGTTACTATTAGGGGACGGGTTAGGGTAAGGCTTCGGGGAAGGGTTAGTGTTAGGGTTTGGGCTAGGGTTAGGGTTAGGGGACGGGCACGGTTTAGGGTCAAGGTGAGGGTACGACAACGGTTTTGGGTGAGCGTACGTGTGAAGGAACGGGTTACTGTTAGCGTACGGGTTAGGATTAGAGGACGGGTGAGTGTAAGGCTTCGGGGAAGGGTTAGGGTTAGGGTTCGGGCTAGGGTTAGGGTTAGGGGACGGGGACGGTTTAGGGTCCAGGTGAGGGTACGACAACGGTTTAGGGTGAGCATACGTGTGAGGGCATGGGTTACTGTTAGCGTAGGGGTTAGGAGTAGAGGACGGGTTAGGGTAAGGCTTCGGGGAAGGGTTAGGGTTAGGGTTAGGCTAGGGTTAGGGTTAGGGGACGGGGACGGTTTTGGGTCCAGGTGAGGGTACGACAATGGTTTAGTCTGAGCGTACATGTGAGGGCACGGGTTAGTGTTAGCGTACGGGTTAGGATTAGGGGACGGCTTAGGGTAAGGCTTCGGGGAAGGATTAGGTTTAGGGTTCGGGCTAGGGTTAGGGTTAGGGGACGGATACGGTTTAGGGTCCAGGTGAGGGTACGACAACGGTTTAGGGTGATCGTACGTGTGAGGGCACGGGTTAGTGTTAGCGTACGGGTTAGGATTAGGGGAGGGATGAGGGTAAGGCTTCGGGGAAGGGTTAGGGTTAGGGTACGGGCTAGGGGTAAGGTTAGGGGATGGGGACGGTTTAGGGTCCAGGTGAATGTATGACAATGGTTTATGGTGAGCGTACGTGTGAAGGCATGGTTTAGTGTTAGCGTACGGGTTAGGATTAGGGCACGGGTGAGTGTAAGGCTTCGGGGAAGGGTTAGGTTTAGGGTTCGGGCTAGGGTTAGGGTTAGGGGACGGGGACGGCTTAGGGTCCAGGTGAGGGTACGACAACGGTTTAGGGTAAGCGTACGTGTGAGGGCATGGGTTAGTGTTAGCGTACGGGTTAGGATTATGGGACGAGTTAGGATTAGGGGACCAGTTAGGGCAAGGCTTTGGGGAAGGATTAGGGTTAGGATTCGGGCTAGGGTTAGGATTAGGGGACGGGGACGGTTTAGGGTCCAGGTGAGTGTACGACAACGGTTTAGGATGAGCATACGTGTGAGGGCACGGGTTAGTGTTAGCGTATGGGTTAGGACTAGGGGATGAGTTAGGATTAGGGGACGAGTTAGGGTAAGGCTTCGAGGAAGGGTTAGGGTTAGGGTTCGGGCTAGGGTTAGGATTAGGTGACGGGTACGGTTTAGGGTCCAGGTGAGGGTTCGACAACGGTTTAGTGTGAGCGTACGTGTGAGGGCACAGGTTAGTGTTAGCTTACGGGTTAGAATTAGGGGACAGGTTAGGGTAAGGCTTAGGGGAAGGTTTAGGGTTATGATTCGGGCTAGGGTTAGGGTCAGGGGACAGGGACGGTTAGGGTCCAGGTGAGGGTACGACAACGGTTTAGGGTGAGCGTACGTGTGAGGTCACGGGTTAGTGTTAGCGTAAGGGTTAGGATTATGGGACGGGTTAGTGTAAGGATTCGGGGAAGGGTTAGGGTTAGGGTTGGGGCTAGGGTTAGGGTTAGGGGACGGGGCCGGTTTAGGGTCCAGGTGAGCGTAAGACAACAGTTTAGAGTGAGCGTTCGTGTGAGGGCACGGGTTAGTGTTAGCTTACTGGTTAGGATTAGGGGACGGGTTAGGGTAAGGCTTCGCGGAAGGTTTAGGGTTAGGTTTCGGGCTAGGGTTAGGGTTAGGGTACGGGGACGGTTTATTTTTCAGGTGAGGGTACGTCAAATGTTTAGGGTGAGCGTACGTGTGAGTGCAGGTGTTATTGTTAGCGTACGGGTTAGGATTACGGGACGGGTGAGGGAATGGCTTTGGGGAAGGTTTGGGGTTAGCGTTCGGGCTAGGGTTAGGGTTAGGGGACGGGGATGGTTTAGGGTCCAGGTGAGTGTACGACAACGGTTTAGGGTGAGCATACGTGTGAGGGCACGGGTCAGTGTTAGCGTACGGGTTGGGATTAGGGGACGGGAGAGGGTAAGGCTTCGGGAAAGGGTTAGGTTTAGGGTTCGGGCTAGGGTTAGGGTTAGGGGACGGGGACGGTTTAGGGTCCAGGTGAGGGTACGACAATGGTTTAGGGTGAGCGTACGTGTGAGGGCACGGGTTAGAGTTAGCGTACGGGTTAGGATTAGGGGACGGGTTAGGGTAAGGCTTCGGGGAAGGGTTAGGGTTAGGATTCGGGCTAGGGTTAGGATTAGGGGATGGGGACGGTTTAGGGTCCAGGTGAGTGTACGACAATGGTTTACGGTGAGCGTACGTGTGAGGGCACGGGTTAGTGTTAGCGTACGGGTTAGGATTAGGGGACGGGTGAGGTTAAGGCTTCTGGGAAGTGTTAGGGTTAGTTTTCGGGCTAGGGTTAGCGTTAGGGGACGGGGACGGTTTACTGTCCAGGTGAGTGTAATACAACTGTTTAGGGTGAGCGTACGTGGGAGGGCACGGGTTAGTGTTAGCGTACGGGTTAGGATTAGGGGACGGGTGAGGATATGGCTTCGGGGAAGGGTTAGGCTTAGGGTTCGGGCTAGTGTTAGGTTTAGGGGACAGGGACGGTTTAGGGTCCAGGTGAGGGTACAACCACAGTTTAGAGTGAGCGTACATGTGAGGGCATGGGTTAGTGTTAGCGTTCGGGTTAGGATTGGAGATGGGTGAGTGTAAGGCTTCAGGGAATTGTTAGGGTTAGGGTTCGGGCTAGGGTTAGGGGACGGGGACGGTTTAGGGTCCAGGTGAGGGTACGACAATGGTCTAGGGTGAGCGTACGTTTGAGGTCACGGGTTAGTGTTAGGGTACGGTTTAGGATTAGGGGACGGGTGAGGGTAAGGCTTCGGGGAAGGGTTAGGGTTACGGTTTGGGCTAGCGTTAGTGTTAGGGGATGGGGACGGTTTAGGGTCCATGTGGGGGTACGACAATGGTTTAGGGTGAGCGTACGTGTGAGGGCACGGGTTAGTGTTAGCGTACGGTTAGGATTAGGGGAAGGGTGAGTTTAAGGCTTCGGGGAATGGTTAGGGTTAGGGTTCGGGCTAGGGTTAGCATTAGGGGATGATGACGGGTTAGGGTCCAGGTGAGGGTATGAAAACGGTTTAGGGTGAGCATACGTGTGAGGGCATCGGTAGTGTTAGCGTACGGGTTTGGATTAGGAGACGTATGACGGCAAGGCTTAGGGGAAGGGTTAGGGTTAGTGTTCGTGCTAGGGTTAGGTTTAGTGAACGGGGACGGTTTAGGGTCCACGTGAGGGTACGACAACGGATTAGTGTGTGCGTACGTTTGAGGGCACGGGTTGGTGTTAGCGTACGGGTTAGGATTAGAGGACGGGTGAGGGCAAGGCTTTGGGGAAGGCTTAGGTTTAGGGTTCGGGCTAGGGTTAGAATTAGGGGACGGGGAAGGTTTAGGGTCCAGGTGAGGGTACGACCACGGTTTAAGGTGAGCATACATGTGAGGACATGGGTTAGTGTTAGCGTACGGGGTAGGATTAGGGGACAGGTTAGGGCAAGGCTTCGGGGAAGGGTTAGGGTTAGGGTTCGTGCTAGGGTTAGGATTAGGGGACGGGGATGGTTTAGGGTCCAGGTGAGGGTACGACAACGGTTTAGAGTGAGCGTACGTGTGAGGTCACGTGTTAGTGTTAGCTTCCGGTTAGGATTAGGGGTCGGATTAGGGTAAGGCTTCGGGGAAGGGTTAGGGTTAGGGTTCGGGCTACGGTTAGTCTTACGGGACGCGGAAGGTTTAGGGTCCAGGTGAGGATACGACAGCGGTTTAGGTTGAGCGTACTTGTGAGGGCACGGGTAAGTGTTACTGTAAGGGTTAGGATTAGGGGACGGGTTAGGGTAAGGATCGCGGAAGGGTTAGGCTTAGGGTTCGTGTTAGGGTTAGGGTTAGGGGACGGGGACGGTTTAGGGTCCAGGTGAGGGTACGACAATGGTTTAGGGTGAGCGTACGTGTGAGGGCACGGGTTAATGTTAGCGTACGGGTTAGGAGTAAGGGACGGGTGAGCGTATGGCTTCGGGGAAGGGTTAGGGTTAGGGTTCGGGCTAGGGTTAGGTTAAGGGGACAGGGACGGTTTAGGGTCTAGGTTAGGGTACGACCACAGTTTAGGGTGAGCGTACATGTGAGGGCACGGTTTAGTGTTAGCGTTCGGGTTAGGATTGGAGATAGGTGAGTGTAAGGCTTTGGGGAAGTGTTAGGTTTAGGGTTCGGGCTAGGGTTAGGGGACGGGGACGGTTTAGGGTCCAGGTGAGGGTACGACAATGGTCTAGGGTGAGCGTACGTGTGAGGTCACGGGTTAGTGTTAGCGTACGGGTTAGGATTAGGGGACGGGTGAGTTTAAGGCTTCGGGGAAGGGTTAGGGTTAGGGTTCGGGCTAGGGTTAGGTTTAGGGGAGGGGGATGGTTTAGGGTCCAGGTGAGGGTACGACAACGGTTTAGGGTGAGCGTACGTGTGAGCACACGGGTTAGTGTTAGCGTACGGGTTAGGATTATGGGTCGGATTAGGGTAAGGATTCGGGGAAGTGTTAGGGTTGGGGTTAGGGCTAGGGTTAGGGTTAGGTGACGGGGACGGTTTAGAGTCCAGGTGAGTGTACGACAATGGTTTAGGGTTAGCGTATGTGTCAGGGCACGGGTTAGTTTTAGCGTACGGTTTAGGATTTGGGGACGGGTTAGGGTAAGGCTACGGGGAAGGGTTGGGGTTAGGGTTCGGGCAAGGATTAGATTTAAGGTACGGGGACGGTTTAGGGTCCAAGTGAGTGTACGACACGGTTCAGGGTTAGCGTACCTGTGAGGGCACGGGTTTGTGTTAGCGTACGGGTTATGATTAGGGGACGTGTGAGGGTAAGGCTTCGGGGAAGGGTTAGGGTTAGGGTCGGTCTAGGTTTAGGGTTAGGGGACGGGGACGGTTTAGGGTCCAGTTGAGTGTTACAACGGTTTACGGTGAGCGTACGTGTGAGGGCACGGATTAGTGTTAGCGTACAGGTTAGAATTAGGGGGTGGGTGAGGGTAAGGCTTCGGAGAAGGGTTAATGTTAGGGTTCGGGTTAGGGTTATGGTTAGCGGACGGGGACGGTTTAGGGTCCAGATGAGGGTACGACAACAGTTTAGGTTGAGCGTATGTGTGAGGGCACGGGTTAGTGATAGCGTACGGGTTAGTATTAGGGGACGGGTTAGGTTAAGGCTTCGTGGAAGGTTTAAGTTAGGGTTCGGGCTAGGGTTAGGGTTAGGGGACGGGAATGGTTTAGGGTTTAGGTCAGGGTACGAGAATGATTTAGGGTGAGCGTACGTGTGAGGGCACGGGTTATGTAAGCGTACGGGTTAGGATTAGGGGACGGGTTAGGTTAAGGCTTCGGGGAAGGGTTAGGGTTCGGGCTAGGGTTATGGTTAGGGGACGGGGATGGTTTAGGGTCCAGGTGAGGGTACGACAACGGTTTAGGGTGAGTGTACGTGTGAAGGCACGGGTTAGTGTTAGCGTACGGGTTAGGGTTAGTTGATGGATTAGGATTAGGGGACGAGTTAGGGAAAGGCTTTGGGGAAGGGCTAGGGTTAGGGTTCGGGCTAGTGTGAGGGTTAGGGGACGGGGAGGGTTTATGGTCAAGGTGCGTGTACGACAACTGTTTAGGGTGAGCGTACGTGTGAGGGCACGGGTTATTGTTAGCGTACGGGTTAGAATTAGGGGATGGGTGAGGGTAAGGCTTCGGGGAAGGTTTAGGGTTAGGGTTCGGGCTAGGGTTAGGATTAGGGGACGGGGACGGTTTAGGGTCCAGGTGAGGGTACGACAACGGTTTAGGGTGAGCGTACGTGTGTGGGCACGGGTTAGTGTTAGCGTATGGTTAGGATTAGGGGACGGGTTAGGATTAGGGGACGAGTTAGGGAAAGGCTTCGGGGAAGGTTTAGGGTTAGGGTTCGGGCTAGGGTTAGGGTTAGGGGACGGGGACGGTTTAGGGTCTAGGTGAGGGTACGACAACGGTTTAGGCTGAGCGTAAGTGTGAGGGCACGGGTTAGTGTTAGCGTACGGGTTAGGATTAGGGGACGTGTTAATATTAGGGATCGAGTAAGGGAAAGGCTTCGGGAAAGGGTTAGTGTTAGGGTTCGGGCTAGGGTTAGGGTTAGGGGACGGGGACGGTTTAGGTTCCAGGTGAGGGTACGACAACGGTTTAGGGTGAGCATCCGTGTGAGGGCACAGGATCGTGTTAGCGTACGGGTTAGGATTAGGGGACGGGTGAGGGTAAGGCTACGGGAAAGGGTTAGGATTAGGGTTCGGGCTAGGGATAGGTTTAGGGGACTGGGACGGTGTAGGGTCCAGGTGAGTGTACGACAACGGTTTATGGTGAGCGTACGTGTGAGGGCACGGGTTAGTGTTAGATTACGGGTTAGGATTAGGGGACGGGTTAGGGTAAGGCTCCGGGGAAGTGTTAGGGTTCGGGCTAGGGTTAGGGTTAGAGGACGGGGACGGTTTAGGGTCCAGGTGAGCGTACGACAATGGTTTATGGTGAGCGTACGTGTGAGGGCACGGGTTAGTGTTAGCCTACGGGTTAGGATTACGGGACGTGTTAGTGTAAGGCTTCGGGGAAGGGTTAGGGTTAGGGTTCGGTCTAGGGTTAGGTTTAGGGTTAGGGGACGGTTTAGGGTCCAGGTGAGGGTATGACAACGGTTTAGAGTGAGCGTATGTGTGAGGGCACGGGTTAGTGTTAGCGTACGGGTTAGGATTAGGGGACGGGTTAGGGTAAGGCTTCGGGGAAGGGTTAGGGTTAGGGTTCGGGCTAGTGTTAGGGTTAGGGGACGGGGATGGTTTAGGGTCCAGGTGAGGGTACGACAACGGTTTAGGGTGTGCGTAAGTGTGAGGGAACCGGTTAGTGTTAGCGTACGGGTTAGGATTAGGGGACGGGTTAGGGTAAGTCTTCAGGGAATGGTTAGGGTTAGTGTTTGGGCAAGGGTTAGGGTTAGGGGAAGGGGACGGTTTAGTGTCCAGGTGAGGGTACGACAATGGTTTAGGGTGTGCGTATGTGTGAGGGCATGGGTTAGTGTTACTGTACGAGTTAGGATTAGAGGACGGGTTAGGGTAAGGTTTCGGGGAAGGGTTAGGGTTAGGGTTCGGGCTAGGGTTAGTGTTAAGGGACGGGGTCGGTTTAGGGTCCAGGTGAGGGTATGGCAACGGTTTAGGGTGAGCGTACGAGTGAGGGCACGGGTTAGAGTTAGCGTACGAGTTTGGATTAGGGGACGGGTGAGAGTAAGGCTTCGGGGAAGGGTTAGGGTTAGGGTTCGGTCTAGGGTTAGGGTTAGGGGATGGGGACGGTTTAGGGTTCAGGTGAGGGTACGACAACGGTTTAGGGTGAGCGTACGTGTGAGGGCACGGGTTATTGTTAGCGTACAGGTTAGGATTAGGGGACGAGTTAGGGAAAGGCTTCGGGGAAGGGTTGGGGTTAGGGTTTGAGCTAGGGTTAGGGTTAGGGGACGGGGACCGTTTAAGGTCCAGGTGAGGGTACGACAATGGTTTAGGGTGAGCGTACGTGTGAGGGCATGGGTAAGTGTTAGCTTACGGGTTAGGATTAGGGGACGGTTCAGGGTAAGGCTTCGGGGAAGGGTTAGGGTTAGGGTTCGGGCTAGATTTAGGGTTAGTGGACGGGGATTGTTAGGGTCCAGGTGAGGGTACGACAACGGTTTAAGGTGACCGTACGAGTGAGGGCATGGGTTAGAGTTAGCGTACGAGTTAGGATTACGGGACGTGTTAGGGTAAGGATTCGGGGAAGGGTTAGGGTTATGGTTCGGGCTAGGGTTAGGGTTAAGGGACGGGGACGGTTTAGGGTCCAGGTTAGGGTACGACAACGGTTTAGGGTGAGCATACGTGTTAGGGCACGGGTTAGTGTTAGATTACACATTAGGATTAGGGGACGGGTTAGGGTAAGGCTGCGGGGAAGGGTTAGGGTTAGGGTTCGTGCTAGGGTTAGGCTTAGGGGACGGGGACGGTTTAGGGTCCAGGTGAGGGTACGACAATGGTTTACGGTGAGCCTACGTGTGAGGGCACGGGTTAGTGTTAGCCTACGGGTTAGGGTTAGGGGACGGTTTAGGGTCCAGGTGAGAGTATGACAACGGTTTAGGGTGACCGTACGTGTGAGAGCACGGGTTAGAGTTAGCGTACGAGTTAGGATTAGGGGACGGGTTAGGGTAAGGTTTTGGGGAAGGGTTAGGGTTAGGGTTCAGGCTAGGGTTAGGGTTAAGGGACGGGGCCGGTTTAGGGTCCAGGAGAGGGTACGACAATGGTTTAGGGTGAGCCTACATGTGAGGGCACGGGTTAGTGTTAGATTACGGGTTAGGATTAGGGGACGGGTTAGGGTAAGGATCCGCGGAAGGGTTAGGGTTAGGGTTCGGGCTAGGGGTAGGGTTAGGAGACGGGGACGGTTTAGGGTCCAGGTGAGCGTACGACAACTGTTTAGGGTGAGCATACGAGTGAGGGCACGGGTTAGTGTTAGCGTACGGGTTAGGAGTAGGGGACGGGTGAGAGTAAGGCTTCGGGGAAGGGTTAGGGTTAGGGTTCGGGCTAGGGTTAGGGTTAGGGGATGGGGATGGTTTAGGGTCCAGGTGAGGGTATGACAACGCTTTAGGGTGAGCGTACGTGTGAGGGCATGGGTTACTGTTAGCGTAAGGCTTAGGATTAGGGGACGGATTAGGGTAAGGTTTCGGGGAAGGGTTGGGGTTAGGGTTCGGGCTAGGGTTAGGGTTAGGGGACGGGGACGGTTTACGGTCCAGCTGAGGTTACGACAACGGTTTAGGATTAGCGTACGTGTGAGGGCAGGGGTTAGTGTTAGCGTACGGATTAGGATTAGGGGACGGGTGAGTGTAAGGCTTCGGGGAAGGGTTAGGGTTAGGGTTCGGGCTAGGGTTAGGGTTAGGGGATGGGGACAGTTTAGGGTCCAGGTGAGGGTACGACGATTTAGGGTGAGCGTACGTGTGAGGGCACGGGTTAGTGTTAACGTACGGGTTAGGATAAGGGGACGGCTTAGTGTAAGGCCTCGGGGAAGGGTTATGGTTAGGGTTCGGGCTAGAGTTAGGTTTAGGGGACGAGGACAGTTTAGGGTCCAGGTGAGGGTAGGACAACGGCTTAGGCTGAGCGTACATGTGAGGGCATGAGTTAGTGTTAGCGTACGGGTTAGGGTATGGCTTTGGAGAAGGGTTACGGTTAGGGTTCGGGCTAGGGTTAGAGTTAGGGGACGGGGACCGTTTAGGGTCCAGGTGAGGGTACGAGAACAGTTTAGTGTGAGCGTACGTGTGAGGGCACGGGATAGTGTTAGCGTACGGGTTAGTATTAGGGGACGAATTAGGGTAAGGTTTCGGGGAAGTGTTAGGGTTAGGGTTCGGGCTAGGGTTAGGGTTAGGGGACGGGGACGGTTAGGGTCCAGGTGAGGGTACGACAACGGTTTAGGGTGAGCGTACGTGTGAGGGCATGGGTAAGTGTTAGCGTACGGGTTAGGATTAGGGTACGGTTCAGGGTAAGCCTTCGGGGAAGGGTTAGGGTTAGGGTTCGGGCTAGGGTTAGGGTTAGGGGACAGGGACGGTTTAGGGTCCAGGTGAGGGTACAATAACCGATTAGGGTGAGCGTATGTGTGAGGGCACGGGTTAGTTTTAGCGTATGGGTTACATTTAGGGGACGGGTTAGTTTAAGGCTTCGGGGAAGGGTTTCGGTTAGGGTTCGGGCTAGGGTTAGTGCTAGGTGAAGGGGAGGGTTTAGGGTCCAGGTGAGGGTATGACAACGGTTTAGGGTGAGCGTACGTGTGAGGGCACGGGTTAGTGTTAGCGTACGGGTTAGGATTAGGGGACGGTTTAGGGTAAGGCTTCGGGGAAGGGTTAAGGTTAGGGTACGGGCTAGTGTTAGGGTTAGGGGACGGGGATGGTTTAGGGTCCAGGTGAGGGTACGAGAACGGTTTAGGGTGTGCGTACGTGTGAGGGCACGGGTTAGTGTTAGCGTACGGGTTAGGATTAGGGGATGGGTTAGGGTAAGTCTTCGGGGAAGGTTTAGGGATAGGGTTCTGGCTAGGGTTAGGGTTAGGGGACGGGGACGGTTTAGGGTCCAGGTGAGGGTACGACAACGGTTTAGGGTGAGCGTACATGTGAGGGCATGAGTTAGTGTTAGCGTACGGGTTAGGATTAGGGGACGTGTGAGGGTAAGGCTTTGGGGAAAGGTTAGGGTTAGGGTTCGGGCTAGGGTTAGGGTTAGGAGACGGAGACGGTTTAGGGTCCAGGTGAGGGTACGACAACAGTTTAGGGTGAGCGTACATGTGAGGGAACGGGTTAGTGTTAGCGTACGGGTTAATTAGGGGACGGGTTAGTGTAAGGTCTTGGGGAAGGTTTAGGGTTAGGGTTCTGGCTAAGGTTAGGGTTAGGGGACGGGGAAGGTTTAGTGTCCAGGTGAGGGTACGACAACGGTTTAGGGTGAGCGTACATGTGAGGGCACAGGGTAGTGTTAGCGTACGGATTAGGTTTAGGGGACGGTTAGGGTTAGGGTTTGGGTTAGGGTTAGGGTTAGGGTTAGGGTTAGGGTTAGGGGACGGGGACGGTTTAGGGTCCAAGTGAGGGTACGACAACGTTTTAGGGTGAGCGTACGTGAAACGGCACGGGTTATTTTTAACGTACGTTTTAAGATTAGGGGACGGGTGAGGGTAAGGCATCGGGGAAGGGTTAGGGTTAGGGTTCGGGCTAGGGTTAGGGTTAGGGGACGGGGATGGTTTAGGGTCCAGGTGAGGGTACGACAACGGTCTAGGGTGAGCGTACGTGTGAGGGCACGGGTTAGTGTTAGCCTACGGGTTAGGATTAGGGGATGGGTTAGGGTAAGGCTTCGGGGAAGCGTTAAGGTTAGAGTTCGGGCTAGGGTTAGTGTTAGGGAACGGGGACGGTTTAGGGTCCAGGTGAGGGTACGACAACGGTTTAGTTGAGCGTACGTGTGAGGGGACGGGTTAGTGTTAGTGTACGGGATAGGATTAGGGGATGGGTTAGGGTTAGGCTTTGGGGAAGGGTTAGGGTTAGGGTTCGCTCTACGGTTAGGGTTAGGGGACGTGGATGGTTTAGAGTCCAGGTGAGGGTACGACAACGCTTCAGGTTTAGCGTACCTGTGAGGGCACGGGTTAGTGTTAGCGTACGGGTTAGGATTAGGGGACGAGTGAGGGTAAGGCTTCGGGGAAGGGTTAGGATTAGGGTTCGGGCTAGGGTTAGGGTTAGGGGATGGGGACGGTTTAGGGCCCGGGTGAGTGTACGACAACGGTTTAGGGTGAGTGTACGTGTGAGGGCACGGGTTAGTGTTAGCGTACGGGTTAGGATTAGGGGACGGGTGAGGGTAAGGCTTCGAGGAAGGGTTAGGGTTAGGGTTCGGGCTAGGGTTAGGGTTAGGGGACGGGGACGGTTTAGGGTGCGGGTGAGGGTACAACAACGGTTTAGGGTGAGCATTCGTTTGAGGGCACGGGTTAGTGTTATCGTACGGTTTAGGATTAGGGGACGGGTGAGGGTTAGGCTTCGGGGAAGAGTTAGTGTTAGTGTTCGGGCTAGGGTTAGGGTAAGGGTTAGGGGATGGTTTAGGGTTCAAGTGAGGGAACGACAACGGTTCAGGGTGAGCGCAAGTGTGAGGGCATGGGTTAGTGTTAGCGTACGGGTTAGGATTAGGGGACGGGTGAGGGTAAGGCTTCGGGGAAGTGTTCGGGTTAGACTTAGGGCTAGGCTTAGGGTTAGGGACGGGTACGGTTTAGGGTCCGGGTGAGGGTACGACAACGGTTTATGGTGAGCGTGCGTGTGAGGGCACGGGTTATGTAAGCGTACGGTTTCGGATTAGGGGACGGGTGAGGGTAAGGCTTCGGGGAAGGGTTAGGGTTAGGGTTCGCGCTAGGGTTAGGGTTAGGGGAAGGGGACGGTTTACGGTCCAGGTGAGGGTACAACAACGGTTTAGGGTGAGCATACGTGTGAGGGCACGGGTTAGTGTTAGCGTACGAGTTAGGATTAGGGGACGGGTGAGGTTAAGGCTTCTGGGAAGGGTTAGGGTTTGGGTTCTGGCTAGGGTTAGGGTTAGGGGACAGGGACGGTTTAGGGTCAGGGTGAGGGTACGACAACGGTTTAGGGTGAGCGTACGTGTGAGGGCACGGGTTACTATTAGCGTACGGGTTAGGATTAGGAGTAGGGTGAGGGTAAGGCTTCGGGGCAGTGTTAGGGTTAGGGTTCGGGCTAGGGTTAGGTTTAGGGGACGAGGAGAGTTTAGGGTCCAGGTGAGGGTATGACAACTGTTTAGGGTGAGCGTACGTGTGAGGGCACGGGTTAGTGTAAGCGTACGGGTTAGGATTAGGGGACGGGTGAGGGTAAGGCTTCGAGGAAGGGTTAGGGTTAGGGTCCGTGCTACGGTTAGGGTTAGGGGATGGTGATGGTTTAGGGTCCAGGTGAGTGTACGACAACGGTTTAGGGTGAGCGTAGGTGGGAGGGCATGGGTTAGTTTTAGCGTACGGGTTAGGATAAGGGGACGGTTTAGGGTAAGGCTTCGGGAAGGGTTAGGGTTAGGGTTCTGGCTAGGGTTAGGGTTATGGGACGGGGACGGTTTAGGTTCCAGGTGAGGTTACGACAACGGTTTAGGGTGAGCGTACGTGTGAGGGCACGGTTTAGTGTTAGCGTATTGGTTAGGAATACGGGACGGATGATTATAAGGCTTCGGGGAAGGGTTAGGGTTAGGATTCGGGCTAGGATTAGGGTTAGGGGACGGGGACAGTTTAGGGTCCAGGAGAGGGTATGACAACGGTTTAGGGTGAGCATACATGGGAGGGCTCTGGTTAGTGTTAGCGTACGGGTTAGGATTAGGGGACAGGTGAGGGTAAGGTTTCGGGGAAGGGTTAGGGTTAGGGTTCGGGCTAGGGTTAGGGTTAGGGGACGGGGACTGTATAGGGTCCAGGTGAGGGTACGACAATAGTTTAGGGTGAGCGTACATGTTAGGGCACGGGTTAGTGTTGGCGTACGTGTTAGGATTATTGGACGGTTTAGGGTAAGGCTTCGGGGAAGTGTTAGGGTTAGGGTTCGGGGTAGGGTGAGGTTTAGTGGACGAGGACAGTTTAGGGTCCAGGTGAGGGTACGAAAACAGTGTAGGGTAAGCGTACGTGTGAGGGCATGGGTTAGTGTTAGCGTACGGTTTAGGATTAGGGGACGGGTTAGGCTAAGGCTTTGGGGAAGTGTTAGGGTTAGGGTTCGGGCTAGGTTTAGGGTTAGGGGACGGGGACGGTTTAGGGTCCAGGTGAGAGTACGACAACGGTTTAGGGTGAGAATACGTGTGAGGGCACGGGTTAGTGTTAGTCTACGGATTAGGATTTTTGGCCGGGTTAGGGTAAGGCTTCGGGGAAAGGTTAGGTTTAGGGTTCGGGCTAGGGTTAGGGTTATGGGACGGGGACGGTTAGGGTCCAAGTGAGGGAACGACAACGGTTTAGGGTGTGCGTACGTGTGAGGGCACGGGTTAGTGTTAGCGTTCGGGTTAGCATTAGGGGACGGCTGAGGGTAAGGCTGCGGGGAAGGTTTAAGGTAATGGTTCGAGCTAGGGTTAGGGGACGGAGACGGTTTAGGGTCCAGGTGAGGGTACGACAATGGTTTAGGGTGAGCGTACGTGTGAGGGCATGGGTTAGTGTTAGCGTACGGGTTAGTATTAGGTGATGGGTTAGGGTAAGGCTTCGGGAAAGGGTTAGGGTTAGGGTTTGGGCTAGGGTTAGGGTTAGGAGACGAGGACAGTTTAGGGTCCAAGTGAGGGTACAACATCGGTTTAGGATGAGCGTACGTGTTAGGGCACGGGTTACTGTTAGCGTACGTGTTAGGATTAGGGGATGTGTTAGTGTAAGGCTTCGGGGAAGGGTTAGGTTTAGGGTTCGGGCTAGGGTTAGGGTTAGGGGATGGGGACGGTTTAGGGTCCAGGTGAGTGGACGACAACGGCTTAGGGTGAGCGTACGTGTGAGGGCATGGGTTAGTGTTAGCAAACGGGTTAGTATTAGGGGACGGGTTAGGGTAAGGCTTCGGGGAAGGGTTAGTGTTAGGGTTTGTGCTAGGGTTAGGGTTAGGGGACGGGCACGGTTTAGGGTCAAGGTGAGGGTACGACAACGGTTTTGGGTGAGCGTACGTGAGAGGGCACGGGTTAGTGTTAGCGTACGGGTTAGGATTAGGGGACGAGTGAGGGTAAGGCTTCGGGGAAGGATTAGGGTTAGGGTTTGGGCTAGGGTTAGGGTTAGGGGACAGGGACGGTTTACGGTCCAGGTGAGGGTATGACAAAGATTTAGGGTGAGCGTACGTGTGAGGGCACGGTTAGTGTTATCGTACAGGTTAGAATTAGGGGATGGGTGAGGGTAAGGCTTCGGGGAAGGGTTAGGGTTAGGGTTCGGGCTAGGGTTAGGGTTAGGGGACAGGGACGGTTTAGGGTCCAGGTGATGGTATAACAACCGTTTAGGGTGAGTGTACGTGTGAGGGCACGGGTTAGTGTTAGCGTACGGGTTAGGATTAGGGGACAGGTTAGGTTAAGGCTTCGGGGAAGGGTTAGGGTTAGGGTTCGGGGTAGGGTTAGGGTTAGGGGACGGGGACGGTTTAGGGTCCAGGTGAGGGTACGACGATTTAGGGTGAGCGTATGTGTGAGGGCACGGGTTAGTGTTAGCGTACGGGTTAGGATAAGGGGACGGCTTAGTTTAAGGCCTCGGGGAAGGGTTAGGGTTAGGGTTCGGGCTAGGGTTAGGGTTAGGGGACGGGGACAGTTTAGGGTCCAGGTGAGGGTACGACAACGGTTTAGGGTGAGCGTAAATGTGAGGGCATGAGTTAGTGTTAGCGTACGGGTTAGGATTAGGGGACGTGTGAGGGTAAGGCTTTGGGGAAGGGTTAGTGTTAGGGTTCGGGCTAGGGTTAGTGTTAGGGGACGGAGACGGTTTAGGGTCCAGGTGAGGGTACGACAACAGTTTAGGGTGAGCGTACATGCGAGGGAACGTGTTAGTGTTAGTGTACGTGTTAGGATTAGGGGACGGGTTAGGGTAAGGCTTCGGGGAAGGGTTAGGGTTAGGGTTCGGGCTAGGGTTAGCATTAGGGGACGGGGACGGTTTAGGGTCCAGGTGAGGGTACGAAAACGGTTTAGGGTGAGCGTACGTGTCAGGGCACGGGTTAGTGTTAGCGTACGGGTTAGGGTATGGCTTTGGGGAAGGATTACGGTTAGGGTTCGGGCTAGGGTTAGAGTTAGGGGACGGGGACGGTTTAGGGTCCAGGTGAGGGTACGAGAACGGTTTAGTGTGAGCGTACGTGTGAGGGCACGGGATAGTGTTAGCATACGGGTTAGGATTAGGGGTTGGATTAGGGTAAGGCTTCGGGGAAGGGTTAGGGTTAGCGTTCGGGCTAGGGTTAGGCTTAGGGTACGGGGACGGTTTAGGGTCCAGGTGAGGGTACGACAACGGTTTAGGGTGAGCGTACGTGTGATGGCACGGATTAGTGTTAGCGTACGGGTTAGGATTAGGGGACGGGTGAGGGTAAGGCTTCGGGGAAGAGTTAGTGTTAGTGTTCGGGCTAGGGTTAGGGTTAGGGTTAGGGGACGGTTTAGGGTCCAAGTGAGGGAACGACAACGGTTTAGGGTGAGCGCAAGTGTGAGGGCACGGGTTAGTGTTAGCGTACGGGTTAGGATTAGGGGACGTGTGAGGGTAAGGCTTCGGGGAAGGTTTAGGGTTAGGGTTCGGGCTAGGGTTAGGGTTAGGGGACGGTGACGGTTTAGCGCCCGGGTGATGGTAGGACAACGGTTTAGGGTGAGCGTACGTGTGATGGCATGGGTTAGTGTTAGCGTACGGTTTAGGATTAGGGGACGGGTGAGGGTAAGGCTTCGGGGAAGGGTTAGGGTTAGAGTTCGGGCTAGGCTTAGGGTTAGGGACGGGTACGGTTTAGGGTCCGGGTGAGGGTATGACAACGGTTTATGGTGAGCGTACGTGTGAGGGCACGGGTTATGTAAGCGTACGGTTTAGGATTAGGGGACGGGTGAGGGTAAGGCTTCGGGGAAGTGTTAGGGTTAGGGTTCGCGCTAGGGTTAGGGTTAGGGGAAAGGGACGGTTTACGGTCCAGGTGAGGGTACGACAACGGTTTAGAGTGAGCATACGTGTGTGGGCACGGGTTAGTGTTAGCGTACGAGTTAGGATTAGGGGACGGGTTAGGTTAAGGCTTCTGGGAAGGGTTAGGTTTTGGGTTCAGGCTAGGGTTATGGTTAGGGGACAGGGACGGTTTAGGATCAGGGTGAGCATACAACAATGGTTTAGGGTGAGCGTACGTGTGAGGGCACAGGTTACTATTAGCGTACGGGTTAGGATTAGGAGTAGGGTGAGGGTAAGGCTTCGGGGCAGTGTTAGGGTTAGGGTTCGGGCTAGGGTAAGGTTTAGGGGACGAGGACAGTTTAGGGTCCAGGTGACGGTACGACAACGGTTTAGAGTGAGCGTACGTGTGAGGGCACGGGTTAGTGTAAGCGTACGCATTAGGATTAGGCGACACGTGAGGGTAAGGCTTCGAGGAAGGGTTAGGGTTAGGGTCCGGGCTACGGTTAGGGTTAGGGGTCGGGGACAGTTTAGGGTCCAGGTGAGGGTACGACAATGGTTTAGGGTGAGCGTAGGTGGGAGGGCACGGGTTAGTTTTTGCGTACGGTTTAGGATAAGGGGACGGTTTAGGGTAAGGCTTCGGGGAAGGGTTAGGGTTACGGTTCGGGCTAGGGTTAGGGTTATGGGACAGGGACGGTTTAGGTTCCAGGTGAGGGTACGACAACGGTTTAGGGTGAGCGTACGTGTGAGGGCACGGTTTAGTGTTAGCGTACTGGTTAGGAATACGGGACGTGTGATTATAAGGCTTCGGGGAAGTGTTAGGTTTAGGATTCGGGCGAGGATTAGGGTTAGGTGACGGGGACAGTTTAGGGTCCAGGTGAGGGTATGACAACGGTTTAGGGTGAGCGTACATGGGAGGGCTCGGGTTAGTGTTAGCGTACGGGTTAGGATTAGGGGACAGGTGAGGGTAAGGTTTCGGGGAAGGGTTAGGGTTAGGGTTCGGGCTAGGGTTAGGGTTAGGGGACGGGGACGGTATAGGGTCCAGGTGAGGGTACGACAATAGTTTAGGGTGATCGTACGTGTGAGGGCATGGGTTAGTGTTAGCGAACGGGTTAGTATTAGGGGACGGGTGAGAGTAAGGCTTCGGGGAAGGTTTAGGGTAATGGTTCGGGCTTGGGTTAGGGTTAGGGGACGGGGCGGCTTAGGGTCCAGGTGAGGGTATGACAACGGTTTAGGGTGAGCATACGTGTGAGGGCACGGTTTAGTGTTAGCGTACTGTTTAGGTTTAGGGGACGGGTTAGGGTAAGGCTTTGGGGAAGTGTTAGGGTTAGGGTTCGGGCTAGGTTTAGGGTTAAGGGACGGGGACGGTTTAGGGTCCAGGTGAGGGTACGACAACGGTTTAGGGTGAGAATACGTGTGAGGGCACGGGTTAGTGTTAGCGTACGGGTTAGGATTAGGGTACGGGTGAGGGTAAGGCTTCGGGGAAGGTTTAGGGTAATTGTTCGGGCTAGGGTTAGGGAGAGGGGACGGGGACAGTTTAGGGTCCAGGTGAGTGGACGAAAACGGTTTAGGGTGAGCGTACGTGTGAGGGCATGGGTGAGTGTTAGCGAACGGGTTAGTATTAGGGGACGGGTTAGGGTAAGGCTTCAGGGAAGGTTTAGGGTTAGGGTTTGGGCTAGGGTTAGGGTTAGGGGAAGAGGACGGTTTAGGGTCCAGTTGAGGGTACAACAGCGGTTTAGGGTGAGCATACGTGTGAGGGTACGGGTTAGTGTTTGCGTACGGGTTAGGATTAGCGGACGTTTAGGGTAAGGCTTCGGGGAAGGGTTAGGGTTAGGGTTCGGGCTAGGGTTAGATTTAAGGTACGGGGACGGTTTAGGGTCCAGGTGAGTGTATGACAACGGTTCAGGGTTAGCGTACCTGTGAGGGCATGGGTTAGTTTTATCGTAAGGTTAGGATTAGGTGACGGGTTAGGGTAAGGCTTCGGGGAAGGGTTAGTGTTAGGGTTCGGGCTAGGGTTAGGGTTAGGGGACGGGGACGGTTTAGGGTCAAGGTGAGGGTACGACAACGGTTTTGGGTGAGCGTACGTGAGAGGGCACGGGTTAGTGTTAGCGTACGGGTTAGGATTAGGGGACGTTTAGGGTAAGGCTTCGGGGAAGGGTTAGGTTTAGGGTTTGGGCTAAGGTTAGGGTTAGGGGACAGGGACGGTTTACGGTCCAGGTGAGTGTATGACAAAGGTTTAGGGTGAGCGTACGTGTGAGGGCACGGTTAGTGTTATCGTACAGGTTAGAATTAGGGGATGCGTGAGGGTAATGCTTCGGGGAAGGGTTAGGGTTAGGGTTCGGGCTAGGGTTAGGGTTAGGGGACAGCGACGGTTTAGGGTCCAGGTGATGGTATAACAACGGTGTAGGGTGAGTGTACGTGTGAGGGCACGGGTTAGTGTTAGTGTACGGCTTAGGATTAGGGGACGGGTTAGGGTAAGGCTTCGGGGAAAGGTTAGGGTTAGGGTTCAGGGTAGGGTTAGGGTTAGGGGACGGGGATGGTTTAGGGTCCAGGTGAGTGTACGACAATGGTTTAGGGTGAGCGTACGTGTGAGGGCACGGGTTAGTGTTAGCGTACGGGTTAGGATTAGGGGATGGGTTAGGGTAAGGCTTCGGGGAAGGGTTAGGGTTAGGGTTCGGGGTAGGTTTAGGGTTAGGGGACGGGGACGGTTTAGGGTCCAGGTGAGGGTATGACAACGGTTTAGTGTGAGCGTACATGTGAGGGCACAGGTTAGTGTTAGCGTACGGGTTAGGATAAGGGGACGGTTTAGGGTAAAGCTTCGGGGAAGGGTTAGGTTTAGCGTTCGGACCAGGGTTAGTGTTAGGGGACGGGGACGGTTTAGGGTCCAGGTGAGGGTACGACAACGGTTTAGGGTGAGCATACATGTGAGGGCACGGGTTATGTAAGCGTACGGGTTAGGATTAGGGGACGGGTGAGTGTAAGGCTTCGGGGAAGGGTTAGGTTTAGGGTTCGCGCTAGGGTTAGGGTTAGAGGACGGGGACGGTTTAGGGTCCAGGTGAGGCTACGACAACAGTTCAGGGTTAGCGTACCTGTAAGGGCACGGGTTAGTTTTAGCGTATGGGTTAGGATTAGGTGACGGGTTAGGGTAAGGCTTTGGGGAAGTGTTAGGGTTAGGGTTCAGGCTAGGGTTAGGGTTAGGGGACGGGGACGGATTGGGGTCCAGATGAGGGTACTACAACAGTTTAGGGTGAGCATACATGTGAGGGCACGCGTTGGTGTTAGCCTACGGGTTAGGATTAGGGGATGGGTTAGGGTAAGGCTTCGGGGAATTTTTAGGTTTAGGGTTCGGGCTAGGGTTAGGGTTAGGGGACGGAGACGGTTTAAGGTCCAGGTGACGGTATGACAACTGTTTAGGGTGAGCGTACGTGTGAGCGCACGGGTTAGTGTTAGCGTACGGGTTAGGATTACGGGACGGGTTAGGGTAAGGCTTCGTGGAAGTGTTAGGGTTAGGGTTCGGGCTAGGGTTAGGGTTAGGGGATGGGGACGGTTTAGGGTCCAGGTGAGGGTACGACAACGGTTTAGGATGAGAGTACGTGTGAGGGCACGGGTTAGTGTTAGCGTACGGGTTAGGATTAGGGGATGTGTTAGGTTAAGGCTTCGGGGAAGGGTTAGGGTTAGGGTGCGCGCTACGGTTAGGGTTAGTGGACGGAGATGTTTTAGAGTCCAGGTGAGGGTACGGCAACTGTTCAGGGTGAGCGTATGTGTCAGGGCACGGGGTAGTGTTAGTGTACGGGTTAGGATTAGGGGACAGGTTAGGGTAAGGCTTCGGGGAAAGATTAGGTGTAGGGTTCGGGCTAGGGTTAGATTTAGGGGACGGGGACGGTTTAGGGTCCAGGTGAGGGTACGACAACGGTTCAGGGTTAGCGTAACTGTGAGGGCATGGGTTAGTTTTAGCGTACGGGTTAGGATTAGGTGACGGGTTAGGGTAAGGCTTCGGGGAAGGGTTAGTGTTAGGGTTCGGGCTAGGGTTAGGGTTAGGGGACGGGGACGGTTTAGGGTCCAGGTGAGTGTACGACAACGGTTTAGTGTGAGCGTACATGTGAGGGCACGGTTAGTTTTAGCGTACGGGTGAGGATTAGGGGATTTGTGATGGTAAGGCTTTGGGGAAGGTTTAGGGTTAGGGCCGGGCTACGGTTAGGGTTAGAGGACAGGGACGGTATAGGGTTCAGGTGAGGGTACGACAACAGTTTAGGGTGAGCGTACTTGTGAGGGCACGGATTAGTGTTAGCGTACAGGTTAGGATTAGGGGATGGGTGAGTGTAAGGCTTCGGGGAAGGGTTAGGGTTAGGGTTCGGGCTAGGGTTATGGTTAGCGGACGGGGACGGTTTAGGGTCCAGGTGAGTGTACAACAACAGTTTAGGATGAGCGTACGTGTGAGGGCACGGGTTAGTGTTAGCGTACGGGTTAGGATTAGGGTATGGGTTAGGGTAAGGCTTCGGGGAAGGGTTAGGTTTAGGGTTCGGCTAGGGTTAGGTTTAGTGGACGGGGACAGTTTAGGGTCCAGGTGAGGGTACGACAACGGTTTAGGATGAGCGTACATGTGAGGTCACGGGTTAGTGTTAGCGTACGGTTAGGATTAGGGGACGGGTTAGGATTAGGGGACGAGTTAGGGAAAGGCTTCTGGGAAGGGTTAGGGTTAGGGTTCGGGCCAGGGTTAGGGTTAGGGGACGGGGACGGTTTAGGGTCCAGGTGAGGGTACGACAACGGTTTTAGGTGAGCGTATGTGTGAGGGCACTGGTTAGTGTTAGCGTACGGGTTAGTATTAGGGGACGGATTAGGGTAAGGTTTCGGGGAAGTGTTAGGGTTAGGGTTCGGGCTAGGGTTAGGGTTAGGGGACAGGGACGGTTTAGGGTCCAGGTGAGGGTACAATAACGGTTTAGGGTGAGCGTATGTGTGAGGGCACGGGTTAGTTTTAGCGTATGGGTTACGTTTAGGGGACGGGTTAGTGTAAGGCTTCGGGGAAGGGTTTCGGTTAGGGTTCGGGCTAGGGTTAGTGCTAGGTGAAGGGGAGGGTTTAGGGTCCAGGTGAGGGTATGACAACGGTTTAGGGTGAGCGTACGTGTGAGGGCACTGGTTAGTGTTAGCGTACGGGTTAGGATTAGGGGACGGGTTAGGGTAAGGCTTCGGGGAAGGTTTAGGGATAGGGTTCTGGCTAGGGTTAGGGTTAGGGGACGGGGATGGTTTAGGGTCCAGGTGAGGGTACGACAACGGTTTAGGGTGAGCATATGTGTGAGGGCACAGGTTAGTGTTAGCGTATGGGTTAGTATTAGGGGACGGTTTAGGGTAAGTTTTCGGGGAAGGGTTAGGGTTAGGGTTTGGGCTAGATTTAGGGTTAGGGGACGGGGAGTGTTAGGGTCCAGTTGAGGGTACGACAACGGTTTAGGGTGACCGTACGTGTGAGGGCACGGGTTAGTGTTAGCGTACGGGTTAGGGTTAGGGGATGGGTTAGGATTAGGGGACGAGTTAGGGAAAGGCTTTGGGGAAGGGTTAGGGTTAGGGTTCAGGCTAGGTTTAGGGTTAGGGGATGGGGAGTGTTTAGGGTCAAGGTGAGGGTACGACAACTGTTTAGGGTGAGCATACGTGTGAGGGCACGGATTAGTTTTAGGGTATGGGATAGTATTAGGGGACAGGTGAGGGTAAGGATTCGGGGAAGGGTTAGGGTTAGGGTTCGGGCTAGGGTTAGTGTTAGGGGACGGGGACGGTTTAGGGTCCAGGTGAGGGTACGACAACGGTTTAGGGTGAGCGTACGTGTGAGGGCACGGGTTAGTGTTAGCATTCCGGTTAGGATTAGGGGAGGGGTTAGGGTAAGGCTTCGGGGAAGGTTTATGGTTAGGCTTCGGGCTAGGGTTAGGGTTAGGGGACGGGGACGGTTTAGGGTTCAGGTGAGGGTACGACAACGGATTAAGGTGAGCATACGTGTGAGGGCACGGGTTAGTGTTAACATACGGGTTAGGATTAGGGGACGGGTTAGGGTAAGGCTTCGGGGAAGGGTTAGGGTTAGGGTTCGGGCTAGGGTTAGTGTTAGGGGACGTGGACAGTTTAGGGTCCAGGTGAGGGTACGACACTGATTTAGGGTGAGCGTACGTGTGAGGGCACGGGTTAGTGTTAGCGTACGGTTAGGATTAGGGGACGGGTTAGGATTAGGGGACGAGTTAGGGAAAGGCTTCTGGGAAGGGTTAGGTTTAGGGTTCGGGCTAGGGTTAGGGTTAGGGGATGGGGACGGTTTAGGGTCCAGGTGAGGGTACGACAACGGTTTAGTGTGAGCGTATGTGTGAGGGCACTCGTTAGTGTTAGCGTACGGGTTAGTATTAGGGGACGGATTAGGGTAAGGTTTCGGGGAAGTGTTAGGGTTAGGGTTCGGGCTAGGGTTAGGGTTAGGGGATGGGACGGTTAGGGTCCAGGTGAGGGTACGACAACGGTTTAGGGTGACCGTACGTGTGAGGGCATGGGTTAGAGTTAGCGTACGAGTTAGGATTAGGGAACGGGTGAGGGTAAGGCTTCGGGGAAGGGTTAGGGTTAGGGTTCGGTCTAGGGTTAGGGTTAGGGGACGGGGACGGTTTAGGGTCCAGGTGAGGGTACGACAACGGTTTAGGGTGAGCGTACATGTGAGGGAACGGGTTAGTGTTAGCGTACGGGTTAATTAGGGGACGGGTTAGTGTAAGGTCTTGGGGAAGGTTTAGGGTTAGGGTTCTGGCTAAGGTTAGGGTTAGGGGACGGGGAAGGTTTAGTGTCCAGGTGAGGGTACGACAACGGTTTAGGGTGAGCATACATGTGAGGGCACAGGGTAGTGTTAGCGTACGGATTAGGATTAGGGGACGGTTAGGGTTAGGGTTTGGGTTAGGGTTAGGGTTAGGGTTAGGGTTAGGGTTAGGGGACGGGGACGGTTTAGGGTCCAAGTGAGGGTACGACAACGTTTTAGGGTGAGCGTACGTGAAACGGCACGGGTTATTTTTAACGTACGTTTCAAGATTAGGGGACGGGTGAGGGTAAGGCATCGGGGAAGGGTTAGGGTTAGCGTTCGGGCTAGGGATAGGGTTAGGGGACGGGGATGGTTTAGGGTCCAGGTGAGGGTACGACAACGGTTTAGGGTGAGCGTACGTGTGAGGGCACGGGTTAGTGTTAGCCTACGGGTTAGGATTAGGGGATGGGTTAGGGTAAGGCTTCGGGGAAGCGTTAAGGTTAGAGTTCGGGCTAGGGTTAGTGTTAGGGGACGGGGACGGTTTAGGGTCCAGGTGAGGGTACGACAACGGTTTAGTTGAGCGTACGTGTGAGGGGACGGGTTAGTGTTAGTGTACGGGATAGGATTAGGGGATGGGTTAGGGTTAGGCTTTGGGGAAGGGTTAGGGTTAGGGTTCGCTCTACGGTTAGGGTTAGGGGACGTGGATGGTTTAGAGTCCAGGTGAGGGTACGACAACGCTTCAGGTTTAGCGTACCTGTGAGGGCACGGGTTAGTGTTAGCGTACGGGTTAGGATTAGGGGACGAGTGAGGGTAAGGCTTCGGGGAAGGGTTAGGATTAGGGTTCGGGCTAGGGTTAGGGTTAGGGGATGGGGACGGTTTAGGGCCCGGGTGAGTGTACGACAACGGTTTAGGGTGAGTGTACGTGTGAGGGCACGGGTTAGTGTTAGCGTACGGGTTAGGATTAGGGGACGGGTGAGGGTAAGGCTTCGAGGAAGCTTTAGGGTTAGGTTTCGGGCTAGGGTTAGGGTTAGGGGACGGGGACGGTTTAGGGTGCGGGTGAGGGTACAACAACGGTTTAGGGTGAGCATTCGTTTGAGGGCACGGGTTAGTGTTATCGTACGGTTTAGGATTAGGGGACGGGTGAGGGTAAGGCTTCGGGGAAGAGTTAGTGTTAGTGTTCGGGCTAGGGTTAGGGTAAGGGTTAGGGGACGGTTTAGGGTTCAAGTGAGGGAACGACAACGGTTTAGGGTGAGCGCAAGTGTGAGGGCATGGGTTAGTGTTAGCGTACGGGTTAGGATTAGGGGACGGGTGAGGGTAAGGCTTCGGGGAAGGGTTCGGGTTAGACTTCGGGCTAGGCTTAGGGTTAGGGACGGGTACGGTTTAGGGTCCGGGTGAGGGTACGACAACGGTTTATGGTGAGCGTGCGTGTGAGGGCACGGGTTATGTAAGCGTACGGTTTAGGATTAGGGGACGGGTGAGGTTAAGGCTTCGGGGAAGGGTTAGGGTTAGGGTTCGTGCCAGGGTTAGGGTTAGGGGAAGGGGACGGTTTACGGTCCAGGTGAGGGTACAACAACGGTTTAGGGTGAGCATACGTTTGAGGGCACGGGTTAGTGTTAGCGTACGAGTTAGGATTAGGGGACGGGTGAGGTTAAGGCTTCTGGGAAGGGTTAGGGTTTGGGTTCTGGCTAGGGTTAGGGTTAGGGGACAGGGACGGTTTAGGGTCAGGGTGAGGGTACAACAACGGTTTAGGGTGAGCGTACGTGTGAGGGCACGGGTTACTATTAGCGTACGGGTTAGGATTAGGAGTAGGGTGAGGGTAAGGCTTCGGGGCAGTGTTAGGGTTAGGGTTCGGGCTAGGGTTAGGTTTAGGGGACGAGGAGAGTTTAGGGTCCAGGTGAGGGTACGACAACGGTTTAGGGTGAGCGTACGTGTGAGGGCATGGGTTATTGTAAGCGTACGGGTTAGGATTAGGGGACGGGTGAGGGTAAGGCTTCGAGGAAGGGTTAGGGTTAGGGTCCGTGCTACGGTTAGGGTTAGGGGACGGTGATGGTTTAGGGTCCAGGTGAGTGTACGACAACGGTTTAGGGTGAGCGTAGGTGGGAGAGCATGGGTTAGTTTTAGCGTACGGGTTAGGATAAGGGGACGGTTTAGGGTAAGGCTTCGGGAAGGGTTAGGGTTAGGGTTCTGGCTAGGGTTAGGGTTATGGGACGGGGACGGTTTAGGTTCCAGGTGAGGTTACGACAACGGTTTAGGGTGAGCGTACGTGTGAGGGCACGGTTTAGTGTTAGCGTATTGGTTAGGAATACGGGACGGGTGATTATAAGGCTTCGGGGAAGGGTTAGGGTTAGGATTCGGGCTAGGATTAGGGTTAGGGGACGGGGACAGTTTAGGGTCCAGGAGAGGGTATGAAAACGTTTTAGGGTGAGCATACATGGGAGGGCTCTGGTTAGTGTTAGCGTACGGGTTAGGATTAGGGGACAGGTGAGGGTAAGGTTTCGGGGAAGGGTTGGGGTTAGGGTTCGGGCTAGGGTTAGGGTTAGGGGACGGGGACTGTATAGGGTCCAGGTGAGGGTACGATAATAGTTTAGGGTGAGCGTACATGTTAGGGCACGGGTTAGTGTTGGCGTACGTGTTAGGATTATTGGACGGTTTAGGGTAAGGCTTCGGGGAAGTGTTAGGGTTAGGGTTCGGGGTAGGGTGAGGTTTAGTGGACGAGGACAGTTTAGGGTCCAGGTGAGGGTACGAAAACAGTGTAGGGTAAGCGTACGTGTGAGGGCATGGGTTAGTGTTAGCGTACGGTTTAGGATTAGGGGACGGGTTCGGGTAATGCTTTGGGGAAGTGTTAGGGTTAGGGTTCGGGCTAGGTTTAGGGTTAGGGGACGGGGACGGTTTAGGGTCCAGGTGAGAGTACGACAACGGTTTAGGGTGAGAATACGTGTGAGGGCACGGGTTAGTGTTAGTCTACGGATTAGGATTTTTGGCCGGGTTAGGGTAAGGCTTCGGGGAAAGGTTAGGTTTAGGGTTCGGGCTAGAGTTAGGGTTATGGGACGGGGACGGTTAGGGTCCAAGTGAGGGAACGACAACGGTTTAGGGTGTGCGTACGTGTGAGGGCACGGGTTAGTGTTAGCGTTCGGGTTAGGATTAGGGGACGGCTGAGGGTAAGGCTTCGGGGAAGGTTTAAGGTAATGGTTCGAGCTAGGGTTAGGGGACGGAGACGGTTTAGGGTCCAGGTGAGGGTACGACAATGGTTTAGGGTGAGCGTACGTGTGAGGGCATGGGTTAGTGTTAGCGTACGGGTTAGTATTAGGTGATGGGCTAGGGTAAGGCTTTGGGGAAGGGTTAGGGTTAGGGTTTGGGCTAGGGTTAGGGTTAGGAGACGAGGACAGTTTAGGGTCCAAGTGAGGGTACAACATCGGTTTAGGATGAGCGTACGTGTTAGGGCACGGGTTACTGTTAGCGTACGTGTTAGGATTAGGGGATGTGTTAGGGTAAGGCTTCGGGGAAGGGTTAGGTTTAGGGTTCGGGCTAGGGTTAGGGTTAGGGGATGGGGACGGTTTACGGTCCAGGTGAGGGTACGACAACGGTTTAGGGTTGCGTACGTCTGAGGGCACGGGTTAGTGTTAGCGTACGGGTTAGGATTAGGGGACGGGTGTGGGTAAGGCTTCGGGGAAGGTTTAGGGTAATTGTTCGGGCTAGGGTTAGGGTTAGGGGACGGGGACGGTTTAGGGTCCAGGTGAGTGGACGACAACGGTTTAGGGTGAGCGTACGTGTGAGGGCATGGGTTAGTGTTAGCAAACGGGTTAGTATTAGGGGACGGGTTAGGGTAAGGCTTCGGGGAAGGGTTAGTGTTAGTGTTTGGGCTAGGGTTAGGGTTAGGGGACGGGCACGGTTTAGGGTCAAGGTGAGGGTACGACAACGGTTTTGGGTGAGCGTACGTGAGAGGGCACGGGTTAGTGTTAGCGTACGGGTTAGGATTAGGGGACGGGTGACGGTAAGGCTTCGGGGAAGGGTTAGGGTTAGGGTTTGGGCTAGGGTTAGGGTTAGGGGACAGGGACGGTTTACGGTCCAGGTGAGGGTATGACAAAGATTTAGGGTGAGCGTACGTGTGAGGGCATGGTTAGTGTTATCGTACAGGTTAGAATTAGGGGATGGGTGAGGGTAAGGCTTCGGGGAAGGGTTAGGGTTAGGGTTCGGGCTAGGGTTAGGGTTAGGGGACAGGGACGGTTTAGGGTCCAGGTGATAGTATAACAACCGTTTAGGGTGAGTGTACGTGTGAGGGCACGGGTTAGTGTTAGCGTACGGGTTAGGATTAGGGGACAGGTTAGGTTAAGGCTTCGGGGAAGGTTTAGGGTTAGGGTTCGGGGTAGGGTTAGGGTTAGGGGACGGGGACGGTTTAGGGTCCAGGTGAGGGTACGACGATTTAGGGTGAGCGTATGTGTGAGGGCACGGGTTAGTGTTAGCGTACGGGTTAGGATAAGGGGATGGCTTAGTTTAAGGCCTCCGGGAAGGGTTAGGGTTAGGGTTCGGGCTAGGGTTAGGGTTAGGGGACGGGGACAGTTTAGGGTCCAGGTGAGGGTACGACAACGGTTTAGGGTGAGCGTAAATGTGAGGGCATGAGTTAGTGTTAGCGTACGGGTTAGGATTAGGGGACGTGTGAGGGTAAGGCTTGGGGAAGGGTTAGTGTTAGGGTTCGGGCTAGGGTTAGGCTTAGGGGACGGAGACGGTTTAGGGTCCAGGTGAGGGTACGACAACAGTTTAGGGTGAGCGTACATGCGAGGGAACGTGTTAGTGTTAGCGTACGTGTTAGGATTAGGGGACGGGTTAGGGTAAGGCTTCGGGGAAGGGTTAGGGTTACCGTTCGGGCTAGGGTTAGCATTAGGGGACGGGGACGGTTTAGGGTCCAGGTGAGGGTACGACAACGGTTTAGGGTGAGCGTACGTGTCAGGGCACGGGTTAGTGTTAGCGTACGGGTTAGGGTATGGCTTTGGGGAAGGATTACGGTTAGGGTTCGGGCTAGGGTTAGAGTTAGGGGACGGGGACGGTTTAGGGTCCAGGTGAGGGTACAAGAACGGTTTAGTGTGAGCGTACGTGTGAGGGCACGGGATAGTGTTAGCGTACGGGTTAGGATTAGGGGTTGGATTAGGGTAAGGCTTCGGGGAAGGGTTAGGGTTAGCGTTCGGGCTAGGGTTAGGCTTAGGGTACGGGGACGGTTTAGGGTCCAGGTGAGGGTACGACAACGGTTTAGGGTGAGCGTACGTGTGATGGCACGGATTAGTGTTAGCGTACGGGTTAGGATTAGGGGACGGGTGAGGGTAAGGCTTCGGGGAAGAGTTAGTGGTAGTGTTCGGGCTAGGGTTAGGGTTAGGGTTAGGGGACGGTTTAGGGTCCAAGTGAGGGAACGACAACGGTTTAGGGTGAGCGCAAGTGTGAGGGCACGGGTTAGTGTTAGCGTACGGGTTAGGATTAGGGGACGTGTGAGGGTAAGGTTTCGGGGAAGGTTTAGGGTTAGGGTTCGGGCTAGGGTTAGGGTTAGGGGACGGTGACGGTTTAGCGCCCGGGTGACGGTAGGACAACGGTTTAGGGTGAGCGTACGTGTGAGGGCATGGGTTAGTGTTAGCGTACGGGCTAGGATTAGGGGACGGGTGAGGGTAAGGCTTCGGGGAAGGGTTAGTGCTAGAGTTCGGGCTAGGCTTAGGGTTAGGGACGGGTACGGTTTAGGGTCCGGGTGAGGGTATGACAACGGTTTATGGTGAGCGTACGTGTGAGGGCACGGGTTATGTAAGCGTACGGTTTAGGATTAGGGGACGGGTGAGGGTCAGGCTTCGGGGAAGTGTTAGGGTTAGGGTTTGCGCTAGGGTTAGGGTTAGGGGAAAGGGACGGTTTACGGTCCAGGTGAGGGTACGACAACGGTTTAGAGTGAGCATACGTGTGTGGGCACGGGTTAGTGTTAGCGTACGAGTTAGGATTAGGGGACGGGTGAGGTTAAGGCTTCTGGGAAGGGTTAGGTTTTGGGTTCAGGCTAGGGTTAGGGTTAGGGGACAGGGACGGTTTAGGATCAGGGTGAGCGTACAACAACGGTTTAGGGTGAGCGTACGTGTGAGGGCACAGGTTACTATTAGCGTACGGGTTAGGATTAGGAGTAGGGTGAGGGTAAGGCTTCGGGGCAGTGTTAGGGTTAGGGTTCGGGCTAGGGTAAGGTTTAGGGGACGAGGACAGTTTAGGGTCCAGGTGACGGTACGACAACGGTTTAGAGTGAGCGTATGTGTGAGGGCACGGGTTAGTGTAAGCGTACGCGTTAGGATTAGGCGACACGTGAGGGTAAGGCTTCGAGCAAGGGTTAGGGTTAGGGTCCGGGCTACGGTTAGGGTTAGGGGACGGGGATGGTTTAGGGTCCAGGTGAGTGTACGACAATGGTTTAGGGTGAGCGTACGTGTGAGGGCACGGGTTAGTGTTAGCGTACGGGTTAGGATTAGGGGATGGGTTAGGGTAAGGCTTCGGGGAAGGGTTAGGGTTAGGGTTCGGGGTAGGTTTAGGGTTAGGGAACGGGGACGGTTTAGGGTCCAGGTGAGGGTATGACAACGGTTTAGTGTGAGCGTACATGTGAGGGCACAGGTTAGTGTTAGCGTACGGGTTAGGATTAGGGGACGGTTTAGGGTAAAGCTTCGGGGAAGGGTTAGGTTTAGCGTTCGGACCAGGGTTAGTGTTAGGGGACGGGGACGGTTTAGGGTCCAGGTGAGGGTACGACAACGGTTTAGGGTGAGCATACATGTGAGGGCACGGGTTATGTAAGCGTACGGGTTAGGATTAGGGGACGGGTGAGTGTAAGGCTTCGGGGAAGGGTTAGGTTTAGGGTTCGCGCTAGGGTTAGGGTTAGAGGACGGGGACGGTTTAGGGTCCAGGTGAGGGTACGACAACAGTTCAGGGTTAGCGTACCTGTAAGGGCACGGGTTAGTTTTAGCATATGGGTTAGGATTAGGTGACGGGTTAGGGTAAGGCTTTGGGGAAGTGTTAGGGTTAGGGTTCAGGCTAGGGTTAGGGATAGGGGACGGGGACGGATTAGGGTCCAGCTGAGGGTACTACAACAGTTTAGGGTGAGCGTACGTGTGAGGGCACGCGTTGGTGTTAGCCTACGGGTTAGGATTAGGGGATGGGTTAGGGTAAGGCTTCGGGGAATTTTTAGGTTTAGGGTTCGGGCTAGGGTTAGGGTTAGGGGAAGGAGACGGTTTAAGGTCCAGGTGACGGTATGACAACTGTTTAGGGTGAGCGTACGTGTGAGCGCATGGGTTAGTGTTAGCGTACGGGTTAGGATTACGGGACGGGTTAGGGTAAGGCTTCGTGGAAGGGTTAGGGTTAGGGTTCGGGCTAGGGTTAGGGTTAGGGGATGGGGACGGTTTAGGGTCCAGGTGAGGGTACGACAACGGTTTAGGATGAGAGTACGTGTGAGGGCACGGGTTAGTGTTAGCGTACGGGTTAGGATTAGGGGATGTGTTAGGTTAAGGCTTCGGGGAAGGGTTAGGGTTAGGGTGCGCGCTACGGTTAGGGTTAGTGGACGGAGATGTTTTAGAGTCCAGGTGAGGGTACGGCAACTGTTCAGGGTGAGCGTATGTGTCAGGGCACGGGGTAGTGTTAGTGTACGGGTTAGGATTAGGGGATGGGTTAGGGTAAGGCTTCGGGGAAGGATTAGGTGTAGGGTTCGGGCTAGGGTTAGATTTAGGGGACAGGGACGGTTTAGGGTCCAGGTGAGGGTACGACAACGGTTCAGGGTTAGCGTAACTGTGAGGGCATGGGTTAGTTTTAGCGTACGGGTTAGGATTAGGTGACGGGTTAGGGTAAGGCTTCGGGGAAGGGTTAGTGTTAGGGTTCGGGCTAGGGTTAGGGTTAGGGGACGGGGACGGTTTAGGGTCCAGGTGAGTGTACGACAACGGTTTAGGGTGAGCGTACATGTGAGGGCACAGTTAGTTTTAGCGTACGGGTGAGGATTAGGGGATTTGTGATGGTAAGGCTTTGGGGAAGGTTTAGGGTTAGGGCCGGGCTACGGTTAGGGTTAGAGGACAGGGACGGTATAGGGTTCAGGTGAGGGTACGACAACAGTTTAGGGTGAGCGTACTTGTGAGGGCACGGATTAGTGTTAGCGTACAGGTTAGGATTAGGGGATGGGTGAGTGTAAGGCTTCGGGGAAGGGTTAGGGTTAGGGTTCGGGCTAGGGTTATGGTTAGCGGACGGGGACGGTTTAGGGTCCAGGTGAGTGTACAACAACAGTTTAGGATGAGCGTACGTGTGAGGGCACGGGTTAGTGTTAGCGTACGGGCTAGGATTAGGGGACGGGTGAGGGTAAGGCTTCGGGGAAGGGTTAGTGCTAGAGTTCGGGCTAGGCTTAGGGTTAGGGACGGGTACGGTTTAGGGTCCGGGTGAGGGTATGACAACGGTTTATGGTGAGCGTACGTGTGAGGGCACGGGTTATGTAAGCGTACGGTTTAGGATTAGGGGACGGGTGAGGGTCAGGCTTCGGGGAAGTGTTAGGGTTAGGGTTTGCGCTAGGGTTAGGGTTAGGGGAAAGGGACGGTTTACGGTCCAGGTGAGGGTACGACAACGGTTTAGAGTGAGCATACGTGTGTGGGCACGGGTTAGTGTTAGCGTACGAGTTAGGATTAGGGGACGGGTGAGGTTAAGGCTTCTGGGAAGGGTTAGGTTTTGGGTTCAGGCTAGGGTTAGGGTTAGGGGACAGGGACGGTTTAGGATCAGGGTGAGCGTACAACAACGGTTTAGGGTGAGCGTACTGTGAGGGCACAGGTTACTATTAGCGTACGGGTTAGGATTAGGAGTAGGGTGAGGGTAAGGCTTCGGGGCAGTGTTAGGGTTAGGGTTCGGGCTAGGGTAAGGTTTAGGGGACGAGGACAGTTTAGGGTCCAGGTGACGGTACGACAACGGTTTAGAGTGAGCGTATGTGTGAGGGCACGGGTTAGTGTAAGCGTACGCGTTAGGATTAGGCGACACGTGAGGGTAAGGCTTCGAGCAAGGGTTAGGGTTAGGGTCCGGGCTACGGTTAGGGTTAGGGGACGGGGATGGTTTAGGGTCCAGGTGAGTGTACGACAATGGTTTAGGGTGAGCGTACGTGTGAGGGCACGGGTTAGTGTTAGCGTACGGGTTAGGATTAGGGGATGGGTTAGGGTAAGGCTTCGGGGAAGGGTTAGGGTTAGGGTTCGGGGTAGGTTTAGGGTTAGGGAACGGGGACGGTTTAGGGTCCAGGTGAGGGTATGACAACGGTTTAGTGTGAGCGTACATGTGAGGGCACAGGTTAGTGTTAGCGTACGGGTTAGGATTAGGGGACGGTTTAGGGTAAAGCTTCGGGGAAGGGTTAGGTTTAGCGTTCGGACCAGGGTTAGTGTTAGGGGACGGGGACGGTTTAGGGTCCAGGTGAGGGTACGACAACGGTTTAGGGTGAGCATACATGTGAGGGCACGGGTTATGTAAGCGTACGGGTTAGGATTAGGGGACGGGTGAGTGTAAGGCTTCGGGGAAGGGTTAGGTTTAGGGTTCGCGCTAGGGTTAGGGTTAGAGGACGGGGACGGTTTAGGGTCCAGGTGAGGGTACGACAACAGTTCAGGGTTAGCGTACCTGTAAGGGCACGGGTTAGTTTTAGCATATGGGTTAGGATTAGGTGACGGGTTAGGGTAAGGCTTTGGGGAAGTGTTAGGGTTAGGGTTCAGGCTAGGGTTAGGGATAGGGGACGGGGACGGATTAGGGTCCAGCTGAGGGTACTACAACAGTTTAGGGTGAGCGTACGTGTGAGGGCACGCGTTGGTGTTAGCCTACGGGTTAGGATTAGGGGATGGGTTAGGGTAAGGCTTCGGGGAATTTTTAGGTTTAGGGTTCGGGCTAGGGTTAGGGTTAGGGGAAGGAGACGGTTTAAGGTCCAGGTGACGGTATGACAACTGTTTAGGGTGAGCGTACGTGTGAGCGCATGGGTTAGTGTTAGCGTACGGGTTAGGATTACGGGACGGGTTAGGGTAAGGCTTCGTGGAAGGGTTAGGGTTAGGGTTCGGGCTAGGGTTAGGGTTAGGGGATGGGGACGGTTTAGGGTCCAGGTGAGGGTACGACAACGGTTTAGGATGAGAGTACGTGTGAGGGCACGGGTTAGTGTTAGCGTACGGGTTAGGATTAGGGGATGTGTTAGGTTAAGGCTTCGGGGAAGGGTTAGGGTTAGGGTGCGCGCTACGGTTAGGGTTAGTGGACGGAGATGTTTTAGAGTCCAGGTGAGGGTACGGCAACTGTTCAGGGTGAGCGTATGTGTCAGGGCACGGGGTAGTGTTAGTGTACGGGTTAGGATTAGGGGACGGGTTAGGGTAAGGCTTCGGGGAAGGATTAGGTGTAGGGTTCGGGCTAGGGTTAGATTTAGGGGACAGGGACGGTTTAGGGTCCAGGTGAGGGTACGACAACGGTTCAGGGTTAGCGTAACTGTGAGGGCATGGGTTAGTTTTAGCGTACGGGTTAGGATTAGGTGACGGGTTAGGGTAAGGCTTCGGGGAAGGGTTAGTGTTAGGGTTCGGGCTAGGGTTAGGGTTAGGGGACGGGGACGGTTTAGGGTCCAGGTGAGTGTACGACAACGGTTTAGGGTGAGCGTACATGTGAGGGCACAGTTAGTTTTAGCGTACGGGTGAGGATTAGGGGATTTGTGATGGTAAGGCTTTGGGGAAGGTTTAGGGTTAGGGCCGGGCTACGGTTAGGGTTAGAGGACAGGGACGGTATAGGGTTCAGGTGAGGGTACGACAACAGTTTAGGGTGAGCGTACTTGTGAGGGCACGGATTAGTGTTAGCGTACAGGTTAGGATTAGGGGATGGGTGAGTGTAAGGCTTCGGGGAAGGGTTAGGGTTAGGGTTCGGGCTAGGGTTATGGTTAGCGGACGGGGACGGTTTAGGGTCCAGGTGAGTGTACAACAACAGTTTAGGATGAGCGTACGTGTGAGGGCACGGGTTAGTGTTAGCGTACAGGTTAGGATTAGGGTATGGGTTAGGGTAAGGCTTCGGGGAAGGGTTAGGTTTAGGGTTCGGCTAGGGTTAGGTTTAGTGGACGGGGACAGTTTAGGGTCCAGGTGAGGGTACGACAACGGTTTAGGATGAGCGTACGTGTGAGGTCACGGGTTAGTGTTAGCGTACGGGTTAGGATTCGGGGACGTGTGAGGGTAAGGCTTCTGTGAAGGTTTAGGGTTAGGGTTTGGGCTAGGGTTAGGGTTAGGGGACCGGGACGGTTTAGAGTCCGGGTGAGGGTACGAAAACGGTTTAGGGTGAGCGTACGTGTGAGAGCAAGCGTTAGAGTTATCAGATGGGTTACGACTTGGGGACGGGTGAGGGTAAGGCTTCGGGGAAGGGTTAGGGTTAGGGTTCGGGCTAGGGTGAGGGTTAGGGGATGGGGATGGTTTAGGGTCCATGTGATGGTACGACAACGGTTTAGGTTGACGGGTTAGTGTTAACGTATGGGTTAGGATTAGGGGACGGTTGAGGGTAAGGCTTCGGGGAAGGGTTAGGGTTAGGTTTCGGGCTAGGGTTAGGGTTACAGGACGGAGATGGTTTAGGGCCCGAGTGAGGATACGACAACAGTTTAGGGTGAGCGTACATGTGAAGGCACGGATTAGTGTTAGCGTACGGGTTAGGATTAGGTGACAGGTGAGGGTAAGGCTTCGGGGAAGGGTTAGGGTTAGTGTTTGGGCTAGGGTTAGGGTTAGGGGACGGGGACGGTTTAGGGTGCGGGTGACTGTACAACAACGGTTTAGGGTGAGCGTTCGTGTGAGGGCATGGGTTAGTGTTAGCGTACGGGTTAGGATTAGGGGACGGGTGAGGGTAAGGCTTCGGGGAAGCGTTAGTGTTAGTGTTCGGGCTAGGGTTAGGGGTAGGGGACGGGGACGGTTTAGGGTTCAAGTGAGGGAACGACAACGGTTTAGGGTGAGCGTACGTGTGAGGGCACGGGTTAGTTTTAGCGAACGGGTTACGATTAGAGGACGGGTTAGAGTAAGGCTTCGGGGAAGGTTTAGGTTTCGGGTTTGGGCTAGGGTTAGGTTTAGGGGACGGGGACGGTTTAGGGTCTAGGTGAGCATACGAAAACGGTGTAGGGTAAGCGTACGTGTGAGAACACGGGTTAGTGTTAGCGTACGGGTTAGGATTAGGGGACGAGTTAGGGTAAGGCCTCGGGGAAGGTTTAGGGTTAGGGTTCAGGCTAGAGTTAGGGGACGGGGACGGTTTAGGGTCCAGGTGAGAGTACGACAATGGTTTAGGGTGAGCATATGTGTGAGGGCACGGGTTAGTGTTAGCGTACGCTTTAGGATTAGGGGACCGGTTACGGTAAGGCTTCGAGGAAGGGTTAGTGTTCGGGTTAGGTTTAGGGTTATGGGACAGTGACTGTTTAGGGTCCATGTGAGGATACGACAACAGTTTAGGGTGAGCGTACGTGTGAGGGCATGGGTTAGTGTTAGCGTACGGGTTAGGATTAGTGGTCGGTTTAGGGTAAGGCTTCGGGGAAGTGTTAGGTTTAGGGTTCGGGCTACGGTTAGGGTTAGGGTACGGGGATGGTTTAGGGTCCAGGTGAGGGTACGACAACGGTTTAGGGTGAGCGTACGTGTGAGGGCACGGGTTAGTGTTAGCGTACGGGTTAGGATTAGGGGACGGGTGAAGTTAAGGCTTCGGGGAAGGGTTAGGGTTAGGGTTCGGGCTAGGGTTAGGGTTAGGGTTAGGGGACGGTTTAGGGTCCAGGTAAGGGTGCGACAACGGTTTAGTGTGAGCGTACGTTTGAGGGTACGGGTTAGTGTTAGCGTACGGGTTAGGATTAGGGGACAGGTGAGGGTAAGGCCTCGGAGAAGTGTTACGGTTAGGGTTCGGGCTAGGGTTAGCGTTAGGGGACGGGGACGCTTTAGGGTCCAGGTGAGAGTACGAAAATGTTTTAGGGTGAGCGTATGTGTGAGGGCACGGGTTACTGTTAGCGTACGGTTTAGGATTAGGGGACGGGTTAGGGTAAGGCTTCGGGGAAGGGTTAGGGTTCGGGCTAGGGTTAGGGTTAGGGGATGGTGACGGTTTAGGGTCCAGGTGAGGGTACGACAACGGTTTAGGGTGAGCGTACGTGAGAGGGCATGGGTTAGTGTTAGCGTATGGGTTAGGATTAGGGGACGGGTTAGGGTAAGGCTTCGGGGAAGGGTTAGGGTTAGGGTTCGGGCTAGGGTTAGTGGTACGGAACGGGGACGGTTTAGGGTCCAGGTGAGGGTACTACAACAGTTTAGGGTGAGCATACATGTGAGGGCACAGGTTAGTGTTAGCGTACGGGTTAGGATTAGGGGACGGGTTAGAGTAAGGCTTCGGGGAAGGGTTAGGGTTAGGGTTCGGGTTAGGGTTAGGTTTAGGGGACGGGGACGGTTTAGGGTCCAGGTGAGTGTACGACAACGGTTTATGGTGCGCATACATGTGAGGGCACGGTTTAGTGTTTGCGTACGGGTTAGGATTAGGGGAGGGTTTAGGGTAAGGCTTCGGGGAAGGGTTAGGTTTAGGGTTCGGGCTAGGGTTAGGGTTAGGGGACGGGGATGGTTTAGGGTGCAGGTGAGGGTACGACAACGGTTTAGGGTGAGCGTAGGTGTGAGGGCACGGGTTAAAGTTAGTGTACGGGTTAGGATTAGGGGACGTGTGAATGTAAGGATTCGGGGAAGGGTTGTGGTTTGGGTTCGGGCTAGGGTTAGGGTTAGGGGACGGGGACGGTTTAGGGTACCGGTGAGAGTACGACAACGGATTAGGGTGAGCGTTCGTGTGAGGGCACGGCTTAGTGTTAGCGTACGGGTTAGGATTAGGGGACGGGTGAGGGTAAGGCTTCGGGGAAGGGTTAGGGTTAGAGTTCGGGCTACGGTTAGGGTTAGGGGATGGGGACGGTTTAGGGTCCAGGTGAGGGTACGACAACGGTTTAGGGTGAGCGTACGTGTGAGGGCACAGGTTAGTGTTAGCGTACGGGTTAGGAATAGGGGACGGGTGAGGTTAAGGCTTCGAGGAAGTGTTAGGGTTAGGGTTCGGGATAGGGTTAGGGTTAGGGGACGTGTACGGTTTAGGGTCCAGGTGAGAGTACGACAACGGTTTAGGGTGAGCGTATGTGTGAGGGCACGGGTTAGTGTTAGCGTACGTGTTAGGATTAGGGGACGGGTTAGGATAAGGTTTCGGGGAAGGGTTAGGGTTTGGGCTAGGGTTAGGGTTAGGTGACGGGGACTGTTTAGGGTCCAGGTGAGGGTACGACAACGGTTTAGGGTGAGCGAACGTGTGAGGTCACGGGTTAGTGTTAGCGTTCGTGTTAGGATTAGGGGACGGGTTTGGTTAAGGCTTCGGGGAAGTCTTAGTGTTAGGGTTCGGTCTAGGGTTAGGGTTAGGAGACGGGGACGGTTTAGGGTCCAGGTGAGGGTACGACAACGGTTTAGGGTGCGCGTACGTGTGAGGGCACGGGTTAGTGTTAGCGTACTGGTTAGGATTAGGGGACGGGTGAGGGTAAGGCTTCGGGGAAGGGTTAGGGTTAGGGTTCAGGCTAGGGTTAGGGTTAGGGGACGGGGACGGTTTAGGGTCCAGGTTAGGGTACGCCAATGGTTTAGGGTGAGCGTACATGTGAGGGCACGGGTTCGTGTTAGCGTATGGGATAGGAATAGGGGAAAGGTGAGGGTAAGGTTTCGGGGAATGTTTAGGGTTAAGGTTCGGGCTAGGGTTAGGGTTAGGTGACGGGGACGGTATAGGGTCCAGGTGAGGGTACGACAACGGTTTAGGGTGCACGTACGTGTGAGGGCACGGGTTAGTGTTAGTGTACGGGTTAGGATTAGGGGACGGGTGAGGGTAAGGCTTCGGGGAAGGGTTAGGTTTAGGGTTTGGGCTAGGGTTAGGGTTAGGGGATGGGGACGGTTTAGGGTCAATGTGAGGTTACAACAACGGTTTAGGGTGAGCGTACGTGTGAGGGCACGGGTTAGTGTTAGCGTACGGGTTAGGATTAGGGGACCGGTGAGGGTAAGGCTTCGGGGAAGGGTTAGGGTTAGGGTTCTGGCTAGGGTTAGGGTTAGGGGATGTGGACGGTTTAGGGTCAAGGTGAGGGTACAACAACGGTTTAGGGTGAGTTTACGTGTGAGGGCACGGGTTAGTGTTAGCGTACTGGTTAGGATTAGGGGACGGGTGAGGGTAAGGCTTCGGGGAAGGGTTAGGGTTAGGGTTCGGGCTAGGGTTAGGGTTATGGGACGGGGACGGTTTAGGGTCCAGGTGAGGGTACGACAACGGTTTACAGTGACGTACGTGTGAGGGCACATTTTAGTGTAAGCGTACGTGTTAGGATTAGGGGACGGGTTAGGGTAAGGCTTCGGGGAAGGGTTACGGTTAGGGTTCAGGCTAGGGTTAGTGTTAGGGGACAGGGACGGTTTAGGGTCGAGGTGAGGGTACGACAACGGTTTAGGGTGAGCGTACGTGTGAGGGAACGGGTTAGTGTTAGCGTACGGGTTAGGATTAGTGGACGGGTGAGCATAAGACTTCGGGGAAGGGTTAGGGTTAGGGTTCGGGCTAGTGTTAGGGTTACGGGACGGGGACGGTTTAGGGTTCAGGTGAGGGTACGACAACGGTTTAGGGTGAGCGTACGTGTGTGGGCATGGGTTACTGTTAGCGTACGGTTTAGGATTACTGGACGGTTTAGGGTAAGGCTTTGGGGAAGGGTTAGGGTTAGGGTTCGGCCTAGGGTTAGTGTTAGGGGACGGGTACGGTTTAGGGTCCAGGTGAGGGAACGACAACCGTTTAAGGTGAGCGTACATGTGACGGCACGGTTAGTGTTAGCGTACGGGTTAGGATTAGGGGACGGGTGAGGGTAAGGATTCGGGGAAGGGTAAGGGTTAGGGTTCGGGCTAGGGTTAGGGTTAGAGTTAGGGGACGGTTTACGGTCCAGGTGAGGGTTAGGATTAGGGTGAGGGGACGGTTTAGGGTCCAGGTGAGGGTACGACAACGTTTTAGGGTGAGCGTACGTTTGAGGGCACAGGTTAGTGTTAGCGTACGGGTTAGGATTAGGGGACGGGTGAGGGTAAGGCTTCGGGGAATGGTTAGTGTTAGGGTTCGGGCTAGGGATAGGCTTATGGGACGGGGATGGTTTAGGGTCTCGGTGAGGGTACGACAATGGTTTAGGGTGAGCGTACATGTGAGGGTTCGGTTTAGGGTTAGCGTACGGGTTAGGATTAGGGAAGGGTTTAGGGTAAGGCTTCGGAGAAGGGTTAGGGTTAGGGTTCAGGCTGGGGTTAGGGTTAGGGCACGGGGATGTTTTAGGGTCCATGTGAGGGTACGACAATGGTTTAGGGTGAGCGTACGTGTGAGGGCACGGGTTAGTGTTAGTGTACAGGTTAGTATAAGGGAACGGGTGAGGGTAAGGCTTCGGGGAAGGGTTAGGGTTAGGGTTCGGGATAGGGTTAGGGTTAGGGGACGGGGACAGTTTAGGGTCCAGGTGAGAGTACGACAACCGTTTATGGTGAGCGTATGTGTGAGGGCACGGGTTACTGTTAGCGTACGGGTTAGGATTAGGGGACGGGTTAGCGTAAGGCTTTGGGGAAGGATTAGTGTTGTGGCTAGGGTAAGGGTTAGGGGACGGGGATGGTTTAGGGTCCAGGTGAGGGTACGACAACGGTTTAGGGTGAGCGTACGTGTGAGGGCACGGGTTAGTGTTAGCGTACGGGTTAGGGTTAGGTGATATGTTAGGGTAAGGCATCGGGGAAGGGTTAGGGTTAGGGTTTGGGCTAGGGTTAGGGTTAGGGGACTGGGACGGTTTAGGGTCTAGGAGAGGGTACGACAACAGTTTAGGGTGAGCGTACATGTGAGGGCACAGTTTAGTGTTAGCGTACGGGTTAGGATTAGGGAACGGGTTAGGGTAAGGCTTTGGGGAATGGTTAGGTTTAGGGTTCGGGCTAGGGTTAGGGTTAGGAGACGGGGACCATTTAGGGTCCAGGTGAGGGTACGACAACGGTTTAGGGTGAGCGTTCGTGTGTGTGCACGGGTTAGTGTTAGTGTACGGTTTAGGATTAGGGGACGGGTGAGGGTAAAGCTTCGGGGAAGGGTTAGGGTTACGGTTCTGGCTAGGGTTAGGCTTATGGGACGGGGACGGTTTAGGGTCCGGGTGAGTGTACGACAACAGTTTACAGTGACGTACGTGTGAGGGCACGGGTTAGTGTAAGCGTACGGTTTAGGATTAGGGGACGGGTTAGGGTAAGGCTTCGGGGAAGGGTTAGGGTTAGGGTTCAGGCTAGGGTTAGGTTTAGGGGACGGGGACAGTTTAGTGTCCAGGTGACGGTACGACAACCGTTTAGTGTGAGTGTACATGTGAGGGCATGGGTTACTGTTAGTGTACGGGTTACGATTAGGGGACGGGTTAGGGTAAGGCTTCGGGGAAGGGTTAGGGTTTGGGTTTGGGCTAGGGTTAGGTTTAGGGGATGGGGAAGGTTTAGGGTCCAGGTGAGCGTACGATAACGGTGTAGGGGAAGCGGACGTGTGAGGGCACGGGTTAGTGTTAGCGTATGGGTTAGGATTAGGGGACGGGTTAGGGTACGGCTTCGGGGAAGGGTTAGGGTTAGGGTTCGTGCTAGGGTTAGGGTTAGGGGACAGGGACGGTTTAGGGTCCAGGTGAGGGTACGACAACGGTTTAGGGTGAGCGTACGTGTGAGTGAACGGTTTAGTGTTAGCGTACGTGTTAGGATTAGGAGACACGTTAGGGTAAGGTTTCGGGGAAGGGTTAGTATTAGGGTTCGAGCTAGGGTTAGGGTTAGGGTACAGGGACGGATTAGGGTCCAGGTGAGGGTACGACAACGGTTTAGGGTGAGCGTACGTGTGAGGACGCGGGTTAGTGTTAGCGTACGGGTTAGGATTAGGGGACGTGTGAGGGTAAGGCTTCGGGGAAGTGTTAGGGTTAGGGTTCGGGCTAGGGTTAGGGTTAGGGGACGGGGAAGGTTTAGGGTCCAGGTGAGGGTACGACAACGGTTTAGGGTGAGTGTAGGTGTGAGAACACGGGTTCGTGTTAGCGTACGTGTTAGGATTAGGGGACGAGTTAGGGTAAGGCTTCGGGGAAGGGTTAGGTTTAGGGTTCGGGCTAGGGTTAGGGTAAGGGGACTGGGACGGTTTAGGGTCGAGGTGAGGGTACGACAACTGTTTAGGGTTAGCGTACGTGTGAGCGAACGGGTTAGTGTTAGGGTATGGGTTAGGATTAGTGGACGGGTGAGGGTAAGACTTCGGGGAAGGGTTAGGGTTAGGGTTCGGGCTAGGGTTAGGGTTAGGGGACGGGGACGGTTTAGGGTCCAGGTGAGGGTACGACAACAGTTTAGGGTGAGCGTACGTGTGAGGGCACGGGTTAGTGTTAGCGTACGGGTTAGGATTAGGGGACGGGTTAGGGTAAGGTTTCGGGGAAGTGTTAGGTTTAGGGTTTGGGCTAGGGTTAGGGTTAGGGGACGGGGACGCTTCAGGGTCCAGGTGAGGGTACGACAACGGTTGAGGGTGAGCGTACGTGTTAGGGCACAGGTTAGTGTTAGCGTTCGTGTTAGGATTAGGGGACGGGTTTGGTTAAGGCTTCGGGGAAGTCTTAGTGTTAGGGTTCGGTCTAGGGTTAGGGTTAGGGGACGGGGACGGTTTAGGGTCCAGGTGAGGGTACGACAACGGTTTAGGGTGAGCGTACGTGTGAGGACACGGGTTAGTGTTAGCGTACGGGTTAGGATTAGGGGATGTGTGAGGGTAAGGCTTTGGGGAAGTGTTAGGGTTAGGGTTCGGGCTAGGGTTAGGGTTAGGGGACGGGGAAGGTTTAGGGTCCAGGTGAGGGTACGACAACGGTTTAGGGTGAGCGTACGTGTGAGGGCACGGGTCAGTGTTAGCGTACGGTTTAGGATTAGGAGATGGGTGAGGGTAAGGCTTCGAGGAAGGGTAAGGGATAGCGTTCGGGCTAGGGTTAGTGTTACGCGACGGGATCGTGTTAGGGTCCAGGTGAGGGTATACAACGGTTTAGGGTGAGCGTACGTGTGAGGGCACGGGTTAGTGTTCGTGTACGGTTTAGGATTAGGGGACGGGTGAGGGTAAGGCTTCGGGGAAGGGTTAGAGTTAGGGTTCGGGTTAGGTTTAGGGTTAGGGGACGGGGACAGTTTAGGGTCCAGATGAGGGTACGACAACAGTTTAAGTAGAGCGTACGTGTGAGGGCATGGGTTAGTGTTAGCATACGGGTTAGGATTAGGGGACGGGTGAGGGTAAGGCTTCGGGGAAGTGTTAGGGTTAGGGTTCGGGATAGGGAAAGTGTTAGGGGACGGGGACAGTTTAGGTTCCAGGTGAGGGTACGACAACGGTTTAGGGTGAGCGTACGTGTGAGGGCACGGATTAGTGTTAGCGTACGGGTTAGTATTAGGGGACATTGTAGGGTAAGGCTTCGGGAAAGGGTTAGGGTCAGGGTTTGGGCTAGGGTTAGGGTTCGCGGACGGGGACGGTTTACGGTCCAGGTGAGGGTACGACAACGGTTTAGGGTGAGTGTACGTGTGAGAACACGGGTTATTGTTAGCGTACGGGTTAGGATTAGGGGACGAGTTAGGGTAAGGCTTCGGGGAAGTGTTAGGTTTAGGGTTCGGGCTAGGGTTAGGGTAACGGGACAGGGACGGTTTAGGGTCGAGGTGAGGGTACGACAACTGTTTAGGGTGAGCGTACGTGTGACCGAACGGGTTAGTGTTAGGGTACGGGTTAGGATTAGTGGACGGGTGAGGGTAAGATTTCGGGGAAGGGTTAGGGTTAGGGTTCGGGCTAGTGTTAGGGTTAGGGGACGGGGACGGTTTAGGGTTCAGGTGAGGGTACGACAACGGTTTAGGGTGAGCGTACGTGTGTGGGCATGGGTTACTGTTAGCATACGGGTTAGTATTACGGGACGGTTTAGGGTAAGGCTTTGGGGAAGGGTTAGGGTTAGGGTTTGGCCTAGGGTTAGGGTTAGGGGACGGGTACAGTTTAGGGTCCCGGTGAGGGAACGACAACAGTTTAAGGTGAGCGTACATGTGACGGCACGGTTAGTGTTAGCGTACGGGTTAGGTTTAGGGGACGGGTGAGGGTAAGGATTTGGGGAAGGGTTAGGGTTAGGGTTCGGGCTAGGGTTAGGGTTAGGGTTAGGGGACGGTTTACAGTCCAGGTGAGGGTTAGGGTTAGGGTTAGGGGACGGTTTAGGGTCCAGGTGAGGGTACGACAACGGTTTAGGGTGAGCGTAGGTTTCAGGGCACGGGTTAGTGTTAGCGTACGGTTTAGGATTAGGGGACGGGTGAGGGTAAGGCTTCGGGGAAGGGTTAGTGTTAGGGTTCGGGCTAGGGTTAGGCTTATGTGACGGGGACGGTTTAGGGTCTCGGTGAGGGTACGACAACGGTTTAGGGTGAGCGTACGTGTGAGGGTTCGGTTTAGGGTTAGCGTACGGGTTAGGATTAGGGGAGGGTTTAGGGTAAGGCTTCGGGGAAGGGTTAGGGTTAGGGTTCGGGCTAGGGTTAGGGTTAGGGGACGGGGATGTTTTAGGGTCCATGTGAGGGTACGACAATGGTTTAGGATGAGCGTACGTGTGAGGGCACGGGTTAGTGTTAGTGTACAGGTTAGGATAAGGGGACGGGTGAGGGTAAGGCTTCGGGGAAGGGTTAGGGTTAGGGTTCGGGATAGGGTTAGGGTTAGGGGACGGGGACGGTTTAGGGTCCAGGTAAGTGTTCGACAACCGTTTATGGTGAGCGTATGTGTGAGGGCACGGGTTACTGTTAGCGTACGTGTTAGGATTAGGGGACGGGTTAGGGTAAGGTTTCGGTGAAGGGTTAGGGTTCGGGCTAGGGTTAGGGGACGGGGACGGGGACAGTTTAGGGTCCAGGTGAGGGTACGACAACGGTTTAGGGTGAGTGTACGTGTGAGGGCACGGGTTAGTGTTAGCATACGGGATAGTATTAGGGGATGGGGTAGGGTAAGGCTTCGGGGAAGGGTTAGGGTCAGGGTTTGGGCTAGGTCTAGGGTTACGGGACAGAGACGGTTTAGGGTTCAGGTGAGGGTACAACAACGGTTTAGGGTGAGCGTACGTGTGAGGGCACAGTTTAGTGTTAGGGTTCGTGTTATGTTTAGGGTACGGGTTAGGGTAAGGCTTCGGGGAAGTCTTAGGTTTAGCGTTCGGTCTAGGGTTAGGTTTAGGGGACGGTGACGCTTTAAGTTCCAGGTGAGTGTAGGACAACGGTTTAGGGTGCGCGTACGTGTGAGGGCACGGGTTAGTGTTGGCGTATGGGTTAGGATTAGGGGACGTGTGAGGGTAAGGCTTCGGGTAAGGATTAGGGTTAGGATTCGGGGTAGGGATAGGGTTAGGGGAAGGGGACGGTTTAGGATCAAGGTGAGGGTACGACAACGGTTTAGGGTGAGCGTATGTGTGAGGGCATGGGTTAGTGTTAGCGTACGGGTTAGGATTATGGGACAGGTGAGGGTAAGGTTTCGGGGAAGGTTTAGGGTTAGTGTTCGGGCTAGGGTTAGTGTTAGGGGACGGGGACGGTATAGGGTCCAGGTGAGGGTACGACAACGGTTTAGGGTGAGCGTACGTGTGAGGGCACGGGTTAGTGTTAGCGTACGGGTTAGGATTAGGGGACGGGTTAGGGTAAGGCTTCGGGGAATGGTAAGGTTTAGGGTTGTGGCTAGGGTTAGGGTTAGGGGACGGCGACGGTTTAGGGTCCAGGTGAGGGTACGAAAATGTTTTATGGTGAGCGTATGTGTCAGGGCACGGGTTAGTGTTAGCGACCGGGTTAGGATTAGGGGACGGGTGAGGGTAAGGTTTCGGGGAAGGGTTAAGGTTAGGGTTCGGGCTAGGGTTAGGGTTAGGGGATGGGGACGGTTTAGGGTCTAGGTGAGGGTACGACAGCAGTTTAGGATGAGCGTACGTGTGAGGGCAAGGGTTAGTGTTAGCGTACGGGTTAGGATTAGGGGACGGGTTAGTGTAAGGCATCGGGGAAGTGTTAGGGTTAGGGTTTGGGCTAGGGTTACGGTTAGGGGACGGGGACGGTTTAGGGTCCAGGTGAGGGTACGACAACGGTTTACAGTGACGTACGTGTGAGGGCACGGGTTAGTGTAAGCGTACGGGTTAGGATTAGGGGACGGGTTAGGGTAATGCTTCGGGGAAGGGTTAGGGTTAGGTTTTGGGCTAGGGTTAGGGTTAGGGGATGGGGACGATTTAGGTTCCAGGTGACGGTAGGACAACCGTTTAGGGTGAGTGTACGTGTGAGGGCATGGGTTAGTGTTAGCGTACGGGTTACGATTAGGGGACGGGTTAGGGTAAGGCTTCGGGGAAGTGTTAGTGTTCGGGTTCGAGGTAGGGTTAGGTTTAGGGGACGGGGACGGTTTAGGGTCCAGGTGAGTGTACGAAAACAGTGTAGGGTAAGCGTACGTTTGAGGGCACGGGTTAGTGTTAGCGTCCGGGGTAGGATTAGGGGATTGGTTAGGGTAAGGTTTCGGGGAAGGGTTAGGGTTAGGGTTCTGGCTAGGGTTAGGGTCAGGGGACGGGGATGGTTTAGGGTCCAGATGAGGGTACGACAACGGTTTAGGGTGAGCGTATGTGTGAGGGCACGGGTTAGTGTTAGCGTACGTGTTAGGATTAGGGGACGTGTTAGTGTAAGGCTTCGGGGAAGGGTTAGGGTTAGGGTTCGAGCTAAGGTTAGGGTTAGGGGACGGGGTCGGATTAGGGTCCAGATGAGTGTATGACAATGGTTTAGGGTTAGCGTACATGTGAGGGCACGAGTTAGTGTTAGCCTACGGTTTAGGATTAGGGGACGGGTGAGGGTAAGGCTTTGGGGAAGTGTTAGGGTTAGGGTTCTGGCTAGGGTTAGCGTTAGGGGACTGGGACGGTTTAGGGTCCAGGAGAGGGTACGACAACAGTTTAGGGTGAGAGTACATGTAAGGGCACAGGTTAGTGTTAGCGTACGGGTTAGGATTAGGGGACGGGTTAGTGTAAGGCTTCGGAGAATGGTTAGGTTTAGGGTTCGGGCTAGGGTTAGGGTTAGGAGACGGGGACCATTTAGGGTCCAGGTGAGGGTACGACAACGGTTTAGGGTGAGCGTACGTGTGAGTGCACGGGTTAGTGTTAGTGTACGGGTTAGGATTAGGGGACGGGTGAGGGTAAGGATTCGGGGAAGGGTTGGTGTTAGGTTTCGGGCTAGATTTAGGGTTATGGGATGGGGACGCTTTAGGGTCCAGGTGAGAGTACGACAATGGTTTAGAGTGAGCGTATGTGTGAGGGCACGGGTTACTGTTAGCGTACGGTTTAGGAGTAGGGGACGTGTTAGGGTAAGGCTTCGGGAAACGGTTAGTGAACGGGCTAGGTTTAGGGTTAGGGGACGGTGACGGTTTTGGGTCCAGGTGAGGGTACGACAACGGTTTACAGTGACGTACGTGTGAGGGCACGGGTTAGTGTAAGCGTACAGGTTAGGATTAGGGGACGGGTTAGGGTAAGGCTTTGGGGAAGGGTTAGGGTTAGGGTTCAGGCTAGGGTTAGGGTTAGGGGACGGGGATGGTTTAGGGTCCAGGTGACGGTACGACAACCGTTTAGGGTGAGTGTACGTGTGAGGGCCCGGGTTAGTGTTAGTAACGGGTTACGATTAGGGTACGGGTTAGGGTAAGGCTTCGGGGAAGGGTTAGGGTTCGGGTTTGGGCTAGGGTTAGGTTTAGGGGACGGGGACGGTTTTGGGTCCAGGTGAGCGTACGAAAACGGTGTAGGGTAAGCGTACGTGTGAGGGCATGGGTTAGTGTTAGCATACGGTTTAGGATTAGGGGACGGGTTAGGGTAAGGCTTCGGGGATGGGTTAGGGTTGGGGTTCGGAGTAGGGTTAGGGGACGGGGATGGGGACGGTTTAGGGTCCAGGTGAGGGTACGACAACGGTTTAGGTTGAGCGTACGTGTGAGGGCACGGGTTAGTGTAAGCATACGGGTTAGGATTAGGGGACGGGTGAGGGTAAGGATTCGGGGAAGGGTTAGGGTTAGGGTTTGGGCTAGGGTTAGGGTTAGGTGACAGGGACAGTTTAGGGTCCAGGTGAGGGTATGACAACGGTTTAGGGTGAGCGTACGTGTGAGGGCACGGGTTAGTGTTAGCGTACGTGTTACGAGTAGGGGACGTGTTAGGGTAAGGCTTCGGGGAAGGGTTAGGGATAGGGTTCGAGCTAGGGTTAGTTTTATGGGACGGGGACGGTTTAGGGTCCAGGTGAGGGTACGACAACGGTTTAGGGTTAGCGTACGTGTGAGAACACGGGTTAGTGGTAGCGTACGGGTTAGGATTAGGGCACGAGTTAGGGTAAGGCTTCGGGGAAGGGTTAGGGTTCGGGTTCGGGCTAGGTTTAGGGTTAGGGCACGGGGAGGCTTTAGGGTGCAGGTGAGGGTAGAAAAACGGTTTAGGGTGAGCGTACGTGTGAGGGCACGGGTTAGTATTAGCATACGGGTTAGGATTAGGGGACGGGTTAGGGTAAGGCTTCGGGTAAGTTTTAGGGTCAGGGTTCGGGCTAGGGTTAGGTTTAGGCGACGGGTTTAGTTTAGGGTCGAGGTGAGGGTACACAACGGTTTAGGGTGAGCGTACGTGTGAGGGCAAGGGTTAATGTTAGCATACGGGTTAGGATGAGTTGACGGGTGAGGGTAAGGCTTGGGGAAGGGTTAGGTTAGGGTTCGGGCTAGGGTTAGGGTAAGGGGACAGGGACGGTTTAGGGTCCATGTGAGGGTACGACAACGGTTTACAGTGACGTACGTGTGAGGGCACGGGTTAGTGTAAGCGTACGGGTTAGGATTAGGGGACGGGTGAGGGTAAGGCTTCGGGGAAGGTTTAGGGTTAGGGTTCGGGCTAGGGTTAGTGTTAGGGTATAGGGACAGTTTAGGGTCCAGGTGAGGGTACGACAACGGTTTAGGGTGAGCATACGTGTGAGGGCACGGGTTAGTGTTAGCGTACGGGTTAGTATTAGGGGACGTTGTAGGGTAAGGCTTCGGGGAAGGGTTAGGTTTAGGGTTCAGGCTAGGGTTAGGTTTAGGGGACGGGGACGGTTTAGGGTCCAGGTGAGGGTACGAAAACGGTTTAGGGTGAGCGTACGTGTCAGGGCACGGGTTAGTGTTAGCGTACGGGTTAGGATTAGGGGACTGTTGCGGGTAAGGTTTCGGGGAAGGGTTAGGATTACGGTTCGGGCTTGGGTTAGGGTTAGGGGACGGGGACGGTTTAGGGTTCAGGTGAGGGTATGACAACAGTTTAGGGTGAGCGTATATTTGAGGGCACGGGTTGGTGTTAGTGTACGTGTTAGGATTAGGGGACGGGTGAGGGTAAGGCTTCAGGAAAGGGTTGGGTTTAGGGTTCGGGCTAGGGTTAGGGTTAGGGTATGGGAACGGTTTAGGGTCCGAGTGAGGGGACGACAACGGTTTAGGGTGAGCATACGTTTGAGGGCACGGATTAGTGTTAGCGTACGGGTTAGGATTAGGGGACGGGTGAAGGTAAGGCTTCGGGGAAGGGTTAGTGTTAGGGTTCGGGCTAGGGTTAGGCTTATGGGATGGGGACGGTTTAGGGTCTGTGTGAGTATACGACAACGGTTTATGGTGAGCGTAAGTGTGAGGGCACGGTTTAGTGTTAGCGTACGGGTTAGGATTAGGGGAGGGTTTAGGGTAAGGCTTCGGGGAAGGGTTAGGGTTAGGGTTCGGGCTAGGGTTAGGGTTAGGGGACGGGGATGGTTTAGGGTCCAGGTGAGGGTACGACAACCGTTTAGGATGAGCGTACGTGTGAGGGCGCGGATTAGTGTTAGTGTATGGGTTAGAATTAGGGGACGTGTGAGGGTAAGGCTTCGGGGAAGTGTTGGGGTTAGGGTTCGGGCTAGAGTTAGGGTTAGGGGACGGGGATGGTTTAGGGTCCCGGTGAGAGTACGACAACGGATTAGGGTGAGCGTACGTGTGAGTGCACGGGTTAGTGTTAGCGTACGGGTTAGGATTAGGGGACGTCTGAGGGTAAGGCTTTGGGGAAGTGTTATGGTTAGGGTTCGGGCTAGGGTTAGGGTTAGGGAACGGGGACGGTTTAGGGTCCAGGTGAGGGTACCACAAAGGTTTAGGATGAGCGTACGTGTGAGACCACCGGGTAGTGTTAGTGTACGTGTTAGGATTAGGGGATGGGTTAGTGTAAGGCATCGGGGAAGGGTTAGGTTTAGGGTTCGGGCTAGGGTTAGGGTTAGGGGACGGGGACGGTTTAGGGTCCAGGTTAGGGTACGACAACGCTTTACAGTGACGTACGTGTGAGGGCATGGGTTAGTGTTGGCGTACGGGTTAGGATTATCGAACGGGTAAGGGTAAGGCTTCGGGGAAGGGTAAGGGTTAGGGTTCGGGCTAGGTTTAGGGTAACGCGATGGGGTCGGGTTAGGGTCCAGGTGAGGGTACGACAACGGTTTAGGGTGAGCGTACGTGTGAAGGCACGGGTTAGTGTTAGCGTACGTGTTAGGATTAGGGGACGGGTTAGGGTAAGGTTTCGGTGAAGGGTTAGGGTTGGGGCTAGGGTTAGGGGACGGGGACGGGGACAGTTTAGGGTCCAGGTGAGGGTACGACAACGGTTTAGGGTGAGCGTACGTGTGAGGGCACGGGTTAGTGTTAGCATATGGGATAGTATTAGGGGATGGGGTAGGGTAAGGCTTCGGGGAAGGGTTAGGGTCAGGGTTTGGGCTAGGTATAGGGTTACGGGACGGAGACGGTTTAGGGTTCAGGTGAGGGTACAACAACGGTTTAGGGTGAGAGTACGTGTGAGGGCACGGGTTAGTGTTAGCGTACGGGTTAGGATTAGGGGTCGGGTTAGGGTAAGGTTTCGGGGAAGGGTTAGGTTTAGGGTTTGGGCTAGGGTTAGGGTTAGGGGACGGGGGTGGTTTAGGGTCCAGGTGAGGGTACAACAACGGTTTAGAGTGAGCGTACGTGTGAGGGCACAGTTTAGTGTTAGCGTTCGTGTTAGGTTTAGGGTACAGGTTAGGGTAAGGCTTCGGGGAAGTCTTAGGTTTAGGGTTCGGTCTAGGGTTAGGTTTAGGGGACGGTGACGACTTAAGTTCCAGGTGAGTGTAGGACAACGGTTTAGGGTGCGCGTACGTGTGAGGGCATGGGTTAGTGTTGGCGTACGGGTTAGGATTAGGGGACGGGTGAGGGTAAGGCTTCAGGGGAAGGATTAGGGTTAGGATTCGGGCTAGGGTTAGGGTTAGGGAATGGGGACGGTTTAGGATCAAGGTGAGGGTACGACAACGGTTTAGGGTGAGCGTACGTGTGAGGGCATGGGTTAGTGTTAGCGTACGGGTTAGGATTATGGGACAGGTGAGTTTAAAGTTTCGGGGAAGGTTTAGGGTTAGGGTTCGGGCTAGGGTTAGTGTTAGGGGACGGGGACGGTATAGGGTCCAGGTGAGGGTACGACAACGGTTTAGGGTGAGCGTACGTGTGAGGGCACGGGTTAGTGTTAGCGTACGGGTTAGGATTAGGGGACGGGTTAGGGTAAGGCTTCGGGGAAGGGTAAGGTTTAGGGTTCAGGCTAGGTTTAGGGTTAGGGCACGGGGAGGCTTTAGGGTGCAGGTGAGGGTACAAAAACGGTTTAGGGTGAGCGTACGTGTGAGGGCACGGGTTAGTGTTAGCATACGGGTTAGGATTAGGGGACGGGTTAGGGTAAGGCTTCGGGTAAGTGTTAGGGTCAGGGTTCCGGCTAGGGTTAGGTTTAGGCGACGGGGTCGGTTTAGGGTCGAGGTGAGGGTACACAACGGTTTAGGGTGAGCGTACGTGTGAGGGCAAGGGTTAATGTTAGCGTACGGGTTAGATGAGGTGACGGGTGAGGGTAAGGCTTCGGGGAAGGGTTAGGTTTAGGGTTCGGGCTAGGGTTAGGGTAAGGGGACAGGGACGGTTTAGGGTCCAGGTGAGGGTACGACAACGGTTTAGAGTGAGCGTACGTGTGAGGGCACGGGTTAGTGTTAGCGTATGGGTTAGGATAAGTGGACGGGTTAGGGTAAGGCCTTGGGGAAGGGTTAGGGTTAGGGTTCGGGCTAGGGTTAGGGTTAGGGGACGGGGACGGTTTAGGGTTCAGGTGAGGGTACGACAACGGTTCAGGGTGAGCGTACGTGTGTGGGCACGGGTTAGTGTTTTCGTACAGGTTAGGAATACGGGACGGTTTAGGGTAAGGCTTCGGGGAAGGGTTAGCGTTAGGGTTCGGTCTACGGTTAGGGTTAGGGGACGGGGACGTTTTAGGGTCCAGGTGAGTGTACGACAACAGTTTAGGGTTAGGGTTCGGGCTAGGGTTAGGCTTATGTGACGGGGACGGTTTAGGGTCTGGGTGAGGGTACGACAACGGTTTACGGTGAGCGTACGTGTGAGGGCATGGTTTAGTGTTAGCCTAAGGGTTAGGATTAGGGGAGGGTTTAGGGTAAGGCTTCGGAGAAGGGTTAGGGTTAGGGTTCGAGCTAGCATTAGGTTTAGGGGACGGGGACGGTTTAGGATCCCGGTGAGAGTACAACAACGGATTAGGGTGAGCGTACGTGTGAGGGCACGGCTTAGTGTTAGCGTACGGGTTAGGTTTAGGGGACGGGTTATGGTAAGGCTTCGGGGAAGGATTAGGGTTGGGGTTCAGGCTAGGGTTTGGGTTAGGGGACGGGGACGGTTTAGGGTGCAGGTGAGGGTACAACAACGGTTTAGGGTGAGCGTACTTGTGAGGGCACTCGTTAGTTTTAGCGTATGGGTTCGGATTAGTGGACGGGTGAGGATAAGGCTTCGAGGAAGTGTTAGGGTTAGGGTTCGGGATAGGGTTAGGGCTAGGGTACGTGGACGGTTTAGGGTCCAGGTGAGAGTACGACAACGGTTTAGGGTGAGCGTACGTGTGAGGGCACGGGTTAGTGTTAGCGTACGGGTTAGGATTAGGGGACGGGTGAGGGTAAGGCTTCGGGGAAGGGTTAGGGTTAGGGTTCGGGCTAGGGTTAGGGTTAGGGGACGGGGACGGTTTAGGGTCCAGATGAGGGTACGACAACAGTTTAGGGTGAGCGTACATGTGAGGGCACAGGTTAGTGTTAGCGTACGGGTTAGGATTAGGGGACGGGTTAGGGTAAGGCTTCGGGGAAGGGTTAGTGTTAGGGTTCGGGCTAGGGTCAGGGTTAGCGGACGGGGATGGTTTAGGGTCCAGGTGAGTGTACGACAACGGTTTCGGGTGAGCATACGTGTGAGGGCACGGGTTAGTGTTAGCATACGGGTTAGGATAGGGGACGGTTGAGGGTAAGGCTTCAGGGAAGGGTTAGGGTTAGGGTTCGGGAAAGGGTTAGGGTTAGGGGACGGGGACGGTTTAGGGTCCAGGTGAGGGTACGACAACGGTTTACAGTGACGTACGTGTGAGGGCACGGGTTAGTGTTGGCGTACGGGTTAGGATTATGGGACGGGTAAGGGTAAGGCTTCGGGGAAGAGTTAGGGTCAGGGTTCGGTCTAGTGTTAGGGTAAGGGGACGGGGACGGTTTAGGGTCCAGGTGAGCGTGCGATAACGGTTTAGGGTGATCATACATGTGAGGGCATGGGTTAGTGCTAGCGTACGGGTTAAGATTAGGGGACGGGTGAGGATAAGGCTTCAGGGAAGGTTTAGGGTTAGGGTTCGGGATAGGGTTAGGGTTAGGGGTCGGGGACGGTTTAGGGTCCAGGTGAGAGTATGACAACGGTTTAGGGTGAGCGTATGTGTGAGGGCACGGGTTAGTGTTAGCATACGGGTTAGGATTAGGGGACGGGTTAGTGTAAGGCTTTGGGGAAGGGTTAGGGTTCGGGTTAGGGTTAGGGTTATGTGACGGGGATGGTTTAGGGTTCAGGTGAGGGTACAACAACGGTTTAGGGTGTGCGTACGTGTGAGGGCACGGGTTAGTTTTAGCGTACGGGTTAGGATTAGGGGACGGGTTAGGGTAAGGTTTCGGGGAAGGGTTAGGTTTAGGGTTCGGGCTAGGGTTAGGGTTAGGGGACGGGGGTGGTTTAGGGTCCATGTGAGAGTACGACAACGGTTTAGGGTAAGCGTACGTGTGAGGGCACAGTTTAGTGTTAGCGTTCGTGTTAGGTTTAGTGTACGGGTTAGGGTAAGGCATCGGGGAAGTGTTAGGGTTAGGGTTCGGTCTAGGGTTAGGTTTACGGGACAGGGACGCTTTAGGGTCCAGGTGAGGGTACGCCAACGATTTAGGGTGAGTGTACGTGTGAGGGCATGGGTTAGTGTTAGCATACGGGTTAGGATTTTGGGACAGGTGAGTGTAAGTTTTCGGGGAAGGGTTAGTGTTAGGGTTCGGGCTAGGTTTAGGGTTAGGGGACGGGGACGGTATAGGGTCCAGGTGACGGTACGACAATGGTTTAGGGTGAGCGTACGTGTGAGGGCACATGTTAGTGTTAGCGTACGTGTTAGGATTAGGGGACGGGTGAGGGTAAGGCTTCGGGGAAGGGTTAGGTTTAGGGTTCGGGCTAGCGTTAGGGTTAGGGGACGGGGACGGTTTATGGTCCAGGTGAGGTTACGAAAACGTTTTAGGGTGAGCGTACGTGTCAGGGCACGGGTTAGTGTTAGCGTACAGGTTAGGATTACGGGACAGGTGAGGGTAAGGCTTCGGGTAAGGGTTAGGGTTAGGGTTCGGGCTAGGGTCAGTGTTAGGGGATGGGGAGGGGTTAGGGTCTAGGTGAGGGTACGACAGCGGTTTAGGATGAGCGTACGTGTGAGGGCACGGGTTAGTGTAAGCGTACGGGTTAGGATTATGGCACGGGTTAGGGTAAGGCTTCGGGGAAGGGTTAGGGTTAGGGTTCAGGCTAGGGTTAGGGTTAGGGGACGGGGACGGTTTAGGGTCCAGGTGATGGTACGACAAAGGTTTAGGATGAGCGTACGTGTGAGGCCTCCAGTTAGTGTTAGTGTACGGGTTAGGATTAGGCGACGGGTTAGTGTAAGGCATCGGGGAAGGGTTAGGGTTAGGGTTCGGGCTAGGGTTAGGGTAAGGGGACGGGGACGGTTTAGGGTCCAGGTTAGGGTACGACAATGGTTTACAGTGACGTACGTGTGCGGGCACGGGTTAGTGTTGGCGTACGGGTTAGGATTATGGGACGGGTAAGGGTAAGGCTTCGGGGAAGGGTTAGGGTTAGGGTTCGGTCTAGTGTTAGGGTTAGGGGACGGGGACGGTTTCGGGTCCAGGTGAGGGTGCGACAACGGTTTAGGGTGATCGTACATGTGAGGGCATGGGTTAGTGTTAACGTACGGGTTTGATTAGGGGATGGGTGAGGGTAAGGCTTCGGGGAAGGGTTAGTGTTAGGGTTCGGGCTAGGGTTAGGCTTATGAGACGGGGACGGTTTAGTGTCTGTGTGAGTGTACGACAACGGTTTAGGGTGAGCGGACGTGTGAGTGCACGGTTTAGTGTTAGCGTACGGGTTAGGATTAGGGGAAGGTTTAGGGTAAGGCTTCCGGGAAGTGTTAGGGTTAGGGTTCGGGCTAGGGTTAGGGTTAGGGGACAGGGACGGTTTAGGGTCAAGGTGAGGGTACGACAACCGTTTAGGGTGAGGGTACGTGTGAGGGCATGGTTTAGTGTTAGCGTACGGGTTAGGATTAGGGGACGCGTTAGGGTAATGCTTCGGGGAAGGGGTAGGGCTAGGGTTCGGGCTAGGGTTAGGGTTAGGGGACGAGGATGGTTTAGGGTCAAGGTGAGGGTACGACAATGGTTTAAGGTGAGCGTACGTGTGAGGGCACGGGTTAGTGTTAGCGTACTGGTTAGGATTAGGGGACGGGTGAGGGTAAGGCTTCGGGGAAGGGTTAGGGTTAGGGTTCCGGCTAGGGTTAGGGTTAGGGGACGGGGACGGTTTAGGGTCCAGGTGAGGGTATGACAACAGTTTAGGGTGAGCGTACATTTGAGGGCACGGTTTAGTGTTAGTGTACAGGTTAGGATTAGGGGACGGGTGAGGGTAAGGCTTCGGGAAAGGGTTGGGGTTAGGGTTCGGGCTAGGGTTAGTGTTAGGTCATGGGGACGGTTTAGGGTCCGAGTGAGGGGACGACAACGGTTTAGGGTGAGCATACGTTTGAGGGCACGGATTAGTGTTAGCGTTCGTGTTAGGATTAGGGGACGGGTGAGGGTAAGGCTTCGGGGAAGGGTTAGTGTTAGGGTTCGGTCTAGGGTTAGGTTTACGGGACGGGGACGCTTTAGGGTCCAGGTGAGGGTAGGACAACGGTTTAGGGTGCGCGTACGTGTGAGAGCACGGGTTAGTGTTAGCGTACGGGTTAGGATTAGGGGACGGGTAGGGTAAGGCTTCGGGGAAGGATTAGGTTTAGGATTCGGTCTTGGGTTAGGGTTAGGGGACGGGGACGGTTTAGGATCAAGGTGAGGGTACGACAACGCTTTAGGGTGAGCGTACGTGTGAGGGCATGGGCTAGTGCTACCGTACTGGTTAGGATTAGGGGAAGGGTGAGTGTAGGGCTTCGGGGAAGGGTTAGGGTTAGGGTTCATGCTAGGGTTAGGGTTAGGGGACGGCGACGGTTTAGGGTCCAGGTGAGGGTACGCCAACAATTTAGGGTGAGTGTACGTGTGAGGGCATGGGTTAGTGTTAGCATACGGGTAGTATTTTGGGACAGGTGAGTGTAAGGTTTCGGGGAAGGGTTAGTGTTAGGGTTCGGGCTAGGGTTAGGGTTAGTGGACGGGGACGGTATAGGGTCCAGGTGAGGGTACGACAACGGTTTAGGGTGAGCGTACGTGTGAGGGCACATGTTAGTGTTAGCGTACGTGTTAGGATTAGGGGACGGGTGAGGGTAAGGCTTCGGGTAAGGGTTAGGGTTAGGGTTCGGGCTAGGGTCAGTGTTAGGGGATGGGGAGGGGTTAGGGTCTAGGTGAGGGTACGACAGCGGTTTAGGATGAGCGTACGTGTGAGGGCACGGGTTAGTGTTAGCGTACGGGTTAGGATTAGGGGACGGGTTAGTGTAAGGCATCGGGGAAGGGTTAGGTTTAGGGTTTGGGCTAGGGTTAGGGTTAGGGGACGGGTACGGTTTAGCGTCCAGGTGAGGGTACGACAACGTTTTACAGTGACGTACGTGTGAGGGCACGGGTTAGTGTAAGCGTACGGGTTAGGATTATGGGATGGGTTAGGGTAAGGCTTCGGGGGAGGGTTAGGGTTAGGGTTCAGGCTAGGGTTAGGGTTAGGGGACGGGGACGTTTTAGGGTCCAGGTGACGGTACGACAACCGTTTAGGGTGAGGGTACATGTGAGGGCATGGGTTAGTGTTAGCGTACGGGGTAGGATTAGGGGACGGGTTAGGGTAAGGCTTCGGGGAGGGGTTAGGGTTAGCGTTCGGGCTATGATTAGGGTTAGGGTATAGGGACAGTTTAGGGGTCAGTTGAGGGTACGAAAACGGTTTAGGGTGAGCGTACGTGTCAGGGCACGTTTTAGTGTTAGCGTACGGGTTAGGTTTAGGGGACGGGTGAGGGTAAAGCTTTGGGGAAGGGTTAGGGTTAGGTTCGGGCTAGGGTTAGGGATAGGGGAAGGGGACGGTTTAGGTTCCAGGTGAGGGTACGTCAACGGTTTAGGGTGTGCGTACGTGTGAGGGCACGGGTTAGTGTTAGCATTCATGGTAGGATTAGGGGACGTGTTAGGGTAAGGCTTCGGGGAAGTCTTAGGGTTAGGGTTCGGTCTAGGGTTAGGGTTAGGGGAAGGGGACGGTTTAGGGTCCAGGTGAGGGTACGTCAACGGTTTAGGGTGCGCGTACGTGTGAGGGCACGGGTTAGTGTTGGCGAACGGGTTAGGATTAGGGCACGGGTAGGGTAAGGCTTTGGGGAAGGATTAGGGTTAGGTTTCGGGCTAGGGTTAGTGTTAGGGGATGGGGACGGTTTAGGGTCAAGGTGAGGGTACGACAATGGTTTAAGGTGAGTGTACGTGTGAGGGCACGGGTTAGTGTTAGCGTACTGGTTAGGATTAGGGGACGGGTGAGGGTAAGGCTTCGGGGAAGGGTTAGGGTTAGGGTTCGGGCTAGGTTTAGGGGACGGGGACGGTTTAGGGTCCAGGTGAGGGTATGCCAACGGTTTATGGTGAGCGTACGTGTGAGGGCATGGGTTAGTGTTAGCGTACGGGTTAGGATTAACGGATAGGTGAGTGTAAGGTTTCGGGGAAGTGTTAGGGTTAGGTTTCGGGCTAGGGTTAAGGTTAGGGGACGGGGACGGTATATGGTCCAGGTGAGGGTACGACAACGGTTTAAGGTGAGCGTACGTGTTGGGGCACGGGTTAGTGTTAGCGTACGTGTTAGGATTAGGGGACGGGTGAGGGTAAGGCTTCCGGGAAGGGTTAGGGTTAGGGTTCGGGCTAGGGTTAGGGTTAGGGGACGAGGACCATTTAGGGTCCAGGTGAGGGTACGAAAATGTTTTAGGGTGAGCGTACGTGTCAGGGCACGGGTTCGTGATAGCGTACGGGTTAGGATTAGGGGACGGGTTAGTGTAAGGCATCGGGGAAGGGTTAGGGTTAGGGTTCGGGCTAGGGTTAGGGTTAGGGGACGGGGACGGTTTAGGGTCCAGGTGAGGGTACGACAACGTTTTACAGTGACGTACGTGTGAGGGCACGGGTTAGTGTTGGCGTACGGATTAGGATTATGGGACGGGTAAGGGTAAGGCATCGGGGAAGGGTTAGGGGTAGGGTTCGGGCTAGGGTTAGGGTTAGGGGACGGGGACGGTTTAGGGTCCAGGTGAGGGTGCGACAACAGTTTAGGGTGATCGTACATGTGAGGGCATGGGTTAGTGTTAGCGTACGGGTTAGGATTAGGGGACGGGTGAGTGTAAGGCTTCAGGGAAGGGTTAGGGTTAGGGTTCTGGATAGGGTTAGGGTAAGGGTTAGGGGACGGTTTAGGGTCCAGTTGAGAGTACGACAACGCTTTAGGGTGAGCGTATGTGTGAGGGCACGGGTTAGTGTTAGCGTATGGGTTAGGATTAGGGGACGGGTTAGTGTAAGGCTTTGGGATAGGGTTAGGGTTAGGGTTCGGGCTAGGGTTAGGGTTAGGGGACGAGGACGGTTTAGGGTCCAGATGAGGGTACGACAACAGTTTAGGGTGAGCGTACATGTGAGGGCACAGGTTAGTGTTAGCGTATGGGTTAGGATTAGGGGACGGGTGAGCGTAAGGCTTCGGGGAAGGGTTAGGGTTAGGGTTCGGGCTAGGGTTAGGTTTAGTGGACGGGGATGGTTTAGGGTCCAGGTGAGGGTACAACAACGGTTTAGGGTGAGCGTTCGTGTGAGGGCATGGGTTAGAGTTAGCGTACGTGTTAGGATTAGGGGACGTGTTAGGGTAAGGCTTCGGGGAAGGGTTAGGGTTAGGGTTCGAGATAAGGTTAGGGTTAGGGGACGGGGACGGATTAGGGTCCAGATGAGTGTATGACAACGGTTTAGGGTGAGCGTACGTGTGAGGGCACGAGTTAGTGTTAGCCTACGGTTTAGGATTAGGGGACGGGTGAGAGTAAGGCTTTGGGGAAGTTTTAGGTTTAGTGTTCGGGCTAGGGTTATGGTTAGGTGACGGGGACGGTATAGGGTCCAGGTGAGGGTACGACAACGGTTTAGGGTGAGCATACGTGTGAGGGCACTGGTTAGTGTTAGCGTACGGGTTAGGATTAGGGGACGGGTGAGTGTAAGGCTTAGGGGAGCGGTTAGGGTTAGGGTTCGGGCTATGGTTAGGGTTAGGGCATAGGGACAGTTTAGGGGCCAGGTGAGGGTTAGAAAACAGTTTAGGGTGAACGTACGTGTCAGGGCACGTTTTAGTGTTAGCGTACGGGTTAGGTTTAGGGGACGGGTGAGGGTAAAGCTTTGGGGAAGGGTTAGGGTTAGGTTCGGGCTAGGGTTAGGGATAGGGGAACGGGACGATTTAGGGTCCAGGTGAGTGTACGTCAACGGTTTAGGGTGTGCGTACGTGTGAGGGCACGGGTTAGTGTTAGCATTCATGGTAGGATTAGGGGACGGGTTAGGGTAAGGCTTCGGGGAAGTCTTAGGGTTAGGGTTAGGTCTAGGGTTAGGGTTAGGGGAAGGGGACGGTTTATGGTCCATGTGAGGGTATGCCAACGGTTTAGGGTGAGCGTACGTGTGAGGGCATGGGTTAGTGTTAGCGTACGGGTGAGGATTAGCGGATAGGTGAGTGTAAGGTTTCGGGGAAGTGTTAGGGTTAGGGTTCGGGCTAGGGTTAGGGTTAGGGGACGGGGACGGTATATGGTCCAGGTGAGGGTACGACAACGGTTTAGGGTGAGCGTACGTGTTGGGGCACGGGTTAGTGTTAGCGTACGGGTTAGGATTAGGGGACGGGTGAGGGTAAGGCTTCAGGGAAGGGTTAGGGTTAGGGTTCGGGATAGGGTTAGGGTAAGGGTTAGGGGACGGTTTAGGGTCCAGGTGAGAGTACGACAACGGTTTAGGGTGAGCGTATGTGTGAGGGCACGGGTTAGTGTTAGCGTACGGGTTAGGATAGGGGACGGGTGAGGGTAAGGCTTCGGGGAAGGGTAAGGGCTAGGGTTTGGGCTAGGGTTACGGTTAGGGGACGGGGATGGTTAGGGTTAGGGTTAGGGTTATGGTTAGGGAATGGGGACGATTTAGGGTCCAGGTGAGGGTACCACAACGGTTTAGGGTGAGCGTACGTGTGAGGGCACGATTTAGTGTTAACGTACGGGTTAGGATTACGTAACGGGTTAGGGTAAGGCTTCGGGGAGGGTTAGGTTTAGGGTTCGGTCTAGGGTTAGCTTTAAGGGACAGGGACGGTTTAGGGTCCAAGTGAGGATACGACAACAGTTTAGGGTGAGCGTACGTGTGAGGGCACGGGTTATGTTAGCGTACGGGTTTGATTAGGGGATGGGTGAGGGTAAGGCTTCGGGGAAGGTTTAGGGTTAGGGTTTGGGCTAGGGTTAGGGTTAGGGTACGGGGACGGTTTATGGTCCAGGTGAGGGTACGACAGCGGTTTAGCGTGAGCGTACGTGTGAGGGCACGGGTTAGTGTTAGCGTACGGGTTAGGATTATGGGCCGGGTGATTGTAAGGCTTCAGGGAAGTGTTAGGGTTAGAGTTCGGGCTAGGGTTAGGTTTAGGGGACAAGGACGTTTAGGGTCCAGGTGAGGATACGACAACGGTTTAGGGTGAGCATACGTGTGAGGGCACGGGTTAGTGTTAGCGTACGGGTTAGGATTAGGGGACGTGATAGGGTAAGGCTTCGGGTAAGGGTTAGGGTTAGGGTTCGGGCTAGGATTAGGGTTAGGGGACGGGGATGGTTTAGGGTCCAGGGAGGGTACGACAACGGTTAGGGTGAACGTACGTGTGAGGGCACGGGTTAGTGTTAGCGTACGGGTTACGATTAGGGGACGGGTGAGGGTAAGGCTTTGGAGAAGGGTTAGGGTTAGGGTTCGGGCTAGGGTTAGGGTTAGGGGATGGAGACGGTTTAGGGTCTAGCTGAGGGCACGACAACCGTTTACGGTGAGCGTATGTGTGAGGGCACGGGTTAGTGTTAGCCTAAGGGTTAGGATTAGGGGTCAGGTTAGGGTAAGGCTTCGGGGAATGGTTATGGCTAGGGTTCGGGCTACGGTTTGGTTTAGGGGACGGGGACGGTTTAGGGTCCATGTGAGGGTACGACAACGGTTTAGGGTGAGTGTACATGTGAGGGCACGGGTGAGTGTTAGCGTACGGGTTAGGAATAGGGGACGGGTTAGGGTAAGGCTTCGGGGAAGGGTTAGGTTTAGGGTTCGGGCTAGGGTTAGGGTTAAGGGACAGGGATGGTTTAGGGTCCAGGTGAGTGTACGACAACGGTTTAGGGTGAGCGTACAAGTGAGGGCACGGGTTATGTAAGCGTACAGGTTAGGATTAGGGGACGGGTGATGGTAAGGCTTCGGGGAAGGGTTAGGGTTAGGGTTCGGCCTACGGTTAGGGTAAGGGGACGGGCACGGTTTAGGGTCCAGGTGAGTGTATGACAACGGTTCAGGGTGAGCATACGTGTGAGGGCATGGGTTAGTGTTATCCTATGGGTTAGGATTAGTGGTCGGGTTAGGGTAAGGCTTCAGGGAAGGGTTCCGGGTAGGGTTCGGGCTAGGGTTAGGGTTAGGGGACAGTGACGGTTTAGGGTCCCGGTGAGGGTACGACAACGGTTTAGGGGGGGCGTACGTGTGAGGGCACGGGTTAGTGTTAGCTTATGGGTTAGGATTAGGGGACGAGTGAGGGTAAGGTTTCGGGGAAGGGTTAGGGTTAGGGTTCGGGCTAGGGTTAGGGTTAGGGTACGGGGACATTTTAGGGTCCAGGTGAGGGTACGACAATGGTTTAGTGTGAGTGTACGTGTGAGGGCATGGGTTCTTGTTAGCGTAAGGTTTAGGATTAGGGGACGGGTGAGGGTAAGGCTTCGGGGATGGGTTATGGTTAGGGTTCGGGCTAGGGATAGGGTTAGGGGTCGGGGACGGTTTAGGGTCCAGGTTAGGTTATGACAATGGTTTAGGATGAGCGTACGTGTGAGGGCACGGATTAGTGTTAGTGTATGGGTTAGAATTAGGGGACGTGTGAGGGTAAGGCTTCGGGGAAGTGTTGGGGTTAGTGTTCGGGCTAGAGTTAGGGTTAGGGGACGGGGATGGTTTAGGGTCCCGGTGAGAGTACGACAACGGATTAGGGTGATCATACATGTGAGGGCATGGGTTAGTGCTAGCGTACGGGTTAGGATTAGGGGACGGGTGAGGGTAAGGATTCAGGGAAGGGTTAGGGTTAGTGTTCGGGATAGGGTTAGGGTTAGGGTTAGGGGACGGTTTAGGGTCCAGGTGAGAGTACGACAACGGTTTAGGGTGAGCGTATGTGTGAGGGCACGGGTTAGTGTTAGCGTACGGGTTAGGAATAGGGGACGGGTTAGTGTAAGGCTTTGGGGAAGGGCTAGGGTTCGGGTTAGGGTTAGGGTTATGTGACGGGGATGGTTTAGGGTTCAGGTGAGGGTACAACAACGGTTTAGGGTAAGCGTACGTGTGAGGGCACAGTTTAGTGTTAGCGTTCGTGTTAGGTTTAGGGTACGGGTTAGGGTAAGGCTTCGGGGAAGTCTTAGGGTTAGGGTTCGGTCTAGGGTTAGGTTTACGGGACGGGGACGCTTTAGGGTCCAGGTGAGGGTAGGAAAACGGTTTAGGGTGCGCGTACGTGTGAGGGCACGGGTTAGTGTTGGCGTACGGGTTAGGATTAGGGGACGGGTAGGGTAAGGCTTCGGAGAAGGATTAGGGTTAGGATTCGGGCTTGGGTTAGGGTTAGGGGACGGGGACGGTTTAGGGTCAAGGTGAGGGTACGACAACGGTTTAGGGTGAGCGTACGTGTGAGGGCATGGGTTAGTGCTAGCGTACTGGTTAGGATTAGGGGACGGGTGAGTGTAGGGCTTCGGGGAAGGGTTAGGGTTAGGGTTCATGCTAGGGTTAGGGTTAGGGGACGGGGAAAGTTTAGGGTCCAGGTGAGGGTACGCCAACGATTTAGGGTGAGTGTACGTGTTAGGGCATGGGTTAGTGTTAGCATACGGGTTAGGATTTTGGGACAGGTGAGTGTAAGGTTTCGGGGAAGGGTTAGTGTTAGGGTTCGGGCTAGGGTTAGGGTTAGGGGACGGGGACGGTATAGGGTCCAGGTGAGGGTACGACAACGGTTTAGGGTGAGCGTACGTGTGAGGGCACATGTTAGTGTTAGCGTACGTGTTAGGATTAGGGGACGGGTGAGGGTAAGGCTTCGTGGAAGGGTTAGGTTTAGGGTTTGGGCTACGGTTAGGGTTAGGGGACAGGGACGGTTTATGGTCCAGGTGAGGGTACGAAAATGTTTTAGGGTGAGCGTACGTGTCAGGGCACGGGTTAGTGTTAGTGTACAGGTTAGGATTAGAGGACGGTTGAGGGTAAGGCTTCGGGTAAGGGTTAGCGTAAGGGTTCGGGCTAGGGTCAGTGATAGGGGATGGGGAGGGTTTAGGGTCTAGGTGAGGGTACGACAGCGGTTTAGGATGAGCGTACGTGTGAGGGCATGGGTTAGTGTTAGCGTACGGGTTAGGATTAGGGGACGGGTTAGTGTAAGGCATCGGGGAAGGGTTAGGGTTAGGGTTTGAGCTAGGGTTAGGGTTCGGGGACTGGTACGGTTTAGCGTCCAGGTGAGGGTACGACAACGTTTTACAGTGACGTACGTATGAGGGCACGGGCTAGTGTAAGCGTACGGGTTAGGATTATGGGACGGGTTAGGGTAAGGCTTCGGGGAAGGGTTAGGGTTAGGGTTCAGGCTAGGTTTAGGATTAGGGGACGGGGACGGTTTAGGGTCCAGGTGACGGTACGACAACCGTTTAGGGTGAGGGTACGTGTGAGGGCATGGGTTAGTGTTAGCGTACGGGTTACGATTACGGGACGGGTTAGGGTAAGGCTTCGGGGAAGGGTTAGGGTTCGGGTTTGGGCTAGGGTTAGGTTTAGGGGACGGGGACGGTTTAGGGTCCAGGTGAGCGTACGAAAACGGTGTAGGGTAAGCGTACGTGTGAGGGCACGGGTTTGTGTTAGCGTCCGGTGTAGGATTAGGGGACGGGTTAGTGTAAGGCTTTGGGGAACGGTTAGGGTTAGGGTTCGGGCTAGGGTTAGGGTTAGTGGACGGGGATGGTTTAGGGTCCAGGTGAGGGTACGACAACGGTTTAGGGTGAGCGTTCGTGTGAGGGCATGGGTTAGAGTTAGCGTACGTGTTAGGATTAGGGGACGTGTTAGGGTAAGGCTTCGGGGAAGGGTTAGGGTTAGTGTTCAAGATAAGGTTAGGGTTAGGGGACGGGGACGGATTAGGGTCCAGATGAGTGTATGGCAACGGTTTAGGGTGAGCGTACGTGTGAGGGCACGAGTTAGTGTTAGCCTACGGTTTAGGATTAGGGGACGGGTGAGAGTAAGGCTTTGGGGAAGTTTTAGGTTTAGGGTTCGGGCTAGGGTTATGGTTAGGTGACGGGGACGGTATAGGGTCCAGGTGAGGGTACGACAACGGTTTAGGGTGAGCATACGTGTGAGGGCACTGGTTAGTGTTAGCGCACGGGTTAGGATTAGGGGACGGGTGAGTGTTAGGCTTCGGGGAGGGGTTAGGGTTAGGGTTCGGGCTATGGTTAGGGTTAGGGGATAGGGACAGTTTAGGGGCCAGGTGAGGGTACGAAAACGGTTTAGGGTGAGCGTATGTGTCAGGGCACGTTTTAGTGTTAGCGTACGGGTTAGGTTTAGGGGACGGGTGAGGGTAAAGCTTTGGGGAAGGGTTAGGGTTAGGTTCGGGCTAGGGTTAGGAATAGGGGAAGGGGACGGTTTAGGGTCCAGGTGAGTGTACGTCAACGGTTTAGGGTGTGCGTACGTGTGAGGGCACGGGTTAGTGTTAGCATTCATGGTAGGATTAGGGGACGGGTTAGGGTAAGGCTTCGGGGAAGTCTTAGGGTTAGGGTTCGTTATAGGGTTAGGGTTAGGGGAAGGGGACGGTTTAGGGTCCAGGTGAGGGTACTTCAACGGTTTAGGGTGCGCGTACGTGTGAGGGCACGGGTTAGTGTTGGCGAACGGGTTAGGATTAGGGCACGGGTAGGGTAAGGCTTTGGGGAAGGGTTAGGGTTAGGTTTCGGGCTAGGGTTAGTGTTAGGGGATCGGGACGGTTTAGGGTCAAGGTGAGGGTACGACAACGGTTTATGGTGAGCGTATGTGTGAGGGCACGGGTTAGTGTTAGCCTAAGGGTTAGGATTAGGGGTCAGGTTAGGGTAAGGCTTCGGGGAATGGTTATGGCTAGGGTTCGGGCTAGGGTTTGGTTTAGGGGACGGGGACGGTTTAGGGTCCAGGTGAGGGTACGACAACGGTTTAGGGTGAGTGTACATGTGAGGGCACGGGTGAGTGTTAGCGTACGGGTTAGTAATAGGGGACGGGTTAGGGTAAGGCTTCGGGAAAGGGTTAGGTTTAGGGTTCGGGCTAGGGTTAGGGTTAAGGGACAGGGATGGTTTAGCGTCCAGGTGAGTGTACGACAACGGTTTATGGTGAGCGTACATGTGAGGGCACGGGTTATGTAAGCGTACGGGTTAGTAGTAGGGGACAGGTGAGGGTAAGGCTTCGGGGAAGGTTTAGGGTTAGGGTTCGGCCTACGGTTAGGGTTAGGGGACGGGGACGGTTTAGGGTCCAGGTGAGTGTATGACAACGGTTCAGGGTGAGCATACGTGTGAGGGCATGGGTTAGTGTTATCGTACGCGTTAGGATTAGTGGTCGGGTTAGGGTAAGGCTTCAGGGAAGGGTTACGGCTAGGGTTCGGGCTAGGGTTAGGGTTAGGGGACACTGACGGTTTAGGGTCCCGGTGAGGGTACGACAACGGTTTAGGGTGGGCGTACGTGTGAGGGCACGGGTTAGTTTTAGCTTACGGGTTAGGATTAGGGGACGAGTGAGGGTAAGGTTTCGGGGAAGTGTTAGGGTTATGGTTCGGTCTAGGGTTAGGGTTACGGTACGGGGACATTTTAGGGTCCAGGTGAGGGTACGACAACGGTTTAGGGTGAGTGTACGTGTGAGGGCACGGTTATGTTAGCGTACGGGTTAGGATTAGGTGACTGGTTAAGTTAAGGCTTCGGGGAAGGGTTAGGTTTAGGGTTCGGGCTAGGGGTATGGTTAGGTGACGGGGACGGTTTAGGGTCCATGTGAGGGTACGACAACGGTTTAGGGTGAGCGTATATTTGAGGGCATGGGTTAGTGTTAGCGTACGGGTTAGGATTAGTTGACGGGTTAGGGTAAGACTTCGGGGAATGGTTAGGGTTAGGGTTCGGGCTAGCGGTAGGGTTAGGGGACGGTGACGGTTTAGGGTGCAGGTGAGGGTATGACAACGGTTTAGGGTGAGCGTACGTGTGAGGGCACGGGTTACTGTTAGCGTACGGGTTAGGATTACGGAATGGGTTAGGGTAAGGCTTTGGAGAAGGTTTAGTGTTAGGGTTCGGGCTAGGGTTAGGGTTAGGGGACTGGGACGGTTTAGGGTCCAGGTGAGGGTACGACAACGGTTTAGGGTGAGCGTACGTGTGAGGGTACAGATTAGTTTTAGTGTATGGGTTAGGATTAGGGGAGGGGTTAGGGTAAAGCTTCAGGGAAGGGTTAGGGTTAGTGTTCGGGCTAGGGTTAGGGTTAGGGACGGGGACGGCTTAGGGTCCAGGTGACTGTACGACAACGGTTTAGGGTGAGCGTACGTGTGAGGGCATGGGTTAGTGTTAGCGTACGGGTTAGGATTAGGGGACAGGTTTGGGTAAGGCTTCGGGGAAGGGTTAGGGTTAGTGCTCGGGCTAGGGTTAGGTTTAGGGGATGGGAACGGTTTAGGGTCCAGGTGAGGGTACGACAATGGTTTAGGGTGAGCGTACGTGTGAGGGCACGGGATAGTGTTAGCGTACGGGTAAGGATTAGGGGACGCGTGAGGGTAAGGCTTCGGGGAAGGGTTAGGTTTAGGGTTCGTTCTAGGGTTGGGGTTAGGGGACGGGGATGGCTTAGGGTCCAGGTGAGTGTACAACAACGGTTTAGGGTGAGCGTACGTGTGAGGGCATGGGTTAGTGTTAGCGTACGGTTTAGGATTATGGGACGGGTTAGTGTAAGGCTTCAGGGAAGGGTTAGGGTTAGGGTTCGGGCTACGGTTAGGTTTAAGGGACAGGGACGGTTTAGGGTCCACTTGAGATTACGACAACAGTATAGGGTGAGCATACGTGTGAGGGCACAGGTTATGTAAGCGTACGGGTTAGGTTTAGGGGACGGGTGAGTGTCAGGCTTCGGGGAAGGGTTAGGGTTAGGGTTCGGGCTACGGTTAGGGTTAGGGGACGGGGACGGCTTAGGTTCCAGGTGAGGGTACGACAACGGTTTAGAGTGAGCGTACATGTGAGGGCACGGATTAGCGTTAGCGTACGCGTTAGGATTAGGGGACGGGTTAGGGTAAGGCTTCGCGGAAGGGTTAATGTTAGGGTTCGGGCTAGGGTTTGGGTTAGGGGATGCGGACGGTTTAGGGTCCAGGTGAGGCCCCGACAACGGTTTAGGGTGAGCATACGTTTGAGGGCACAGGTTAGTGTTAGCGTACGGGTTAGGATAGGGGACGGGTTAGGGTAAAGCTTCGGGGAAGGGTTAGGGTTAGGGTTCGGGCTAGGGTTAGGGTTAGGGGACGGGGACGGTTTAGGGTACAGTTGAGGGTATGACAACGGTTTAGGGTGAGCGCACGTGTGAGGGCACGGGTTAGTGTTAGCGTATGGGTTAGGATTATGGGACGTGTTACGGTGAGGCTTCAGGGAAAGGTTAGGGTTAGGGTTAGGGCTAGGGTTAGGGTTAGGGGACGGGGACGGTTTAGGGTCCAGGTGAGGGTACGACAACTGTTTAGGGTGAGCGTATGTGTGCGGGCATGGGTTAGTGTTAGCCTACGGGTTAGGATTAGGGGTCGGGTTATGGTAAGGCTTCGGGGAAGTGTTAGGGTATAGGGTTCGGGCTACGGTTAGGGTTAGGGGACGGGGACGGTTTAGGGTCCAGGTGAGGGTACAATAACGGTTTAGGGTGATCGTACGTGTGAGAGCACGGGTTAGTGTTAGCGTACGGGTTAGGATTAGGGGACGGGTTAGGGTAAGGCTTCGGGGAAGGGTTACGGTTAGGGTTCGGGCTGCGGTTAGGGTTAGGGGACGGGGACGGTTTAGGGTCCAGGTAGGGTACGACAACGGTTTAGGGTGAGCGTAGGTGTGAGGGCCCGGGTTAGTGTTAGCGTACGGGTTAGGATTAGGGGACGGGTGAGGGTAAGGCTTTGGGGAAGTGTTAGGTTTAGGGTTCGAGCTAGGGTTAGGGTTAGGGGACGGGTACGGTTTAGGGTCCAGGTGAGGGTATGACACCGGTTTAGGGTGAGCGTACGTGTGAAGGCACGGGTTAGTGTTAGCGTACACGTTAGGATTACGGGACGCGTTAGGGGAAGGCTTCGGGGAATGGTTAGGGTTAGGGTTCGGCCTAGGGTTAGGGTTAGGGGATGGGGACCGTTTAGCATCCAGGTGAGGGTACGACAACGCTTTAGGGTGAGCGTATGTGTGAGGGCACGCGTTAGTGTTAGCCTACGGGTTAGGAGTAGCGGTCGGGTTAGTGTAAGGCTTCAGGGAAGTGTTAGGGTTAGGGTTCGGGCTAGGGTTAGGATTAGGGGACAGGGACTGTTTAGGGTCCATGTGAGGGTACGACAACGGTTTATGGTGACCGCACGTGTGAGTGCACAGGTTAGTGTTAGCATACGGGTTAGGATTATGGGACGGGTTAGGGTAAGGCTTCTGGAAAAGGTTAGGGTTAGGGCTATGGGATGGGGATGGTTTAGGGTCCAACTGCGTGTACGACAACAGTTTAGGGTGAGCGTACGTGTGAGGGCATGGGTTAGTGTTAGCGTACAGGTTAGGATTAGGGGACGGGTTAGGGTAAGGCTTCGGGGAAGGGTTAGGGTTAGGGTTTGGGCTAGGGTTACGGTTAGGGGACGGGGACGGTTTAGGGTCCAGGTGAGGATACGACAACGGTTTAGGGTGAGCGTACCTGTGAGGTCAGTGGTTAGTGTTAGCGTACGGGTTAGGATTAGGGGTCGGGTTAGGGTAAGGCTTCGGGGAATGGTTATGGCTAGGTTTCGGGCTAGGGTTTGATTTAGGGGACGGGGACGGTTTAGGGTCCAATTGAGGGTAGGACAATGGTTTAGGGTGAGCGTACGTGTGGGGGCATGCGTTAGTGTTAGCGTACGGGTTAGGATTATGGGACGGGCAAGGGTAAGGATTCGGGGAAGGGTTAGGGTTAGGGTTCGGGCTAGGGTTACGGTTAGCGGACGGGGACGGTTTCGGGTCCAGGTGACGGTACGAAAACGGTTTAGGGTGAGCGTAGGTGTGAGGGCACGGGTTACTGTTAGTGTACGGGTTAGGATTAGGGGACGGGTTAGGGTAAGGCTTCGGGGAAGGGTTAGTGTTAGGGTTAGGGCTAGGGTTAGGATTACGGGACAGGGATGGTTTAGCGTCCAGGTGAGTGCACGACAACGGTTTAGGGTGAGCGTACGTGTGAGGGCACGGGTTATGTAAGAGTAAGGGTTAGGATTAGGGGACGGGTGAGGGTAAGGCTTCGGGGAAGTGTTAGGGTTAGAGTTCGGGCTACGGTTAGGGTTAGGGGACGGGGACGGTTTAGGGTCCAGTTGAGGGTACGACAACAGTTTAGGGTTAGCGTACGTGTGAGGGCACGGGTCAGTGTTAGCGTACGGGTTAGGATTAGGGGACGGTATAGTGTAAGGCTTCGGGGAAGGGTTAGGTTTAGGGTTCGGGCTAGGGTTAGGGTTAAGGGACAGGGACGTTTTAGGGTCCAGGTGAGGGTACGACAACTGTTTAGGGTGAGCGTACGTGTGAGGGCACGTGTTATGTAAGCGTACAGGTTAGGAGTAGGGGACGGGTGAGTGTAAGGTTTTGGGGAGGGTTAGGGTTAGGGTTCGTGCTAGGGTTAGGGTTATGGGACGGGGACGGTTTAGGGTCCAGGTGAGGGTATGACAACGGTTTAGGGTGAGCGTATGTGTGAGGGGGCGGGTTAGTGTTAGCGTACGGGTGAGGATTAGGGGACGGGTTAGGGTAAGGCTTCGGGGAAGGGTTAGGTTTACGATTCGGGCTAGGGTTAGGGTTAGGGGACGGGGATGGTTTAGGGTCCAGGTGAGTGTACGACAACGGCTTAGGGTGAGCGTACGTATGAGGGCATGGGTTAGTGTTCGCGTACGGGTTAGGATTAGGGGACTGGTGAGGGTAAGGCTTCGGGGAAGGGTTAGGGTTAGGGTTTGGGCTAGGGTTAGGTTTTCGGTACGGGGACGGTTTTTGGTCCGGGTGAGGGTACGACAACGGTTTAGGGTGAGCGTACGTGTGAGGGCACGGGTTAGTGTTAGCGTACGGGTTAGGATTAGGGGACGAGTTAGGGTAAGGATTCGGGGAAGGCTTAGGGTTAGGGTTCGGGCTAGGGTTAGGGTTAGGGTACGGGGACGGTTTAGGGTCCAGGTGAGTGTACGACAACGGTTTAGGGTGAGTTTACGTGTGAGGGCATGGGTTAGTGTTAGCGTACAGGTTAGGATTAGGGGACGAGTTAGGGTAAGGCTTCGGGGAAGGCTTAGGGTTAGGGTTCGGACTAGGGTTAGGGTTAGGAGACGGGGACGGTTTAGGGTCCAGATGAGGGTACGACAACGGTTTAGGGTGAGCGTACATGTGACAGCACGGGTTAGTGTTAGCGTACGGGTTAGGATTAGGGGACGTGTAAGGGTAAGGCTTCGGGAAAGGGTTAGGGTGAGGGTTCGGGCTAGGGTTAGGGTTATGGGACAGGGATGGTTTAGGGTCCAGGTGAGGGTACGACAACGGTTTAGCATGAGCATACGTGTGAGGGCACAGGTTATTGTTAACGTACGTGTTAGGATTAGGGGACGGTGAGGGTAAGGTTTCGGGGAAGGTTTAGGTTTAGGGTTCGAGCTAGGGTTAGGGTTAGGGGACGGGGACGGTTTAGGGTCCAGGTGAGGGTACGACAATGGTTTAGGGTGAGCGCATGTGTGAGGGCACGGGTTAGTGTTAGCGTACGGGTTAGGATTAGGGGACCGGTTATGGTAAGGCTTCGGAGAAAGGTTAGGGTTAGGTTTCGGGCTAGGGTTAGGGTTAGGGGACGGGGACAGTTTCGGGTCCAGGTGAGGGTACGAAAACGGTTTAGGGTGAGCGTAGGTGTGAGGGCACGGGTTAGTGTTAGCGTACGGGTTAGGATTAGGGGACGGGTTAGGGTAAGGCTTCGGGGAAGGGTTAGGGTTAGGGTTAGGGCTAGGGTTAGGATTAAGGGACAGGGATGGTTTAGCGTCCAGGTGAGTGCACCACAACGGTTTAGGGTGAGCGTACGTGTGAGGGCACGGGTTATGTAAGAGTAAGGGTTAGGATTAGGGGACGGGTGAGGGTAAGGCTTCGGGGAAGGGTTAGGGTTAGAGTTCGGTCTACGGTTAGGGTTAGGGGATGGGGACGGTTTAGGGTCCAGTTGAGGGTACGACAACAGTTTAGGGTTAGCGTACGTGTGAGGACACGGGTCAGTGTTAGCGTACGGGTTAGGATTAGGGGACGGTATAGTGTAAGGTTTCGGGGAAGGGTTAGGTTTAGAGTTCGGGCTAGGGTTAGGGTTAAGGGACAGGGACGTTTTAGGTTCCAGGTGAGGGTACGACAACTGTTTAGGGTGAGCGTACGTGTGAGGGCACGTGTTATGTAAGCGTACAGGTTAGGAGTAGGGAACGGGTGAGTGTAAGGTTTTGGGGAGGGTTAGGGTTAGGGTTCGTGCTAGGGTTAGGGTTATGGGACGGGGACGGTTTAGAGTCCAGGTGAGGGTACGACAACGGTTTAGGGTGAGCGTATGTGTGAGGGGGCGGGTTAGTGTTAGCGTACGGGTTAGGATTAGGGGACGGTGAGGGTAAGGCTTCAGGGAAGGTTTAGGGTTAGGGTTCGAGCTAGGGTTAGGGTTAGGGGATGGGGATGGTTTAGGGTCCAGGTGAGTGTACGACAACGGCTTAGGGTGAGCATACGTATGAGGGCATGGGTTGGTGTTCGCGTACGGGTTAGGATTAGGGGACGGGTGAGGGTAAGGCTTCGGGGAAGGGTTAGGGTTAGGGTTTGGGCTAGGGTTAGGGTTTCGGTACGGGGACGGTTTATGGTCCGGGTGAGGGTACGACAACGGTTTAGGGTGAGCGTACGTGTGAGGGCACGGGTTAGTGTTAGCGTACGGGTTAGGATTAGGGGACGAGTTAGGGTAAGGCTTTGGGGAAGGCTTAGGGTTAGGGTTCGGGCTAGGGTTAGTGTTAGGGTACGGGGACGGTTTAGGGTCCAGGTGAGTGTACGACAACGGTTTAGGGTGAGTTTACGTGTGAGGGCATGGGTTAGTGTTAGCGTACAGGTTAGAATTAGAGGACGGGTTAGGGTAAGGCTTCGGGGAAGGGTTAAGTTTAGGGTTCGGGCTACGGTTAGGGTAAGGGTACGGGGACCGTTTAGGGTCCAGGTGAGGGTACGAGAACGGTTTAGGGTGAGCGTACATGTGAGGGCACAGGTTATTGTTAACGTACGTGTTAGGATTAGGGGACGGTGAGGGTAAGGCTTCGGGGAAGGTTTAGGGTTAGGGTTCGAGCTAGGGTTAGGGTTAGGGTTAGGGGACGGTTTAGGGTCCAGGTGAGGGTACGACAATGGTTTAGGGTGAGCGCACGTGTGAGGGCACGGGTTAGTGTTAGCGTACGGGTTAGGATTAGGGGACCGGTTATGGTAAGGCTTCGGAGAAAGGTTAGGGTTAGGTTTCGGGCTAGGGTTAGGGTTAGGGGACGGGGACGGTTTAGGGTCCAGGTGAGGGTACTACAACGGTTTAGGGTGAGCGTACGTGTAAGGGCATGGGTTAGAGTTAGCGTACGGGTTAGGATTACGGGACGGTTTAGGGTAAGGCTTCGGGGAAGGGTTAGGGTTACGGTTCGGTCTAGGGTTACGGTTAGGGGACGGGGACGGTTTAGGGTCCAGGTGATTGTACGACAATGGTTTAGGGTGAGCGTACGTGTGAGAGCACGGGTTAGTGTTAGCGTACGGGTTAGGATTAGGGGCCGGGTGATGGTAAGGCTTCGGGGAAGAGTTAGGGTTAGGGTTCGGGCTAGGGTTAGGGTTAGGGGACAAGGACGGTTTAGGGTCCAGGTGAGGGTACGACAACAGTTTAGGGTGACCGTACGTGTGAGGGCATGGGTTAGTGTTAGCGTACGGGTTAGGATTAGGGGACGGGTTAGGGTAACGCTTCGGGGAAGGGTTAGGGTTAGGGTTCGGGTTAGGGTTAGGGTTAGGGGACGGCGACCGTTTAGGGTCCAGGGAGGGTACGACAGCGGTTTAGGGTGAGCGTACGTGTGAAGGAACGGGTTAGTGTTAGCGTACGGGTTAGGATTAGGGGACGGGTTAGGGTAAGGCTTCGGGGAATGGTTAGGTTTAGGGTTCGGGCTAGGGTTAGGGTTAAGGGACGGGGACGGTTTAGGGTGCAGGTGAGGGTACGACAACGGTTTAGGGTGACCGCACGTGTGAGGGCACAGGTTAGTGTTAGCGTACGGGTTAGGATTACGGGACGCGTTAGGGTAAGGCTTCGGGGAATGGTTAGGGTTAGGGCTATGGGACGGGGACGGTTTATGGTCCAGGTGCAGGTAGGACAACAGTTTAGGGTGAGCGTACGTGTGAGGGCATGTGTTAGTGTTAGCGTACAGGTTAGGATTAGGGGACGGGTTAGGGTAAGGCTTCGGGGAAGGGTAAGGTTTAGGGTTTGGGCTAGGGTTACGGTTAAGGGACGGGGATGGTTTAGGGTTCAGGTGAGGGTACGATAACGGTTTAGGGTGAGCGTATGTGTGAGGGCACGGGTTAGTGTTAGCCTACGGGTTAGGATTAGGTGTCGGGCTAGGGTACGGCTTCGGGGAAGGGTTAGGGCTAGGGTTCGGGCTAGGGTTAGGGTTAGGGGACGGGGACGGTTTAGGGTCCAGGTGAGGGTATGACAACGGTTTAGGGTGAGCGTACGTGTGAGGGCACGGGTTAGTGTTAGCGTACGGGTTAGGATTATGGGCCGGGTTATGGTAAGGCTTCGGGGAAGTGTTAGGGTTAGAGTTCGGGCTAGGGTTAGGGTTAGGGGACAAGGACGGTTTAGAGTCCAGGTGAGGATATGAGAACGGTTTAGGGTGAGCATACGTGTGAGGGCACGGGTTAGTGTTAGCGTACGGGTTAGGATTAGGGGACGTGTTAGGGAAACGCTTCGGGGAAGGGTTAGGGTTAGGGTTCGGCCTACGGTTAGGGTTAGGGGACGGGGACGACTTAGGGTCCAGGTGAGGGTACGACAACGGTTTAGGGTGAGCGTACATGTGAGGGCACGCGTGAGTGTTAGCGTACGGGTTAGGATTAGGGGACGGGTTAGGGTAAGGCTTCGGGGAAGTGTTAGGGTTAGGGTTCGGGCTAGGGTTACGGTTAGCAGACTGGGACAGTTTAGGGTCCAGGTGAGGGTACAACAACAGTGTAGGGTGAGCGTACGTGTGAGGGCATGAGTTAGTGTTAGCGTATAGTTTAGGATTAGGGGACGGGTTAGGGTAAGGCTTCGGGGAAGGGTTAGGTTTAGGGTTCTGGCTAGGGTTAGGGTTAGGGGACGGGAACGGTTTAGGGTCCAGGTGAGTGTACGACAACGGTTTAGGGTGAGCGTATGTGTGAGGGCACGGGTGAGTGTTAGCCTACTGGTTAGGATTAGGGGTCGGGTTAGGGTAAGGCTTCGGGGAAGGGTTAGTGCTAGGGTTCGGTCTAGGGTTAGGGTTAGGGGACGGGGACGGTTTAGGGTCCAGGTGAGGGTACAACAACGGTTTAGGTTGAGCGTACGTGTGAGGGCACGGGTTAGTGTTAGCGTACGGGTTAGGATTAGGGGACGGGTTAGTGTAAGGCCTCGGGGAAGGGTTAGGGTTAGGGTTCGGACTAGGGTTAGGGTTAGGGGACGGGGACGGTTTAGGGTCCAGGTGAGTGTACGACAACGTTTCAGGGTGAGCGTATGTGTGAGGGCACGGGTTAGTGTTAGCCTACGGGTTAGGATTAGGGGTCGGGTTAGGGTAAGGCTTCGGGGAAGGGTTAGGGCTACGGTTCGGGCTAGGGTTAGGGTTAGGGGATGGGTACAGTCTAGGGTTCAGGTGAGGGTATGACAACGTTTTACGGTGAGCGTAAGTGTGAGGGAACGGGTTAGTGTTAGCGTACGGGTTAGGATTAGGGGACGGGTGAGGGTAAGGCTTCGGGGAATGGTTTGGGTAAGGGTTCGGGCTACGGTTAGGGATAGGGGACGGGGACGGTTTAGGGTCCAGGTGAGGTAACGACAACGGTTTAGAGTGATCGTACGTGTGAGGGCACGGGTTAGTGTTTGCGTACGGGTTAGGATTAGGGATCGGGTTAGGGTAAGGCTTCGGCGAAGGGTTAGGGTTTGTGTTTGGGCTAGGGTTAGGGGATGGGGACGGTTTAAGTTCCAGGTGAGGGTACGACAATGGTTTAGGGTGAGCATACGTGTGAGTTTACGGGTTATTGTTAGCGTATGGGTTAGGATTAGGGGACGGGTGAGGGTAATGCTTCGGGTTAGGGTTAGGGTTAGGGTTCGGCCTAGGGGTGAGTGTACGACAACAGTTTAGGGTGAGCGCACGTGTGAGGGCACGGGTTAGTGTTAGCGTACGGGTTAGGATTATGGGACGGGTTAGGGTAAGGCTTCGGGGAAGGGTTAGTGTTAGGGTTCGGGCTAGGGTTAGGTTTAGGGGACGGGGATGCTTTAGGGTCCAGGTGAAATACAACAACGGTTTAGGGTGAGCGTACGTGTGAAGGCATGGGGTAGTGTTAGCGTACGGGTTAGGATTAGGGGACGGGTGAGGTTAAGGCTTCAGGGAAGTGTTAGGGTTAGGGTTCGGGCTAGGGTTAGGGGACGGGGACCGGGACGGTTTAGGGTCCAGGTGAGGGTACGACAACGGTTTACGGTGAGCGTACATGTGAGGGCACGGGTTAGTGTTAGCGTACGGGTTAGGATTAGGGGACGGGTGAGGGTAAGGCTAATGGGAAGGGTTAGGTTTAGGGTTTGGCCTAGGGTTAGGGTTAGGTGACGGGTACAATTTAGGGTTCAGTTGAGGGTACGACAACGGTTTAGGGTGAGCGTGCATGTGAGGACATGGGTTAGTGTTAGCGTACGGGTTAGGATTAGGTGATCGGTTCGGGTAAGGCTTCGGGGAAGGGTAAGGGTTAGGGTTCGGGCGAGGGTTCAGGTTAGGACCTGGGGACGGTTTAGGGTCCAGGTGAGGGTACGACAACGGTTTAGGGTGAGCGTACGTGTGAGGGCATGGGTTAGTGTTAGCGTACGGGTTAGGATTAGGGGACGGGCGAGGGTAAGGCTTCGGGGAAGGGTTAGGGTCAGGGTTCAGGCTAGCGTTAGGGTTAGGGGACGGGGACGGTTTAGGCTCCAGGTGAGGGTACGACAACGGTTTAGGGTGAGCGTATGTGTGAGGGCACGGGTTAGTGTTAGCCTACGGGTTAGGATTAGGGATCGGGTTAGGGTAAGGCTTCGGGGAAGGGTTAGTGCTAGAGTTCGGGCTAGGGTTAGGGTTAGGGGACGGGGACGGTTTAGGGTCCAGGTGAAGGTACGACAACGGTTTACGGTGAGCGTACATGTGAGGGCACGGGTTAGTGTTAGCGTACGGGTTACGATTAGGGGACGGGTGAGGGTAAGGCTTCGGGGAAGGGTTAGGGTTAGGGTTCGGGCTATGGTTAGTGTTAGGGGACGGGGACGGTTTAGGGTCCAGGTGAGGGTACGACAACGATTTAGGGTGAGCGTACGTGTGAGGGCACGGGTTAGTGTTAGCGTACGGGTTAGGATTAGGGGACGGGTTAGTGTAAGGCTTCGGGGAAGGGTTAGGGTTACGGTTCGGGGTAGGGTTAGGGTTAAGGGACAGGGACGGTTTAGGGTCCAGGTGAGTGTACGACAACGGTTTAGGGTGAGTGTACGTGTGAGGGCACGGGTTAGTGTTAGCGTATGGGTTAGGATTACGGTACGAATTAGTGTAAGCCTTCGGGGAAGGGTTAGGGTTAGGGTTCGGACTAGGGTTAGGGTTAGGGGACGGGGACGGTTTAGGGTCCAGGTGAGGGTATGAAAACGGTATAGGGTGAGCGTAAGTGTGAGGGCTCGGGTTAGTGTTAGCCTACGGGTTAGGATTAGGGGTCGGGTTACGGTAAGGCTTCGGGGAAGGGTTAGGGCTAGGGTTCGGGCCAAGGTTAGGGTTAGGGGACGGGGAAGGTTTAAGGTCCCGGTGAGGGTACGACAACGGTTTAGGGTGAGCGTACATTTGAGGGCACGGGTTAGTGTCAGTGTACGGGTTAGGATTAGGGGACGGGTGAGGGTAAGGCTTCGGGGAAGGGTTAGGGTTAGGGTTCGGGCTAGGGTTAGGGTTAGGGGACGGGGACGGTTTAGGGTCCAGGTGAGGGTACGACAACGGTTTAGGGTGAGCGTACGTGTGAGGGCACGTGTTATGTAAGCTTACGTGTTAGGATTAGGGGACGGGTGAGGGTAAGGCTTCGGGGAAGGGTTAGGGTTAGGGTTCGGGCTAGGGTTAGGGTTAGCGTATGGGGATGGTTTAGCGTCCAGGTGAGGGTACGACAACGGTTTAGGTTGAGCGTACGTGTGAGGGCACGGGTTAGTGTTAGCGTTCGGGTTAGGATTAGGGGACGGTTTAGGGTAAGGCTTCGGGGAAGGGTTAGGGTTAGGGTGCGGCTAGGGTTAGGGTTAGCGGACGGGGACGGTTTAGGGTCCAGGTGCGGATACGACAACTGTTTAGCGTGAGCATACGTGTGAGGGCACGGGTTAGTGTTAGCGTTCGGGTTAGGATTAGGGGACGGTTTAGGGTAAGGCTTCGGGGAAGGGTTAGGGTTAGGGTGCGGCTAGGGTTAGGGTTAGGGGACGGGGACAGTTTAGGGTCCAGGTGAGGGTACGACAACGGTTTAGGGTGAGCGTACGTGTGAGGGCACGGGTTAGTGTTAGCGTACGTGTTAGGATTAGGGGACGGGTGAGGGTAAGGCTTCGGGGAAGGGTTAGGGTCAGGGTTCAGGCTAGCGTTAGGGTTAGGGGATGGGGACGGTTTAGGCTCCAGGTGAGGGTACGACAACGGTTTAGGGTGAGCGTATGTATGAGGGCACGGGTTAGTGTTAGCCTACGGGTTAGGATTAGGGATCGGGTTAGGGTAAGCCTTCGTGGAAGGGTTAGTGCTAGAGTTCGGGCTAGGGTTAGGGTTAGGGGACGGGGACAGTTTAGGGTCCAGGTGAAGGTACGACAACGGTTTACGGTGAGCGTACATGTGAGGGCACGGGTTAGTGTTAGCGTACGGGTTAGGATTAGGGGACGGGTGAGGGTAAGGCTTCGGGGAAGGGTTAGGGTTAGGGTTCGGGCTATGGTTAGTGTTAGGGGACGGGGACGGTTTAGGGTCCAGGTGAGGGTACGACAACGATTTAGGGTGAGCGTACGTGTGAGGGCACGGGTTAATGTTAGCGTACGGGTTAGGATTAGGGGACGGGAGAGGGTAAGGTTTCAGGGAAGCGTTAGGTTTAGGGTTCGGTCTAGGGTTAGGGTTAGGGGACGGGACGGTTTATGGTCCAGGTGAGGGTACAACAACAGTTTAGGGTGAGCGTACGTGTGAGGGCAAGGGTTAGTGTTATCGTACAGCTTAGGATTAGGTGACGGGTGACGGTAGAGATTCGGGGAAAAGTTAGGGTCAGGGTTTGGGCTAGGGTTAGGTTTAGGGTACGGAGACGTTTTAGGGTCCAGGTGAGGGTACGACAATGGTTTAGGGTGAGCGTACATGTGAGGGCACGGGTTAGTGTTAGCGTACGGGTTAGGATTAGGGGACGGGTGAGGGTAAGGCTTCGGAGAAGGTTTAGGGTTAGGGTTCGGGCTAGGGTTACGGTTAGGAGACGGGGACAGTTTAGGGTCCAGGTGAGGGTACGACAACGGTTTAGTGTGAGCGTACGTGTGAGGGCATGGGTTAGTGTTAGCGTACGGGTTAGGATTAGGGGACGTGTAAGGGTAAGGCTTCGGGGAAGGGTTAGGGTTAGGGTTTGGGCTAGGGTTAGGGTTAAGGGACGGGGACGGTTTAGGGTCCAGGTGAGGGTACGATAACGGTTTAGGGTGACCGCACGTGTGAGGGCACAGGTTAGTGTTAGCGTACGGGTTAGGATGACGGGACGGTTTAGGGTAAGGCTTCGGGGTAGGTTTAGTGTTAGGGTTCGGGCTAGGATTAGGGTTAAGGGACGGGGATGGTTTAGGGTCCAGGTGAGGGAACGACAACGGTTTAGGGTGACCGCACGTTTGAGGGTACAGGTTAGTGTTAGCGTACGTGTTAGGATTACGGGATGGGTTAGGGTAAGGCTTCGGGGAAGGGTTAGGGTTAGGTTTCGGGCTAGGTTTAGGGTTAGGGGATGGGGACGGTTTAGGGTGCAGCTGAGGGTACGACAACGGTTGAGGGTGAGCGTATGTGTGAGGGCACGGGTTAGTGTTAGCCTACGGGTTAGGATTGGGGTCAGGTTAGGGTAAAGCTTCGGGGAATGGTTATGGCTAGGGTTCGGGCTAGGGATTGGTTTAGGGGACGGGGACGGTTTAGGGTCCAGGTGAGGGTACGACAACGGTTTAGGGTGAGCGTATGTGTTAGGGCATGGGTTAGTGTTAGCTTACGGGTTAGGATTAGGGGACGGGTTAGGGTAAGGCTTCGGGGAAGTGTTAGGGTTAGGGTTAGGGCTAGGGTTACGGTTAGCAGACTGGGACGGTTTAGGGTCCAGGTGAGGGTACGACAACAATTTAGGGTGAGCGTACTTGTGATGGCACGGGTTAGTGTTAGTGTACGGGTTAGGATTAGGGGACAGGTTAGGTTAAGGCTTCGGGGAAGGGTTAAGGTTAGGGTTCGGGCTAGTGTTAGTGTTAGGGGATGGGGAAGGTTTAGGGTCCACGTGACGGTACGACAACAGTTTAGGGTGAGCGTACATGTGAGGGCATGTGTTAGTGTTAGCGTATAGTTTAGGATTAGGGGACGGGTTAGGGTAAGGCTTCGGGGAAGGGTGAGGGTTGGGGTCTGGCTAGGGTTAGGGTTAGGGGATGGGGTAGGTTTAGGGTCCAGGTGAGGGTACGAAAACGGTTTAGGGTGAGCGTACGTGTGAGGGCACGGGTTAGTGTTACCGTACGGGTTAGGATTAGGGGACGGGTTAGTGTAAGGCTTCGGAGAAGGGTTAGTTTTAGGGTTCGGGCTAGGGTTAGGGTTAAGGGACAGGGATGGTTTAGCGTCCAGGGGAGTGTACGACAACGGTTTAGTGTGAGCGTACGTGTGAGGGCACGGGTTATGTAAGCATACGGGTTAGGATTCGGGGACGGGTGAGGGTAAGGCTTCGGGGAAGGGTTAGGGTTAGTGTTCGGGCTAGGGTTCTGGTTAGGGGACGGGGAAGGTTTACGGTCCAGGTGAGGGTACGACAACGGTTCAGGGTGAGCGTACGTGTGAGGGCAAGTGTTATGTAAGCGTACGGGTTAGGATTAGGGGACGGGTGAGGGTAAGGCTTCGGGGAAGGGTTAGGGTCAGGGTTCGGACTAGGGTTAGGGTTAGGGGACGGGGATGGTTTAGGGTCTAGGTGAGGGTATGACAACGGTTTAGGGTGAGCGTACGTGTGAGGACGCGGGTTAGTGTTAGCGTATGTGTAAGGATTAGGGGACGGGTTAGGGTAAGGTTTCGGGGAAGAGTTAGGGTTAGGGTTCGGGCTAGGGTTAGGGTTAGGGGACGGGGACGGTGTGGGGTCCAGGTGAGGGTATGACAACGGTTTAGGGTGAGCGTACGTATGAGGGCACGGGTGAGTGTTAGCGTACGGGTTAGGATTAGGGGACGGGTGAGGGTAAGGCTTCGGGGGAGGGTTAGTGTTAGGGTTCGGGCTAGGGTTAGGGTTATGGGACGGGGACGATTTAGGGTCCAGGTGAGGGTACGACAACGGTTTATGGTGAGCGTACGTGTGAGGGCACGGGTTAGTGTTACCGTACGGGTTAGGATTAGTGGACGGGTGACGGTAAGGCTTCGGGGAAGGGTTAGGGTCAGGGTTCGGGCTAGGGTTAGGGTTGGGGACGGAGATGATTTAGGGTCCAGGTGAAGGTATGACAACGGTTTAGGTTGAGCGTACGTGTGAGGGCACGGGTTAGTGTTAGCATATGGGTTAGGATTAGGGGACGGGTTTGTGCAAGGCTTCGGGGACGGGTTAGTGTTAGGGTTCGTCCTAGGGTTAGGGTTAGGGGATGGGGACGGTTTACGGTCCAGGTGAGGTTACGAAAATGGTTTAGGGTGAGCGTACGTGTGAGGGCACGGGTTAGTGTTAGCGTACGGGTTAGGATTACGGGACGGGTTAGGGTAAGGCTACAGGGAAGGGTTAGGGTTAGGGTTCGGGCTAGGGTTAGGGTTACGGGACGGGGACGGTTTAGGGTCCAGGTGAGGGTACGAGAACGGTTCAGGGTGAGCGTACGTTTGAGGGCACGGGTTAGTGTTAGCGTACGGGTTAGGATTACGGGACGGGTGAGGGAAAGGCTTCGGGGAAAGGTTAGTGTTAGGGTTCGGGCTAGGGTTAGGGTTAGGGGACGGGGACGGCTTAGGGTCCAGTTGCGGGTACGACAACTGTTTAGGGTGAGCATACGTGTGAGGGCACGGGTTAGTGTTAGCGTAAGGATTAGGATTAGGGGACGGGTTAGGGTAAGACTTCGGGGAAGGGTTAGGGTTAGGGTTCGGGATAGGGTTAGGGTTAGGGGACGGGGACGGTTTAGGGTCCAGGTGAGGGTACGACAATGGTTTAGGGTGAGCGTACATGTGAGGGCACGGGTTAGTGTTAGCGTACGGATTAGGATTAGGGGACTTGTGAGTGTAAGGCTTCGGGGAAGGGTTAGGGTTAGGGTTCGGGCTAGGGTTAGGGTTAGGGGACGGGGACGGTTTAGGGTCCAGGGAGGGTACGACAACGGTTAGGGTGAGCGTACGTGTGAGGGCATCGGTTAGTGTTAGCGTACGGGTTAGGATTAGGGGACGGGTTAGGGTAAGGCTTTGGGGAAGGGTTAGGGTTAGGGTTCGGGCTAGGTTTAGGGTTAGGGGACAGGGACGGTTTAGGGTGCAGCTGAGGGTACGACAACGGTTTAGGGTGAGCGTATGTGTGAGGGCACGAGTTAGTGTTAGCCTACGGGTTAGGATTAGGGGTCAGGTTAGGGTAAGGCTTCGGGGAATGGTTATGGCTAGGGTTCGGGCTAGGGTTTGGTTTAGGGGACGGGGACGGTTTAGGGTCCAGGTGAGGGTACGACAACGGTTTAGGGTGAGCGTACGTGTTAGGGCACGGGTTAGTGTTAGCGTACGGGGTAGGATTAGGGGACGGGTTAAGGTAAGGCTTCGGGGAAGTGTTAGGGTTAGGGTTCGGGCTAGGGTTACGGTTAGCACACTGGGACGGTTTAGCGTCCAGGTGAGGGTACAACAACAGTTTAGGGTGAGCGTACGTGTGATGGCACGGGTTAGTGTTAGTGTACGGGTTAGGATTAGGGGACGGGTTAGGTTAAGGCTTCGTGGAAGGGTTAAGCTTAGGGTTCGGGCTAGGGTTAGTGTTAGGGGATGGGGAAGGTTTAGGGTCCAGGTGAGGGTACGACAACAGTTTAGGGTGAGCGTACATGTGAGGGCATGAGTTAGTGTTAGCGTATAGTTTAGGATTAGGGGACGGGTTAGGGTAAGGCTTCGGGGAAGGGTTAGTGTGAGGCTTTGGGATAGGGTTAGGGTTAGGCGACGGGGACGGTTTAGGGTCCAGGTGAGGGTACGACAACGGTTTAGGGTGAGCGTATTTGTGAGGGCACGGTTTAGTGTTAGCGTACAGGTTAGGATTAGGGGACGGGTGAGGTTAAGGCTTCGTGGAAGGTTTAAGGTTAGGGTTCGGGCTAGGGTTAGGGTTAGCGGACGGGGACGGTTTAGGGTCCAGGTGAGGGTGTGACAACGGTTTAGGGTGAGCGTACGTGTGAGGGCACAGGTTAGTGTTAGCGTACGGTTTAGGATTAGGGTACGGGATAGGGTAAGGCTTCGGGGAAGTGTTAGGTTTGGGGTTCAGGCTAGGGTTAGGTTTAGGGGACGGGGAAGGCTTAGCGTCCAGGTGAGGGTGCGACAACGGTTTAGGGTGAGCGTACGTGTGAGGGCACAGGTTAGTGTTAGCGTATGGGTTAGGATTAGGAGACGGGTGAGGGTAAGGCTTTGGGGAAGTGTTAGGGTTAGGGTTTGGGCTAGAGTTAGGGTACGGGGACGGGAACGGTTTAGGGTCCAGGTGAGGGTACGACAACGGTTTAGGGTGAGCGTACGTGTGAGAGCACGGGTTATTGTTAGCGTATGGGTTAAGTATAGGGGACGGGTGAGGGTAAGGCTTTGGGGAGTGTTAGGTTTAGGGTGTGGGCTAGGGTCAGTGTTAGGGGACGGGGACGGTTTAGGGTACATTGAGGGTACGACAATGTTTTAGGGTGAGCGTACGTGTGAGGGCATGGGTTAGTGTTAGCGTACGGGCTAGGATTAGGGGACGTGTTAGGGTAAGGCTCGGGAAAGGGTTAGGGTTAGGGTTCGGGCTAGGCTTAGGGTTAGGGGACGGGGACGGTTTAGTATCCAGGTGAGGGTATAACAACGGTTTAGGGTGAGCGTACGTCTGAGGACACGGCTTAGTGTTAGTGTATGGGTTAGGATTAGGGGACTGCTGAGGGTAAGGCTTCGGGGAGATTTAGCGTTAGGGTTCGGGCTCGGGTTAGGGTTAGGTGACGGGAATGGTTTAGGGTCCAGGTGAGGGTACAACAACGGTTTAGGTTGAACGTACGTGTGAGGGCACGGGTTAGTGTTAGCGTACGGGTTAGGATTATGGGATGGGTGACGGTAAGGCTTCGGGGAAGTGTTAGGTTTAGGGTTGGGGCTAGGTTTAGGGTTAGGGGACGAGGACGGTTTAGCGTCCAGGTGAGGGTACGACAACGGTTTACGGTGAGCGTACGTGTGAGGGCACGGGTTAGTGTTAGCGTACGGGTTAGGATTAGGGGACGGGTGAGGGTAAGGCTTCGGCGAAGGGTTAGGGTTAGATTTCGGGCTAGGGTTAGGGTTAGGGACGGTTTAGGGTCCAGGTGAGGGTACGACAACGGTTTAGGGTGAACGTACGTGTGAGGGCACGGGTTAGTGTTAGGGTACGGGTTAGTATTAGGCGACGGGTGAGGGTAAGGCTTCGGGGAATTGTTAGGATTAGGGTTCGGGCTAGGGTTACGGTTAGGGGAAGGGGACGGTTTAGGGTCCAGGGGAAGGTATGACAATGGTTTAGGGTGAGCGTACGTGTGAGGGCACGGGTTAGTGTTAGCGTACAGGTTAGGATTAGGGGACGGGTGAGGGTAAGGCTTTGGGGTACGGTTAGGTTTAGGGTTCGAGCTGGGTTTAGGGTTAGGGGACGGGGACTGTTTAGGGTCCAGTTGAGCGTACGACAATGGTTTAGGATGAGCGTACGTGTGAGGGCACGGGATAGTGTTAGCGTATGGGTATGGATTAGGGAACCGTTGAGGGTCAGGCTTCGGGGAAGCGTTAGGGTTACGTTTCGGGTTAGGGTTAGGGTTAGGGGACGGGGACGGTTTAGGGTCCAGGTGAGTTTACGACCACTGTTTAGAGTGAGCGTACGTGTGATGGCACGGGTTAGTGTTAGCGTACGGGTTAGTATTAGGGGAAGGGTGAGTGTAAGGCTTCGGGGAAGGGTTAGGGTTCGGGTTTGGGCTAGGGTTAGGGTTAGGGGACGGAGAAGGTTTAGGGTCCAGGTGAAGGTATGACAACGGTTTAGGGTGAGTGTACGTGTGAGGGCACGTGTTAGTGTTAGCGTACGAGTTAGGATTAGGGGACTGGTTAGGGTAAGGCTTCGGGCAAGGGCTACGGTTAGGGCTCGGTCTAGGTTTACGGTTAGGGGATGGGGACTGTTTAGGGTACAAGTGCGGGTACGACAATGGTTTAGGGTGAACGTACGTGTGAGGGCATGGGTTAGTGTTAGCATACGGGTTAGGATTAGGGGACGGGATAGGGTAAGGCTTCGGGGAAAGCTTAGGGTTAGGTTTCGTGCTCCGGTTAGGGTTAGGGGACGGGGACGGCTTAGGGTGCAGTTGAGGGTACGACAACGGTTTAGGGTAAGCGTACGTGTGAGGGCACTGGTTAGTTTTAGCGTACGGGTTAGGATTAGGGGACGGGTGAGGGTAAGGCTTCGGGGAAGGGTTAGGGTTCTGGCTACGGTTAGGGTTAGGGGACGGGGACGGTTTAGGGTCCAGGTGAGGGTACGACAACAGTTTAGGGTGAGCGTACATGTGAGGGCACGGGTTAGTCTCAGCGTTCGGCTTAGGATTGGGGATGGTTGAGGGTAAGGCTTCGGGGAAGTGTTAGGGTTAGGGTTCGGGCTAGGGTTAGTGTTATGGGACGGGGACGGTTTAGGGTCCAGGTGAGGGTACGACAACGGCTTAGGTTGAGCGTACATGTGAGGGCAAGGGTTATTGTTAGCGTACGGGTTATGATTAGGGTACGGTTTAGGGTAAGGCTTCGAGGAATGGTTAGGGTTAGGGTTCGGGCTAGGGTTAGGGTTAGGGGACGGGGACGGTTTAGGGTCCAGGTGAGGGTATAACAACGGTTTAGGGTGAGCGTACGTGTGAGGCCACGGGTTAGTGTTAGTGTACGGGTTAGGATTAGGGGACGATGAGGGTAAGGCTTCGGGAAAGGGTTAGGGTTAGGGTTCGCGCTAGGGTTAGGGTTAGGGGATGGGGACGATTTAGGGTCCAGGTGAGCGTAAGACAACAGATTAGGGTGAGTGTACGTGTGAGGGCACAGGTTAGTGTTAGCGTACGGGTTAGGATCAGGGGACGGGTTAGGGTAAGGCTTCGGGGAAGGGTTAGGGTTAGGGTTTGGGCTAGGGTTAGGGTTAGGGGACGGGGACGGTTTAGGGTCCAGGTGTGTGTACGACAACGGTTTAGGGTGAGCGTACGTGTGAGGGAACGGATTAGTGTTAGCGTTCGGGTTAGGATTAGGGGACGCGTGAGGTTAAGGCTTCGGGGAATGGTTACGGTTAGGGTTCAGGCTAGGGTTAGGTTTAGGGGATGGGGACGATTTAGGGTCCAGGTGAGGGTAATACAAGAGTTTAGGGTGATCGTACGTGTGAGGGCACGGGATAGTGTTAGCGTACGGGTTAGGATTAGGGGACGGGTTAGGGTAAGGCTTCGGGGAAGGATTAGGGTTAGGGTTCCGGCTAGGGATAGGGTTAGGGGACGGGGACGGTTTAGGTTCCAGGTGAGGGTACGACAACGGTTTATTGTGAGTGTACGTGTGAGGGCACGGGTTAGTGTTAGCGTACATGTTAGGATTAGCGGGCGGGTGAGGTTAAGGCTTCTGGGAAGGGTTAGGGTTAGGTTTCGGGCTACGGTTAGCGTTAGGGGACGGGGACGGTTTAGTGTCCAGGTGAGTGTAATACAACTGTTTAGGGTGAGCGTACGTGTGAGGGCAAAGGTTAGTGTTAGCGTACGGGTTAGGATTAGGGGACGGGTGAGGGTATGGCTTCGGGGAAGGGTTAGGGTTAGGGTTCGGGCTAGGGTTAGGTTTAGGGGACAGGGACAGTTTAGGGTCCAGGTGAGGGTACGACCACAGTTTAGGGTGAGCGTACATGTGAGGGCACGGGTTAGTGTTAGCGTTCGGGTTAGGATTGGAGATGGGTGAGGGTAAGGCTTCGGGGAAGTGTTAGGGTTAGGGTTCGGGCTAGGGTTAGGGAACGGGGACGGTTTAGGGTCCAGGTGAGGGTACGACAACGGTCTAGGCTGAGCGTACGTGTGAGGTAATGGGTTAGTGTTAGCGTACGGGTTAGGATTAGGGGACGTGTGAGGGCAAGGTTTCGGGGAAGAGTTAGGGTTAGGGTTCGGTCTAGCAATAGTGTTAGGGGACGGGGACGGTTTAGGGTCCATGTGAGGGTACGACAACGGTATAGGGTGAGCGTACGTGTGAGGGCACGGGTTAGTGTTAGCGTACGGTTTAGGATTAGGGGACGGGTGAGTTTAAGACTTCGGGGAAGGGTTAGGGTTAGGGTTCATGCTAGGTATAGGTTTAGCGAACGGGGGGGTTTAGGGTCCAGGTGAGGGTGCGACAACGGATTAGTGTGTGCGTACGTATGAGGGAACGGGTTGGTATTAGCGTACGGTTTAGGATTAGGGGACGGGTGAGGGCAAGGCTTTGGGGAAGGCTTAGGTTTAGCGTTCGGGCTAGGGTTAGGATTAGGGGACGGGGACGGTTTAGGGTCCAGGTGAGGGTAGGACAACGGTTTAACGTGAGCGTACATGTTAGGACACGGGTTAGTGTTAGCCTACGGGTTAGGATTAGGGGATGTGTTAGGGCAAGGCTTCGGGGAAGGGTTAGGGTTAGGGTTCGTGCTAGGGTTAGGATTAGGGGACGGGGATGGTTTAGGGTCCAGGTGAGGGTACGACAACGGTTTAGGGTGAGCGTACATGTGAGGTCACGGGTTAGTGTTAGCTTCCGGTTAGGATTAGGGGTCGGATTAGGGTAAGGCTTCGGGGAAGGTTTAGGGTTAGGGTTCGGGCTACGGTTAGTCTTACGGGACGCGGAAGGTTTAGGGTCCAGGTGAGGATACGATAGCGGTTTAGGTTGAGCGTACGTGTGAGGACACGTGTTAGTCTTAGTGTAAGGGTTAGGATTAGGCGACGGGTTAGGGTAAGGATCGCGGAAGTGTTAGGCTTAGGGTTCGGGCTAGGGTTAGGGTTAGGAGACAGGGATGGTTTAGGGTCCAGGTGAGGGTACGACAACGGTTTAGGGTGAGCGTACGTGTGAGGGCACGGTTTAGTGTTAGCGTACGGGTTAGGATAAGGGGACGTGTTAGGGTAAGGCTTCGGGGAAGGGTTAGGGTTAGGGTTCGGCCTAGGGTTAGGGTTAGGGGACGGGGACGGTTTAGGGTCCAGGTGATGGTACGACAAAGGTTTAGGGTGAGCATACGTGTGAGGGCAGGGTTTAGTGTTAGCGTACGGGTTAGGATTAGGGGACGGGTGAGGGTAAGGCTTCGGCGAAGGGTTAGGGTTAGATTTCGGGCTAGGGTTAGGGTTAGGGACGGTTTAGGGTCCAGGTGAGGGTACGACAACGGTTTAGGGTGAACGTAAGTGTGAGGGCACGGGTTAGTGTTAGGGTACGGGTTAGGATTAGGGGACGGGTGAGGGTAAGGCTTCGGGGAATTGTTAGGATTAGGGTTCGGGCTAGGGTTAGGGTTAGAGGAAGGGGACGGTTTAGGGTCCAGGGGAAGGTATGACAATGGTTTAGGGTGAGCGTACGTGTGAGGGCACGGGTTAGTGTTAGCGTACAGGTTAGGATTAGGGGACGGGTGAAGGTAAGGCTTTGGGGTACGGTTAGGTTTAGGGTTCGAGCTAGGGTTAGGGTTAGGGGACGGGGACTGTTTAGGGTCCAGTTGAGCGTACGACAATGGTTTAGGATGAGCGTACGTGTGAGGGCACGGGTTAGTGTTAGCGTACGGGTATGGATTAGGGAACCGTTGAGGGTCAGGCTTCGGGGAAGCGTTAGGGTTACGTTTCGGGTTAGGGTTAGGGTTAGGGGACGGGGACGGTTTAGGGTCCAGGTGAGTTTACGACCACTGTTTAGAGTGAGCGTACGTGTGATGGCACGGGTTAGTGTTAGCGTACGGGTTAGTATTAGGGGAAGGGTGAGTGTAAGGCTTCGGTGAAGGGTTAGGGTTCGGGTTTGGGCTAGGGTTAGGGTTAGGGGACGGAGAAGGTTTAGGGTCCAGGTGAAGGTATGACAACGGTTTAGGGTGAGTGTACGTGTGAGGGCACGTGTTAGTGTTAGCGTACGAGTTAGGATTAGGGGACTGGTTAGGGTACGGCTTCGGGCAAGGGCTAGGGTTAGGGCTCAGTCTAGGTTTACGGTTAGGGGACGGGGACTGTTTAGGGTACAGGTGCGGGTACGACAACGGTTTAGGGTGAACATACGTGTGAGGGCACGGGTTAGTGTTAGCATACGGGTTAGGATTAGGGGACGGGTTAGGGTAAGGCTTCGGGGAAAGCTTAGGGTTAGGTTTCGTGCTCCGGTTAGGGTTAGGGGACGGGGACGGTTTAGGGTCCAGGTGAGGGTACGACAACAGTTTAGGGTGAGCGTACATGTGAGGGCACGGGTTAGTCTTAGCGTTCGGCTTAGGATTGGGGATGGTTGAGGGTAAGGCTTCGGGGAAGTGTTAGGGTTAGGTTTCGGGCTAGGGTTAGTGTTATGGGACGGGGACGGTTTAGGGTCCAGGTGAGTGTACGACAACGGCTTAGGTTGAGCGTACGTGTGAGGGCACGGATTAGTGTTAGCGTACGGGTTATGATTAGGGTACGGTTTAGGGTAAGGCTTCGAGGAATGGTTAGGGTTAGGGTTCGGGCTAGGGTTAGGGTTAGGGGACGGGGACGGTTTAGGGTCCAGGTGAGGGTATAACGACGGTTTAGGGTGAGCGTACGTGTGAGGCCACGGGTTAGTGTTAGTGTACGGGTTAGGATTAGGGGACGATGAGGGTAAGGCTTCGGGAAAGGGTTAGGGTTAGGGTTCGCACTAGGGTTAGGGTTAGGGGATGGGGACGATTTAGGGTCCAGGTGAGCGTAAGACAACAGATTAGGGTGAGTGTACGTGTGAGGGCACGGGTTAGTGTTAGCGTACGGGTTAGGATTAGGGGACGGGTTAGGGTAAGGCTTCGGGGAAGGGTTAGGGTTAGGGTTCGGGCTAGGGTTAGGGTTACGGGACGGGGACGGTTTAGGGTCCAGGTGTGTGTACGACAACGGTTTAGGGTGAGCGTACGTGTGAGGGAACGGATTAGTGTTAGCGTTCGGGTTAGGATTAGGGGACGCGTGAGGTTAAGGCTTCGGGGAATGGTTACGGTTAGGGTTCAGGCTAGGGTTAGGTTTAGGGGATGGGGACGATTTAGGGTCCAGGTGAGGGTAATACAAGAGTTTAGGGTGATCGTACGTGTGAGGGCACGGGATAGTGTTAGCGTACGGGTTAGGATTAGGGGACGGGTTAGGGTAAGGCTTCGGGGAAGGATTAGGGTTAGGGTTCCGGCTAGGGATAGGGTTAGGGGACGGGGACGGTTTAGGTTCCAGGTGAGGGTACGACCACAGTTTAGGGTGAGCGTACATGTGAGGGCACGGGTTAGTGTTAGCGTTCGGGTTAGGATTGGAGATGGGTGAGGGTAAGGCTTCGGGGAAGTGTTAGGGTTAGGGTTCGGGCTAGGGTTAGGGAACGGGGACGGTTTAGGGTCCAGGTGAGGGTACGACAACGGTCTAGGCTGAGCGTACGTGTGAGGTAATGGGTTAGTGTTAGCGTACGGGTTAGGATTAGGGGACGTGTGAGGGCAAGGTTTCGGGGAAGAGTTAGGGTTAGGGTTCGGTCTAGCAATAGTGTTAGGGGACGGGGACGGTTTAGGGTCCATGTGAGGGTACGACAACGGTATAGGGTGAGCGTACGTGTGAGGGCACGGGTTAGTGTTAGCGTACGGTTTAGGATTAGGGGACGGGTGAGTTTAAGACTTCGGGGAAGGGTTAGGGTTAGGGTTCATGCTAGGTATAGGTTTAGCGAACGGGGGGGTTTAGGGTCCAGGTGAGGGTGCGACAACGGATTAGTGTGTGCGTACGTATGAGGGCACGGGTTGGTATTAGCGTACGGTTTAGGATTAGGGGACGGGTGAGGGCAAGGCTTTGGGGAAGGCTTAGGTTTAGCGTTCGGGCTAGGGTTAGGATTAGGGGACGGGGACGGTTTAGGGTCCAGGTGAGGGTAGGACAACGGTTTAACATGAGCGTACATGTTAGGACACGGGTTAGTGTTAGCCTACGGGTTAGGATTAGGGGACGTGTTAGGGCAAGGCTTCGGGGAAGGGTTAGGGTTAGGGTTCGTGCTAGGGTTAGGATTAGGGGACGGGGATGGTTTAGGGTCCAGGTGAGGGTACGACAACGGTTTAGGGTGAGCGTACATGTGAGGTCACGGGTTAGTGTTAGCTTCCGGTTAGGATTAGGGGTCGGATTAGGGTAAGGCTTCGGGGAAGGTTTAGGGTTAGGGTTCGGGCTACGGTTAGTCTTACGGGACGCGGAAGGTTTAGGGTCCAGGTGAGGATACGATAGCGGTTTACGTTGAGCGTACGTGTGAGGACACGTGTTAGTCTTAGTGTAAGGGTTAGGATTAGGCGACGGGTTAGGGTAAGGATCGCGGAAGTGTTAGGCTTAGGGTTCGGGCTAGGGTTAGGGTTAGGAGACAGGGACGGTTTAGGGTCCAGGTGAGGGTACGACAACGGTTTAGGGTGAGCGTACGTGTGAGGGCACGGTTTAGTGTTAGCGTACGGTTTAGGATTAGGGGACGGGTTAGGGTAAGGTCTAGGGGAAGGGTTAGGTTTAGGGTTCGGGCTAGGGTTAGGGTTAAGGGACGGGGACAGTTTAGGGTACAGGTGAGGGTACGACAACGGTTTAGGGTGAACGTACGTGTGAGGGCAGGTTTTAGTGTTAGTGTACGGTTAGGATTGGGGACGGGTTAGGGTAAGGCTTCGGGGAAGGGTTAGGGTTAGGTTTCGGAGTAGGGTTAGGGTTAGACGACGGGGACGGTTTAGGGTCCAGGTGACGGTATGACAACGGTTTAGGGTGACCGTACGTGTGAGGGCACGGATTAGTGTTAGCGTACGGGTTAGGATTAGGGGACGGGTTAGGGTAAGGCTTCAGGGAAGGATTGGGGTTAAGGTTCGGGCTAGGGTTAGGGTTAGGGGATTGGGACAGTTTAGGGATCAGGTGAGGGTACGACAACGGTTTAGGGTGAGCGTAGGTGTGAGGGCACGGGTTACTGTTAGCGTACGGGTTAGGATTAGGGGACGGGTTAGTGTAAGGCTTCGGGGAAGTTTTAGGGTTAGGGTTCGGGCTAGGGTTAGGGTTAGGGGACGGGTACGGTTTAGGGTCCAGGTGAGGGTACAACAACGGTTTAGGGTGAGCGTACGTGTGAGGGCACGGGTTGGTGTTAGCGTACGGTTTAGGATTAGGGGAAGGGTGAGGGCAAGGCTTTGGGGAATGCTTAGGTTTAGGGTTCGGACTAGGGTTAGGATTAGGGGACGGGGACGGTTTAGGGTCCAGGTGAGGGTACGACAAAGGTTTAACGTGAGCGTACATGTGAGGACACGGGTTAGTGTTAGCCTACGGGTTAGGATTAGGGGACGGGTTAGGGCAAGGCTTCGGGGAAGGGTTAGGGTTAGGGTTCGTGCTAGGGTTAGGATTAGGGGACGGGGATGGTATAGGGTCCAGGTGAGGGTACGACAACGGTTTAGGGTGAGTGTACATGTGAGGTCACGGGTTAGTGTTAGCTTCCGGTTAGGATAAGGGTTCGGATTAGGGTAAGGCTTCGGGGAAGGGTTAGGGTTAGGGTTCGGGCTACGGTTAGTCTTATGGGACGCGGAAGGTTTAGGGTCCAGGTGAGGATACGACAGCGGTTTAGGTTGAGCGTACGTTTGAGGGCACGGGTTAGTCTTAGTGTAAGGGTTAGGATTAGGCGACGGGTTAGGGTAAGGATCGCGGAAGGGTTAGGCTTAGGGTTCGGGCTAGGGTTAGGGTTAGGGGACAGGGATGGTTTAGGGTCCAGGTGAGGGTACGACAACGGTTTAGGGTGAGCGTACGTGTGAGGGCACGGTTTAGTGTTAGCGTACGGGTTAGGATAAGGGGATGTGTTAGGGTAAGGCTTCGGGGAAGGGTTAGGGTTAGGGTTCGGGCTAGGGTTAGGGTTAGGGGACGGGGACGGTTTAGTGTCCAGGTGAGGGTACGACAAAGGTTTAGGGTGAGCATACGTGTGAGGGCAGGGTTTAGTGTTAGCGTACGGGTTAGGATTAGGGGACTGGTGAGGGTAAGGCTTCGGCGAAGGGTTAGGGTTAGATTTCGGGCTAGGGTTAGGGTTAGGGACGGTTTAGGGTCCAGGTGAGGGTACGACAACGGTTTAGGGTGAACGTACGTGTGAGGGCACGGGTTAGTGTTAGGGTACGGGTTAGGATTAGGGGACGGGTGAGGGTAAGGCTTCGGGGAATTGTTAGGATTAGGGTTCGGGCTAGGGTTAGGGTTAGGGGAAGGGGACGGTTTAGGGTCCAGGGGAAGGTATGACAATGGTTTAGGGTGAGCGTACGTGTGAGGGCACGGGTTATTGTTAGCGTACGGGTTAGGATTAGTGGACGGGTGAGGGTAAGGCTTCGGGGAAGGGTTGGGGTTAGGGTTCGGGCTAGGGTTAGGGTTAGGGGACGAGGACGGTTTAGGGTCCAGGTGAGGGTACGACAAAGGTTTAGGGTGAGCGTACGTGTGAGGGCACGGGTTAGTGTTAACGTATGGGTTAGTATTACGGGACGGGTTAGGGTAAGGCTTCGGGGAGGGTTAGGGTTAGGATTCGCTCTAGGGTTAGGATTAGGGGCCGGGGACAGTTAGGGTCCAGGTGAGGGTACGACAACGGTTTAGGGTGAGCGTACGTGTGAGGGCACGGGTTAGTGTTAGCGTACGTGTTAGGATTAGGGGACGGGTGAGGGCAAGGCTTCGGGGAAGGGTTAGGGTTAGGATTTGGGCTAGGGTTAGGGTTAGGGAACGGGGACGGTTAGGGTGCAGGTGAGGGTACGACAACGGTTTAGGGTGAGCGTACGTGTGAGGGCTTGGGTTAGTGTTAGCGTATGGGTTAGGATTAGGGGACGGTTTAGTGTAAGGATTTGGGGAAGGGTTAGGTTTAGGGTTGGGGCTAGGGTTAGGGTTAGGGGCCGGGGACGGTTTAGGGTCCAGGTGAGGGTACGAAAACGGTTTAGGGTGAGCGTACGTGTGAGGGCAACGGTTAGTGTTAGCTTACGGGCTAGGAATAGGGGACGGGTTAGGGTAAGGATTCGGGGAAGAATTAGGATTACGGTTGGGGCTAGGGTTAGGGTTAGGGGCCGGGGCCGGTTTAGGGTCCAGGTGAGGGTACGACAACGGTTTAGGTTGAGCGTACGTGTGAGGGCAAGGGTTAGTGTTAGCGTACGGGTTAGGAAAAAGGGACGAGTGAGGGTAATGCTTCGGGGAAGGGTTAGGTTTAGGGTTCAGGCTAGGGTTAGTGTTAGTTGACGGGGACAGTTTAGAGTCCAGGTGAGGGTACAACAACGGTTTAGGGTGAGCGTACGTGTGAGGGCACGGGTTATTGTTAGCGTACGGGTTAGGATTAGTGGACGGGTGAGGGTAAGGCTTCGGGGAAGGGTTGGGGTTAGGGTTCGGGCTAGGGTTAGGGTTAGGGGACGGGGACGGTTTAGGGTCCAGGTGAGGGTACGACAACGGTATAGGGTGAGCGTACGTGTGAGGGCACTGGTTAGTGTTAGCGTACGTGTTAGGATTAGGGGACGAGTTAGGATTAGGGGACGAGTTAGGGTAAGGCTTCGGGAAAGGGTTAGGGGTAGGATTCGGGCTACGGTTAGGATTAGGGGACGGGGACGGTTTAGGGTCCAGGTGAGTGTACGACAACGGTTTAGGGTGAGGGTACGTGTGAGGGCACGGGTTAGTGTTAGCGTACGGGTTAGTATTAGGGGACGGTTTAGGGTAAGGCTTCGGGGAAGGGTAAGGGTTAGGATTCGGGCTAGGGTTAGGGTTAGCGGACGGGGACGGTTAGGGTCCAGGTGAGGGTACGACATCGGTTTAGGATGAGCGTACGTGTCAGGGCACTGGTTATTGTTAGCGTACGGGTTACGATTAGGGGACGGGTTAGGTTAAGGCTTCGGGTAAGGGTTAAGGTTAGGGTTCGGGCTAGGGTTAGTGTTAGGGGACGGGGATGGTTTGGCGTCCAGGTGAGGGTACGACAACGGTTTAAGGTGAGCGTACGTGTGAGGGCACGGGTTAGTGTTAGAGTACGGGTTAGGATTAGGGGTCGGATTAGAGTAAGGTTTCGGGGAAGGGTTAGGGTTAGGGTTCGGGCTAGGTTTAGGTTAGGGGATGGGGACAGTTTAGGGTCCAGGTGAGGGCACGACAACGGTTTAGGGTGAGCGTACGTGTGAGGGCACGGGTTAGTGTTAGCGTACGGGTTAGGATTAGGGGACGGGTTATGGTAAGGCTTTGGGAAAGGGTTAGGGATAGGTTTCGGTCTAGGGTAAGTTTTAGGGGACGGTGACGGTTTAGGGTCCAGGTGAGGGTAAGTCAACGGTTTAGAGTGAGCGTATGTGTGAGGGCACGGGTTAGTGTTAGCGTACGGGTTAGGATTAGGGGACGGGTTAGTGTAAGGCTTCGGGGAAGGGTTAGGATTAGGGTTCGTGCTAGTGTTACGGTTAGGGGACGGGGATGGTTTAGGGTCCATGTGAGGGTACGACAACGGTTTAGGGTGTGCGTACATGTGCGGGCATGGGTTAGTGTTAGCGTACGGGTTAGGATTAGGGGACGGGTGAGGGTAAGGCTTCAGGTAAGGGTTAGGGTTAGGGTTCGGGCTAGGGTTAGGTTAGGGGACGGGGACGGTTTAGGGTCCAGGTGAGGGTACGACAACGGTTTAGGGTGAGTGTACGTGTGAGGGCATGGGTAAGTGTTAGCGTACGGGTTAGGATTAGGGGACGGGTTAGGGTAAGGCTTCGGGAAAGGTTTAGGGATAGGGTTCGGGCTAGGGTAAGGGTTAAGTGACAGTGACGGTTTAGGGTCCAGGTGAGGGTATGACAAAGGTTTAGAGTGAGATTATGTGTGAGGGCACGGGTTGGTGTCAGCCTATGGGTTAGGATTAGGGCACGGCTAAGTGTAAGGCTTCGGGGAAGGGTTAGGGTTAGGATTCGGGCTATGGTTAGGGTTAGGGGCGGGGACGCCTTAGGGTCCAGGTGAGGGTACGACAACGGTTTAGGGTGAATGTACGTGTGAGGGCATGGGTTAGTGTTAGCGTACGTGTTAGGATTAGGGGACGGGTGAGGGTAAGGCTTTGGGGAAGGGTTAGGTTTAGGATTCGGTCTACGGTTAGGGTTAAAGGACGGGGACGGTTTAGGGTCCAGGTGAGGGTACGACAACGGTTTAGGGTGACCGTACGTGTGAGGGCATGGGTTAGTGTTAGCTTACGGGTTAGGATTAAAGGACGGGTGAGGGTAAGGCTTCTGGGAAGTGTTAGGTTTAGGGTTCGGGCTAGGGTGAGGGTTAGGGGACGCGGACATTTTAGGGTCCAGGTGAGGGTACGACAACGGTTTAGGGTGAGCGTACGTGTGAGGGCACGGATTAGTGTTAGCATTCGGGTTAGGATTAAGGGACGGGTTAGTGTAGGGCTTCGGGGAAGGGTTAGGGTTAGTGTTCGGGCTCGGGTTAGGGTTAGGGGACGCGGACGGATTAGGGTCCACGTGAGGCTACGACAACGGTTTAGGGTGAGCGTACGTGTGAGGGCACGGGTTAGTGTTAGCTTTCGGGTTAGGATTAGTGGACGGGTTAGGGTAAGGCTTCAGGGAAGGGTTAGGGTTAGGGTTCGGGCTAGGGTTAGGGTTAGGGGACGGGGACGGTTTAGGTTCCAGGTGAGGGTACGACAACGGTTTAGGGTGAGCATACGTGTGAGTTTATGGGTTATTGTTAGCGTATTGGTTAGGATTAGGGGACGGGTTAGGTTAAGGCTTCGGGGAAGGGTTAGGGTTAGGGTTCGGGGTAGGGTTAGGGGACAGGGACGGTTTAGGTTTCAGATGAGGGTACGACAACGGTTTATGGAGAGCGTGCATGTGAGGACATGGGTTAGTGTTAGTGTATGGTTTAGGATTAGGGGACGGGTTAGGGTAAGGCTTCGGGGAAGAGTTAGGGTTAGGGTTCATGCTAGGGTTAGGGGACGGGGACGGTTTAGGGTCCAGGTGAGGGTACGACAACGGTTGAGTGTGAGCATACCTGTGAGGGCACGTGTTATTGTTAGCGTACGGGTTAGGATTAGGGGACATGTGAGGGTAATGCTTCGGGAAAGGGTTAGGGTAACGGATCGCGCTAGGGGTGAGGGTACGACAACGGTTTAGGGTGAGGGCACGTGTGAGGGCACGGGTTAGTGTTAGCGTATGGATTAGGATTAGGGGACGTGTGAGGGTAATGCTTCAGGATAGGGTAAGATTTAGGGTTCGGGCTAGGGTTAGGGTTAGGGGACGGGGACGGTTTAGGGTCCAGGTGAGCGTACGACAACGGTTTAGGGTGAGCATACGTGTGAGGGCATGGGTTATTGTTAGCGTACGGGATAGGATTAGGGGACGGGTGAGGGTAATGCTTCGGGATAGGGTTAGGGTTAGGGTTCGGGATAGGGGTGAGGGTACGACAACGCTTTAGGGTGAGCGCACGTGTGAGGGCACGGGTTAGTGTTAGCGTACGGGTTAGGATTAGGGGACGGTTGAGGGTAAGGCTTCGGGGAAGGTTTAGGGTTAGGGTTCGGGCTAGGGTTAGGATTAGGGGACGGGGACGGTTTAGGGTCCAGATGAGGGTACGACAACGGTTTAGGGTAAGCGTACATGTGAGTGTACGGGTTAGTGTTAGCGTACAGATTAGGATTAGGAGACCTGTTAGGGTAAGGCTTCGGGGAAGGGTTAGGGTTTCGGTTCGGGCTAGGGATAGTAGACGGGGACGGTTTAGGGTCCGGGTGAGGGTACGACAACTGTTTAGGGTGAGCGTATGAGTGAGGGCACGGGTTAGTTTTAGCGTACGGTTTAGGATTAGGGGACGTCTTAGGGTAAGGCTTCGGGGAAGGGTGAGGGTTAGGGTTCAGGCTAGGGTTAGGGTTAGGGGACGGGGACGGTTTAGGGTCCAGGTGAGGTTACGACAACGGTTTAGGGTGAGCGTACGTGTGAGGGCACAGGTTAGTGTTAGCGTACGGGTTAGGATTAGGGGACGGGTTAGGGTAAGGCTTCGGGGAAGGGTTAGGGTCAGGGTTCTGGCTAGGGTTAGGGTTAGGGGACGGGAACGGTTTAGGGTCCAGGTGAGGGTACGACAGCGGTTTAGGGTGCGCGTATGAGTGAGGGAACGGGTTAGTGTTTCCGTACGGGTTAGGATTAGGGGACGGGTTAGGGTAAGGCGTCGGAGAAGTGTTAGGGTTAGAGTTCGGGCTAGGGTTAGGATTAGGGGACGGGGACGATTTAGGGTCCAGGCGAGGTACGACAACGGTTTAGGGTGAGCGTACGTGTGAGGGCACGGGTAGTGTTTCCGTACGGGTTAGGATTAGGGGTCGGGTTAGGGTAAGCCTTCGGGGAAGGGTTAGGGTTTGGGTTCGGGCTAGGGTTACGGTTAGGTTTCGGGGATGGTTTAGGGTCCAGGTGAGGGTACGACAACGGTTTAGTGTGAGCATACGTGTGAGGGCACGGGTTATTGTTAACGTATGGGTTAGGATTAGGGGACGGGTGAGGGTAAGGCTTCGGGGAAGGGTTAGGGTTAGGGTTCAGGCTACGGTTAGGGTAAGGGGACGGGGACGGTTTAGGTTTCAGATGAGGGTATGACAACGGTTTAGGGTGAGTGTACGTGTGAGGGCACGGGTTAGTGTTAGCGTACGGGTTAGGATTGGGGACGGGTTAGGGTAAGGCTTCGGGGAAGAGTTAGGGTTAGGGTTCATGCTAGGGTTAGGGGATGGGGACGGTTTAGGGTCCTGGTGAGGGTACGACAAAGGTTTAGGGTGAGCATACGTGTGAGGTCACGGGTTATTGTTAGCGTACGGGTTAGGATTAGGGGACAGGTGAGGGTAATGCTTCGGAATAGTGTTAGGGTTAGGGATTGTGCTAGGAGTGAGGGTACGATAACGGTTTAGGGTGAGGGCACGTGTGAGGGCACGGGCTATTGTTAGCGTACGGGTTAGGATTAGGGGACGGGTTAGGGTAAGGCTTCCGGGAAGGGTTAGGGTTAGGGTTCGGGCTAGGGTTAGGGTTAGAGGATGGGGACGGTTTAGGGTCCAGGTGATCGTACGACAACGGTTTAGGTTGAGCATACATTGAGGGCATGGGTTAGTGTTAGGCTACGGGTTAGGATTAGGGTTCGGGTGAGGGTAAGGCTTTGGGAAAGGGTTAGGGTTAGGGTTCGGGGTACGGTTAGGGTTAGGGGACGGGGACAGTTTAGGGTCCAGGTGAGGGTACGACAACGGTTTAGGGTGAGCGTACGTGTGAGGGCACGGGTTAGTGTTAGCGTACGGGTTAGGATTAGGGTTCGGGTGAGGGTAAGGATTCGGGGAAGGGTTAGGGTTAGGGTTCAGTCTAGGGTTAGTGTTAGGGGATGGGGACGGTTTAGGCCCCAGGTGAGGATACGACAACGGTTTAGGGTGAGCGTACGTGTGAGGGCACGGGTTAGTGTTAGCGTTCGGGTTAGGATTAGGGGACGGGTTAGGGTAAGGCTTCGGGGAAGGGTTAGGGTTAGGGTTCGGGCTAGGGTTAGGTTTAGGGGACGGGGACGGTTTAGGGGCCAGGTGAGTGTACGACAACGGTTTAAGGTGAGCATACGTGTGAGTTTACGGGTTATTGTTAGCGTACGGGTTAGAATTAGGGGACGGTTTAGGTTAAGGCTTCGGGGAAGGGTTAGGGTTCGGGCTAGGGTTAGGGGACGGGGACGGTTTAGGTTTCAGATAAGGGTACGACAACGGTTTATGGTGAGCGTGCATGTGAGGACACGGGTTAGTGTTAGTGTACGGTTTAGGATTAGGGGGCGAGTTAGGGTAAGGCTTCGGGGAAGAGTTAGGGTTAGGGTTCATGCTAGGGTTAGGGGACGGGGACGGTTTAGGGTCCAGGTGAGGGTACGACAACGGTTTAGGGTGAGCATCCCTGTGAGGGCACGGGTTATTGTTAGCGTACGGGTTAGGATTAGGGGACAGGTGAGGGTAATGCTTCGGGATAGGGTTAGCGTAAGGGATCGCGCTAGGGGTGAGGGTACGACAACGGTTTAGGGTGAGGGCAAGTTTGAGGGCACGGGTTAGTGTTAGCGTACAGATTAGGATTAGGGGACGTGTGAGGGTAATGCTTCGGGATAGGGTTAGGTTTAGGGTTCGGGCTAGGGTTAGGGTTAGGGGACGGGGACGGTTTAGGGTCCAGGTGAGGGTACGACAATGGTTTAGGCTGAGCACACGTGTGATGGCACGGGTTAGTGTTAGCGTACGGGTTAGGATTAGGGAACGGGTTAGGGTAAGGCTTCAGGGAAGTGTTAGTGCTAGGGTTCGGGCTAGGGTTAGGGTTAGGGGACAGTGAAGGTTTAGGGTCCCAGTGACGGTACGACAACGGTTTAGGGTGAGCGTACGTGTGAGGGCATGGGTTAGTGTTAGCATATTGGTTAGGATTAGGGTACGGGTGAGTGTAAGGTTTCGGGGAAGGGTTAGTGTTAGGGTACGGGCTAGAGTTAAAGTTAGGGGACAGTGATGGTTTAGGGTCCCGGTGAGTGTACGACAATGGTTTAGGGTGAGCATACGTGTGAGGGCACGGGTTAGTGTTAGTTTATGGGTTACGATTACGGGATGGGTTAAGGTAAGGCTTCGGGGAAGGGTAAGGGTTAGGGTTCGGGCTAGGGTTATTGTTACAGTACGGGGAAGGTTTAGGTTCCAGGTGAGGGTACGACAATGGTTTTGGGTGAGCATACGTGTGAGGGCACGGGTTAATGTTAGCGTACGGGTTAGGATTAGGGGACGGGTTAGGGTAAGGCTTCAGGGAAGGGTTAGGGTTAGGGTTCGGGCTAGTGTTAGGGTTAGGGGACGGGGACGGTTTAGGGTCCAGGTGAGGGTACGACAACGGTTTAGGGTGAGCGTACATGTGAGGGCACGGGTTAGTGTTACCGTACAGGTTAGGATTAGGGGACAGGTTAGGGTAAGGCTTCGGGGAAGGGTTAGGGTCAGGGTTCTGGCTAGGGTTAGGGTTAGGGGATGGGAACGGTTTAGGGTCCAGGTGAGGGTACGACAGCGGTTTAGGGTGCGCGTATGAGTGAGGGCACGGGTTAGTTTTAGCGTACGGGTTAGGATTAGGGGACGTGTTAGGGTAAGGCTTCGGGGAAGGGTGAGGGTTAGGGTTCAGGCTAGGGTTAGGGTTAGGGGACGGGGACGGTTTAGGGTCCAGGTGAGGGTACGACAACGGTTTAGGGTGAGCGTACATGTGAGGGCACGGGTTAGTGTTAGCGTACGGGTTAGGATTAGGGGACGGGTTAGGGTAAGGCTTCGGGGAAGGGTTAGGGTCACGGTTCTGGCTAGGGTTAGGGTTAGGGGATGGGAACGGTTTAGGGTCCAGGTGAGGGTACGACAGCGGTTTAGGGTGCGCGTATGAGTGAGGGAACGGGTTAGTGTTTCCGTATGGGTTAGGATTAGGGGACGGGTTAGGGTAAGGCGTCGGAGAAGTGTTAGGGTTAGAGTTCGGGCTAGGGTTAGGATTAGGGGACGGGGACGATTTAGGGTCCAGGTGAGGTACGACAACGGTTTAGGGTGAGCGTACGTGTGAGGGCACGGGTAGTGTTTCCGTACGGGTTAGGATTAGGGGTTGGGTTAGGGTAAGCCTTCGGGGAAGGGTTAGGGTTTGGGTTCGGGCTAGGGTTACGGTTAGGTTTCGGGGATGGTTTAGGGTACAGGTGAGGGTACGACAATGGTTTAGTGTGAGCGTACGTGTGACGGCACGGGTTATTGTTAACGTATGGGTTAGGATTAGGGGACGGGTGAGGGTAAGGCTTCAGGGAAGGGTTAGGGTTAGGGTTCAGGCTACGGTTAGTGTAAGGGGACGGGGACGGTTTAGGTTTCAGATGAGGGTATGACAACGGTTTAGGGTGAGTGTACGTGTGAGGGCACGGGTTAGTGTTAGCGTACGGGTTAGGATTGGGGACGGGTTAGGGTAAGGCTTCGGGGAAGAGTTAGGGTTAGGGTTCATGCTAGGGTTAGGGGATGGGGACGGTTTAGGGTCCTGGTGAGGGTACGACAAAGGTTTAGGGTGAGCATACGTGTGAGGTCACGGGGTATTGTTAGCGTACGGGTTAGGATTAGGGGACAGGTGAGGGTAATGCTTCGGAATAGTGTTAGGGTTAGGGATCGTACTAGGGGTGAGGGTACGATAACGGTTTAGGGTGAGGGCACGTGTGAGGGCACGGGTTAGTGTTAGCGTATGGATTAGGATTAGGGGACGTGTGAGGGTAATGCTTCGGTATAGGGTTAGGTTTAGGGTTCGGGCTAGGGTTAGGGTTAGGGGACGGGGACGGTTTAGGGTCCAGGTGAGGGTACGACAATGGTTTAGGATGAGCACACGTGTGAGGGCACGGGTTAGTGTTAGCGTACGGGTTAGGATTAGGGGACGGGTTAGGGTAAGGCTTCGGGGAAGGGTTAGGGTTAGGGTTCGGGCTAGGGTTAGGGGACGGGGACGGGGACGGTTTAGGGTCCAGGTGAGCGTACGACAACGGTTTAAGTTGAGCATACATTGAGGGCACGGGTTAGTGTTAGGCTATGGGTTAGGATTAGGGTTCGGGTGAGGGTAAGGCTTTGGGGAAGGGTTAGGGTTAGGGTTCGGGCTACGGTTAGGGTTAGGGGACGGGGACAGTTTAGGGTCCAGGTGAGGGTACGACAACGGTTTAGGGTGAGCATACGTGTGAGGGCATGGGTTAGTGTTAGCCTACGGGTTAGAATTAGGGGACGGGTTAGGTTAAGGCTTCGGGGAAGGGTTAGGGTTAGGGTTCGGGCTAGGGTTAGGGGACGGGGACGGTTTAGGTTTCAGATAAGGGTACGACAACGGTTTATGGTGAGCGTGCATGTGAGGACACGGGTTAGTGTTAGTGTACGGTTTAGGATTAGGGGACGAGTTAGGGTAAGGTTTCGGGGAAGAGTTAGGGTTAGGGTTCATGCTAGGGTTAGGGGACGGGGACGGTTTAGGGTCCAGGTGAGGGTACGACAACGGTTTAGGGTGAGCATACCTGTGAGGGCACGGGTTATTGTTAGCGTACGGGTTAGGATTAGGGGACAGGTGAGGGTAATGCTTCGGGATAGGGTTAGGGTAAGGGATCGCGCTAGGGGTGAGGGTACGACAACGGTTTAGCGTGAGGGCACGTTTGAGGTCACGGGTTAGTGTTAGCGTACGGATTAGGATTAGGGGACGTGTGAGGGTAATGCTTCGGGATAGGGTTAGGTTTAGGGTTCGGGCTAGGGTTAGGGTTAGGGGACGGGGACGGTTTAGGGTCCAGGTGAGGGTACGACAACGGTTTAGGCTGAGCACACGTGTGATGGCACGGGTTAGTGTTAGCGTACGGGTTAGGATTAGGGAACAGGTTAGGGTAAGGCTTCAGGGAAGTGTTAGTGCTAGGGTTCGGGCTAGGGTTAGGGTTAGGGGACAGTGACGGTTTAGGGTCCCGGTGAGGGTACGACAACGGTTTAGGGTGAGCGTACGTGTGAGGGCATGGGTTAGTGTTAGCATATGGGTTAGGATTAGGGTATGGGTGAGTGTAAGGTTTCGGGGAAGGGTTAGTGTTAGGGTACGGGCTAGAGTTAAAGTTAGGGGACAGTGACGGTTTAGGGTCCCGGTGAGTGTACGACAACGGTTTAGGGTGAGCATACGTGTGAGGGCACGGGTTAGTGTTAGTTTACGGGTTACGATTACGGGATGGGTTAAGGTAAGGCTTCGGGGAAGGGTAAGGGTTAGGGTTCGGGCTAGGGTTATTGTTACGGGACGGGGAAGGTTTAGGTTCCAGGTGAGGGTACGACAACGGTTTAGGGTGAGCATACGTGTGAGGGCACGGGTTAATGTTAGCGTACGGGTTAGGATTAGGGGACGGGTTAGGGTAAGGCTTCAGGGAAGGGTTAGGGTTAGGGTTCGGGCTAGTGTTAGGGTTAGGGGACGGGGACGGTTTAAGGTCCAGGTGAGTGTACGACAAGAGTTTAGGGTGAGCGTACATGTGAGGGCACGGGTTAGTGTTACCGTATAGGTTAGGATTAGGGGACAGGTTAGGGTAAGGCTTCGGGGAAGGGTTAGGGTTAGGGTTCGGGCTAGGGTTAGGGTTAGGGTACGGGGACAGTTTAGGGTCCAGGTGAGGGTATGATAACGGTTTAGGGTGAGCCTACGTGTGAGGGCACACGTTATGTATGCGTACGGGTTAGGATTTTGGGACGGGTGAGGTTAAGGCTTCGGGGAAGTGTTAGGATTAGGGTTCGGGCTAGGGTTAGGGTTAGGGGATGGGGACGGTTTAGGTTCCAGATGAGTGTACGACAACGGTTTAGGGTGAGCGTACGTGTGAGTGCACGGGTTACTGTTAGCGTACCGGTTAGGATTAGGAGTCGTGTTAGGGTAAGGCATCGGGGAAGGGTTAGGGTTAGGGTTCGGGCTAGGGTTAGGGTTAGGGGATGGGGACGGTTTAGGGTCTAGGTGAGGGTATGACAACGGTTTAGGGTGAGCGTACGTGTGAGGGCACGGGTTAGTGTTAGCGTACGGGGTAGGATTAGGGGACGGGTGAGGGTAAGGCTTCAGTGAAGGATTAGGGTTAGGGTTCGGGCTAGGATTAGGGTTAGGGGATGGGGACGGTTTAGGGTCCAGGTGAGGATACAACAACGGTTTAGGGTGAGCGTACGTGTGAGGGCATTGGTTAGTGTTAGCGTACGGGTTAGGATTAGGGGATGGGTGAGTGTAAGGCTTCAGGGAAGTGTGAGGGTTAGGGTTTGGGCTAGGGTTAGGGTTAGGGGACGGGAACGGTTTAGGGTCCAGGTGAGGGTACGACAACGGTTTAGGGTGAGCGTACGTGTGAGGGCACGGGTTAGTGTTAACGTACGGGTTAGGATTAGGGGACGGGTTAGGGTAAGGCTTCGGGGAAGGGTTTGGGTTAGGGTTCACGCTACGGTTAGGGTTAGGGGACGGGGACGGTTTAGGGTCCAGGTGAGGATACGACAACGGTTTAGGTTGAGCGTACGTGTGAGGGCATGGGTTAGTGCTTGCTTACGGCTTAGGATTATGGGATGTGTTAGGATAAGGCTTCAGGGAATTGTTAGGGTTAGGGTTCGGGCTAGGGTTAGGGTTAGGGGACGGGGACGGTTTAGGGTCCAGGTGAGGGTACGACAACAGTTTAGGGTGAGCGTACGTGTGAGGGCACGGGTTAGTGTTAGTGTACGGTTTAGGATTAGGGGACGGGTTAGGGTAAGGCTTCGGGGAAGAGTTAGGGTTAGGGTTCATGCTAGGGTTAGGGGACGGGGACGGTTTAGGGTCCAGGTGAGGGTACGACAACGGTTGAGTGTGAGCATACCTGTGAGGGCACGGGTTATTGTTAGCGTACGTGTTAGGATTAGGGGACAGGTGAGGGTAATGCTTCGGGATAGGGTTAGGGTAAGGGATCGCGCTAGGGGTGAGGGTACGACAACAGTTTTGGGTGAGGGCACGTGTGAGGGCACGGGTTAGTGTTAGCGTACGGATTAAGATTAGGGGACGTGTGAGGGTAATGCTTCGGGATAGGGTTAGGTTTAGGGTTCGGGCTAGGGTTAGGGTTAGGGGACGGGGACGGTTTAGGGTCCAGGTGAGCGTACGACAACGGTTTAGGGTGAGCATACGTGTGAGGGCATGGGTTATTGTTAGCGTACGGGATAGGATTAGGGGACGGGTGAGGGTAATGCTTCAGGATAGGGTTAGGGTTAGGGTTTGGGATAGGGGTGAGGGTACGTCAACGCTTTAGGGTGAGCGCACGTGTGAGGGCACGGGTTAGTGTTAGCGTACGCGTTAGGATTAGGGGACGGGTGAGGGTAAGGCTTCGGGGAAGGTTTAGGGTTAGGGTTCGGGCTAGGTTTAGGATTAGGGGACGGGGACGGTTTAGGGTCCAGGTGAGGGTACGACAACGTTTTAGGGTGAGCGTACGTGTGAGGGTACGGGTTAGTGTTACCGTACAGGTTAGGATTAGGAGACGTGTTAGGGTAAGGCTTCGGGGAAGGGTTAGGGTTTCGGTTCGGGCTAGGGATAGGGGACGGGGACGGTTTAGGGACCGGGTGAGGGTACGACAACTGTTTAGGGTGAGCGTATGAGTGAGGGCACGGGTTAGTATTAGCGTACGGGTTAGGATTAGGGGACGGGTTAGGGTAAGGCTTCGGGGAAGCGTTAGGGTTAGGGTTCTGGTTAGGGTTAGGGTTAGGGGATGGGAACGGTTTAGGGTCCAGGTGAGGGTACGACAGCGGTTTAGGGTGAGCGTATGTGTGAGGGAACAGGTTAGTGTTTCCGTACGGGTTAGGAGTAGGGGACGGGTTAGTGTAAGGCTTCGGAGAAGGGTTAGGGTTAGAGTTCGGGCTACGGTTAGGATTAGGGGACGGTGACGATTTAGGGTCCAGGTGAGGTACGACAACAGTTTAGGGTGAGCGTACGTGTGAGGGCACGGGTAGTGTTTCCGTACGGGTTAGGATTAGGCGTTGGGTTAGGGTAAGCCTTCGGGGAAGGGTTAGGGTTTGGGTTCGGGCTAGGGTTACGGTTAGGTTTCGGGGATGGTTTAGGGTCCAGGTGAGGGTACGACAACGGTTTAGATGAGCACACGTGTGAGGGCACGGGTTAGTGTTAGCGTACGGGTTAGGATTAAGGGACGGGTTAGGGTAAGGCTTCGGGGAAGGGTTAGGGTTAGGGTTCGGGCTAGGGTTAGGGTTAGGGGACGGGGACGGTTTAGGGTCCAGGTGAGCGTACGACAACGGTTTAGGTTGAGCATACATTGAGGGCACGGGTTAGTGTTAGGCTATGGGTTAGGATTAGGGTTCGGGTGAGGGTAAGGCTTTGGGGAAGGGTTAGGGTTAGGGTTCGGGCTACGGTTAGGGTTAGGGGACGGGGACAGTTTAGGGTCCAGGTGAGGGTACGACAATGGTTTAAGGTGAGCGTACGTGTGAGGGCACGGGTTAGTGTTAGCGTACGGGTTAGGATTAGGGTTCGGGTGAGGATAAGGATTCGGGGAAGGGTTAGGGTTAGGGTTCAGTCTAGGGTTAGTGTTAGGGGATGGGGACGGTTTAGGCCCCAGGTGAGGATACGACAACGGTTTAGGGTGCGCGTACGTGTGAGGGCATGGGTTAGTGTTAGCGTTCGGGTTAGGATTAGGGGACGGGTTAGGGTAAGGCTTCAGGGAAGTGTTAGGGTTAGGGTTCGGGCTAGAGTTAGGGTTAGGGGACGGGGACGGTTTAGGGTCCAGGTGAGTGTACGACAACGGTTTAGGGTGAGCATACGTGTGAGTTTACGGGTTATTGTTAGCGTACGGGTTAGAATTAGGGGACGGGTTAGGTTAAGGCTTCGGGGAAGGGTTAGGGTTAGGGTTCGGGCTAGGGTTAGGGAACGGGGACGGTTTAGGTTTCAGATAAGGGTACGACAACGGTTTATGGTGAGCGTGCATGTGAGGACACGCGTTAGTGTTAGTGTACGGTTTAGGATTAGGGGACGAGTTAGCGTAAGGTTTCGGGGAAGAGTTAGGGTTAGGGTTCATGCTAGGGTTAGGGGACGGGGACGGTTTAGGGTCCAGGTGAGGGTACGACAACGGTTTAGTGTGAGCATACCTGTGAGGGCACGGTTTATTGTTAGCGTACGGGTTAGGATTAGGGGACGTGTGAGGGTAATGCTTCGGGATAGGGTTAGGTTTAGGGTTCGGGCTAGGGTTAGGGTTAGGGGACGGGGACGGTTTAGGGTCCAGGTGAGGGTACGACAACGGTTTAGGCTGAGCACACGTGTGATGGCACGGGTTAGTGTTAGCGTACGGGTTAGGATTAGGGAACGGTTTAGGGTAAGGCTTCAGGGAAGTGTTCGTGCTAGGGTTCGGGCTAGGGTTAGGGTTAGGGGACAGTGACGGTTTAGGGTCCCGGTGAGGGTACGACAACGGTTTAGGGTGAGCGTACGTGTGAGGGCATGGGTTAGTGTTAGCATATGGGTTAGGATTAGGGTACGGGTGAGTGTAAGGTTTCGGGGAAGGGTTAGTGTTAGGGTACGGGCTAGAGTTAAAGTTAGGGGACAGTGACGGTTTAGGGTCCCGGTGAGTGTACGACAACGGTTTAGGGTGAGCATAGGTGTGAGGGCACGGGTTAGTGTTAGTTTACGGGTTACGATTACGGGATGGGTTAAGGTAAGGCTTCGGGGAAGGGAAAGGGTTAGGGTTCGGTCTAGGGTTATTGTTACGGGACGGGGAAGGTTTAGGTTCCAGGTGAGGGTACGACAACGGTTTAGGGTGAGCATACGTGTGAGGGCACGGGTTAATGTTAGCGTACGGGTTAGGATTAGGGGACGGGTTAGGGTAAGGCTTCAGGGAAGGGTTAGGGTTAGGGTTCGGGCTAGTGTTAGGGTTAGGGGACGGGGACGGTTTAAGGTCCAGGTGAGTGTACGACAAGAGTTTAGGGTGAGCGTACATGTGAGGGCACGGGTTAGTGTTACCGTACAGGTTAGGATTAGGGGACACGTTAGGGTAAGGCTTCGGGGAAGGGTTAGGGTTAGGGTTCGGGCTAGGGTTAGGGTTAGGGGACGGGAACGGTTTAGGGTCCAGGTGAGGGTACGAAAACGGTTTAGGGTGAGCGTACGTGTGAGGGCACGGGTTAGTGTTAACGTACGGGTTAGGATTAGGGGACGGGTTAGGGTAAGGCTTCGGAGAAGGGTTAGGTTTAGGGTTCGGGCTAGGGTTAGGGTTAGGGGACGGGGACAGTTTAGGGTCCAGCTGAGGGTACAACAACGGTTTAGGGTGAGCGTACGTGTGAGGGCAAGGGTTAGTGTTAGCGTACGGGTTAAAATTAGGGGACGGGTTAGGGTAAGGCTTCGGGTTAGGGTTAGTGTTCGGGCTAGGGTTAGGGTTAGGGGACGGGGATGGTTTAGGGTCCACGTGATGGTACGACAATGGTTTAGGGTGAGCGTAGGTGTGAGGGCCCGGGTTAGTGTTAGCGTACGGGTTAGGATTAAGGAACGGGTTCGGGTAAGGCTTCGGGGAAGGGTGAGGGTTAGGTTTCGGGCTAGGGTTAGGGTTAGGGGACGGGGCCGGTTTAGGGGCCAATGGAAGGTACGACAACGGTTTAGGGTGAGCGTACGTGTGAGGGCACGGTTTATTGTTAATGTATGGGTTAGGATTAGGGGACGGGAGAGTGTAAGGCATCGGGGAAATTTTAGGTTTAGGGTTCGGGCTAGGGTTAGGGTTAGGGGACGGGGACGGTGTAGGGTCCAGGTGAGGGTACGAAAATGGTTTTTGGTGAGCGAACGTTTGAGAGCACGGGTTAGTGTTATCGTATGGGTTAGGATTAGGGGACGGGTTAGGGTAAGGCTTCGGGGATGGGTTAGGTTTAGGGTTCAGGCTAGGGTTAGGGGACAGGGACGGGGACTGTTTAGGGTCCAGGTGAGGGTATGACAATGGTTTAGGTTGAGCGTACTTGTGAGGGCACGTGTTAGTGTTAGCGTACGGGTTAGGATTGGGGGACGGGTTTGGGTAAGGCTTCGGGGACGGGTTAGGGTTAAGGTTCCGGCTAGGGTTAGGGTTAGGGTATGGGGACGGTTTAGGTTCCAGATGAGTGTACGACAACGGTTTAGGGTGAGCGTACGTGTGAGGGCACGGGTTACTGTTAGCGTACCGGTTAGGATTAGGAGTCGTGTTAGGGTAAGGCATCGGGGAAGGGTTAGGGTTAGGTTCGGGCTAGGGTTAGGGTTAGGGGATGGGGACGGTTTAGGGTCTAGGTGAGGGTATGACAACGGTTTAGGGTGAGCGTACGTGTGAGGGCACGGGTTAGTGTTAGCGTACGGGGTAGGATTAGGGGACGGGTGAGGGTAAGGCTTCGGGGAAGGGTTTGGGTTAGGGTTCACGCTACAGTTAGGGTTAGGGGACGGGGAGGGTTTAGGGTCCAGGTGAGGATACGACAACGGTTTAGGTTGAGCGTACGTGTGAGGGCATGGGTTAGTGCTTGCGTACGGCTTAGGATTATGGGACGTGTTAGGTTAAGGATTCAGGGAAGTGTTAGGGTTAGGGTTCGGGCTAGGGTTAGGGGACAGGGACGGGGACGGTTTAGGGTCCAGGTGAGGGTATGACAATGGTTTAGGTTGAGCGTACTTGTGAGGGCACGTGTTAGTGTTAGCGTACGGGTTAGGATTGGGGGACGGGTTTGGGTAAGGCTTCGGGGACGGGTTAGGGTTAGGGTTCGGGCTAGGGTTAGGGTTAGGGTATGGGGATGGTTTAGGTTCCAGATGAGTGTACGACAACGGTTTAGGGTGAGCGTACATGTGAGGGCACGGGTTACTGTTAGCGTACCGGTTAGGATTAGGAGTCATGTTAGGGTAAGGCATCGGGGAAGGGTTAGGGTTAGGGTTCGGGCTAGGGTTAGGGTTAGGGGATGGGGACGGTTTAGGGTCTAGGTGAGGGTATGACAACGGTTTAGGGTGAGCGTACATGTGAGGGCACGGGTTAGTGTTAGCGTACGGGGTAGGATTAGGGGACGGGTGAGGGTAAGGCTTCAGTGAAGGATTAGGGTTAGGGTTCGGGCTAGGATTAGGGTTAGGGGATGGGGACGGTTTAGGGTCCAGGTGAGGATACAACAACGGTTTAGGGTGAGCGTACGTGTGAGGGCATTGGTTAGTATTAGCGTACGCGTTAGGATTAGGGAATGGGTGAGTGTAAGGCTTCAGGGAAGTGTGAGGGTTAGGGTTTGGGCTAGGGTTAGGGTTAGGGGACGGGAACGGTTTAGGGTCCAGGTGAGGGTACGACAACGGTTTAGGGTGAGCGTACGTGTGAGGGCAAGGGTTAGTGTTAGCGTACGGGTTAAAATTAGGGGACGGGTTAGGGTAAGGCTTCGGGTTAGGGTTAGTGTTCGGGCTAGGGTTAGTGTTAGGGGACGGGGATGGTTTAGGGTCCACGTGATGGTACGACAATGGTTTAGGGTGAGCGTAGGTGTGAGGGCACGGGTTAGTGTTAACGTACGGGTTAGGATTAGGGAACGGGTTCGGGTAAGGCTTCGGGGAAGGGTGAGGGTTAGGGTTCGGGCTAGGGTTAGGGTTAGGGGACGGGGACGGTTTAGGGGCCAATGGAAGGTACGACAACGGTTTAGGGTGAGCGTACGTGTGAGGGCACGGTTTATTGTTAATGTACGGGTTAGGATTAGGGGACGGGAGAGTGTAAGGCATCGGGGAAATTTTAGGTTTAGGGTTCGGGCTAGGGTTAGGGTTAGGGGACGGGGACGGTGTAGGGTCCAGGTGAGGGTACGAAAATGGTTTTTGGTGAGCGAACGTGTCAGAGCACGGGTTAGTGTTAGCGTATGGGTTAGGATTAGGGGACGGGTTAGGGTAAGGCTTCGGGGATGGATTAGGTTTAGGGTTCAGGCTAGGGTTAGGGGACAGGGACGGGGACTGTTTAGGGTCTAGGTGAGGGTATGACAACGGTTTAGGTTGAGCGTACTTGTGAGGGCACGTGTTAGTGTTAGCGTACGGGTTAGGATTGGGGGACGGGTTTGGGTAAGGCTTCGGGGACGGGTTAGTGTTAGGGTTCGGGCTAGCGTTAGGGTTAGGGTATGGGGACGGTTTAGGTTCCAGATGAGTGTACGACAACGGTTTAGGGTGAGCGTACGTGTGAGGGCACGGGTTACTGTTAGCGTACCGGTTAGGATTAGGAGTCGTGTTAGGGTAAGGCATCGGGGAAGGGTTAGGGTTAGGGTTCGGGCTAGGGTTAGGGTAAGGGGATGGGGACGGTTTAGGGTCTAGGTGAGGGTATGACAACGGTTTAGGGTGAGCGTACATGTGAGGGCACGGGTTAGTGTTAGCGTACAGGGTAGGATTAGGGGACGGGTGAGGGTAAGTCTTCGGGGAAGGGTTTGGGTTAGGGTTCACGCTACGGTTAGGGTTAGGGGACGGGGACGGTTTAGGGTCCAGGTGAGGATACGACAACGGTTTAGGTTGAGCGTACGTGTGAGGGCATGGGTTAGTGCTTGCGTACGGCTTAGGATTATGGGATGTGTTAGGATAAGGCTTCAGGGAATTGTTAGGGTTAGGGTTCGGGCTAGGGTTAGGGTTAGGGGACGGGGACGGTTTAGGGTCCAGGTGAGGGTACGACAACAGTTTAGGGTGAGCGTACGTGTGAGGGCACGGGTTAGTGTTAGTGTACGGTTTAGGATTAGGGGACGGGTTAGGGTAAGGCTTCGGGGAAGAGTTAGGGTTAGGCTTCATGCTAGGGTTAGGGGACGGGGACGGTTTAGGGTCCAGGTGAGGGTACGACAACGGTTGAGTGTGAGCATACCTGTGAGGGCACGGGTTATTGTTAGCGTACGGGTTAGGATTAGGGGACAGGTGAGGGTAATGCTTCGGGATAGGGTTAGGGTAAGGGATCGCGCTAGGGGTGAGGGTACGACAACGGTTTTGGGTGAGGGCACGTGTGAGGGCACGGGTTAGTGTTAGCGTACGGATTAAGATTAGGGGACGTGTGAGGGTAATGCTTCGGGATAGGGTTAGGTTTAGGGTTCGGGCTAGGGTTAGGGTTAGGGGACGGGGACGGTTTAGGGTCCAGGTGAGCGTACGACAACGGTTTAGGGTGAGCATACGTGTGAGGGCATGGGTTATGGTTAGCGTACGGGATAGGATTAGGGGACGGGTGAGGGTAATGCTTCGGGATAGGGTTAGGGTTAGGGTTTGGGATAGGGGTGAGGGTACGTCAACGCTTTAGGGTGAGCGCACGTGTGAGGGCACGGGTTAGTGTTAGCGTACGGGTTAGGATTAGGGGACGGGTGAGGGTAAGGCTTCGGGGAAGGTTTAGGGTTAGGGTTCGGGCTAGGTTTAGGATTAGGGGACGGGGACGGTTTAGGGTCCAGGTGAGGGTACGACAACGGTTTAGGGTGAGCGTACGTGTGAGGGTACGGGTTAGTGTTACCGTACAGGTTAGGATTAGGAGACGTGTTAGGGTAAGGCTTCGGGGAAGGGTTAGGGTTTCGGTTCGGGCTAGGGATAGGGGACGGGGACGGTTTAGGGACCGGGTGAGGGTACGACAACTGTTTAGGGTGAGCGTATGAGTGAGGGCACGGGTTAGTATTAGCGTACGGGTTAGGATTAGGGGACGGGTTAGGGTAAGGCTTCGGGGAAGCGTTAGGGTTAGGGTTCTGGCTAGGGTTAGGGTTAGGGGATGGGAACGGTTTAGGGTCCAGGTGAGGGTACGACAGCGGTTTAGGGTGAGCGTATGTGTGAGGGAACGGGTTCGTGTTTCCGTACGGGTTAGGAGTAGGGGACGGGTTAGTGTAAGGCTTCGGAGAAGGGTTAGGGTTAGAGTTCGGGCTAGGGTTAGGATTAGGGGATGGGGACAATTTAGGGTCCAGGTGAGGTACGACAACAGTTTAGGGTGAGCGTACGTGTGAGGGCACGGGTAGTGTTTCCGTACGGGTTAGGATTAGGCGTTGGGTTAGGGTAAGCCTTCGGGGAAGGGTTAGGGTTTGGGTTCGGGCTAGGGTTACGGTTAGGTTTCGGGGATGGTTTAGGGTCCAGGTGAGTGTACGACAACGGTTTAGTGTGAGCGTACGTGTGAGGGCACGGGTTATTGTTAACGTATGGGTTAGGATTAGGGGACGGGTGAGGGTAAGGCTTCGGGGAAGGGTTAGGGTTAGGGTTCAGGCTACGGTTAGTGTAAGGGGACGGGGACGGTTTAGGTTTCAGATGAGGGTACGACAACGGTTTATGGTGAGCGTGCATGTGAGGACACGGGTTAGTGTTAGTGTACGGTTTAGGATTGGGGACGGGTTAGGTTAAGGCTTCGGGGAAGAGTTAGGATTAGGGTTCATGCTAGGGTTAGGGGATGGGGATGGTTTAGTGTCCTGGTGAGGGTACGACAAAGGTTTAGGGTGAGCGTACGTGTGAGGTCACGGGTTATTGTTAGCGTACGGGTTAGGATTAGGGGACAGGTGAGGGTAATGCTTCGGAATAGTGTTAGGGTTAGGGATCGTGCTACGGGTGAGGGTACGATAACGGTTTAGGGTGAGGGCACGTGTGAGGGCACGGGTTAGTGTTAGCGTATGGATTAGGATTAGGGGACGTGTGAGGGTAATGCTTCGGTATAGGGTTAGGTTTAGGGTTCGGGCTAGGGTTAGGGTTAGGGGACGGGGACGGTTTAGGGTCCAGGTGAGGGTACGACAATGGTTTAGGATGAGCACACGTGTGAGGGCACGGGTTAGTGTTAGCGTACGGGTTAGGATTAGGGGACGGGTTAGGGTAAGGCTTCGGGGAAGGGTTAGGGTTAGGGTTCGGGCTAGGGTTAGGGTTAGGGGACGGGGACGGTTTAGGGTCCAGGTGAGCGTACAACAACGGTTTAGGTTGAGCATACATTGAGGGCACGGGTTAGTGTTAGGCTATGGGTTAGGATTAGGGTTCGGGTGAGGGTAAGGCTTTGGGGAAGGGTTAGGGTTAGGGTTCGGGCTACGGTTAGGGTTAGGGGACGGGGACAGTTTAGGGTCCAGGTGAGGGTACGACAATGGTTTAGGGTGAGCGTACGTGTGAGGGCACGGGTTAGTGTTATCGTACGGGTTAGGATAGGGTTCGGGTGAGGGTAAGGATTCGGGGAAGGGTTAGGGTTAGGGTTCAGTCTAGGGTTAGTGTTAGGGGATGGGGACGGTTTAGGCCCCAGTTGAGGATACGACAACGGTTTAGGGTGAGCGTACGTGTGAGGGCATGGGTTAGTGTTAGCGTTCGGTTTAGGATTAGGGGACGGGTTAGGGTAAGGCTTCAGGGAAGTGTTAGGGTTAGGGTTCGGGCTAGAGTTAGGGTTAGGGGACGGGGACGGTTTAGGGTCCAGGTGAGTGTACGACAACGGTTTAGGGTGAGCATACGTGTGAGTTTACGGGTTATTGTTAGCGTACAGGTTAGAATTAGGGGACGGGTTAGGTTAAGGCTTCGGGGAAGGGTTAGGGTTAGGGTTCGGGCTAGGGTTAGGGAACGGGGACGGTTTAGGTTTCAGATAAGGGTACGACAACGGTTTATGGTGAGCGTGCATGTGAGGACACGCGTTAGTGTTAGTGTACGGTTTAGGATTAGGGGACGAGTTAGCGTAAGGTTTCGGGGAAGAGTTAGGGTTAGGGTTCATGCTAGGGTTAGGGGACGGGGACGGTTTAGGGTCCAGGTGAGGGTACGACAACGGTTTAGTGTGAGCATACCTGTGAGGGCACGGTTTATTGTTAGCGTATGGGTTAGGATTAGGGGACGTGTGAGGGTAATGCTTCGGGATAGGGTTAGGTTTAGGGTTCGGGCTAGGGTTAGGGTTAGGGGACGGGGACGGTTTAGGGTCCAGGTGAGGGTACGACAACGGTTTAGGCTGAGCACACGTGTGATGGCACGGGTTAGTGTTAGCGTACGGGTTAGGATTAGGGAACGGTTTAGGGTAAGGCTTCAGGGAAGTGTTAGTGCTAGGGTTCGGGCTAGGGTTAGGGTTAGGGGACAGTGACGGTTTAGGGTCCCGGTGAGGGTACGACAACGGTTTAGGGTGAGCGTACGTGTGAGGGCATGGGTTAGTGTTAGCATATGGGTTAGGATTAGGGTACGGGTGAGTGTAAGGTTTCGGGGAAGGGTTAGTGTTAGGGTACGGGCTAGAGTTAAAGTTAGGGGACAGTAACGGTTTAGGGTCCCGGTGAGTGTACGACAACGGTTTAGGGTGAGCATAGGTGTGAGGGCACGGGTTAGTGTTAGTTTACGGGTTACGATTACGGGATGGGTTAAGGTAAGGCTTCGGGGAAGGGAAAGTGTTAGGGTTCAGTCTAGGGTTATTGTTACGGGACGGGGAAGGTTTAGGTTCCAGGTGAGGGTACGACAACGGTTTAGGGTGAGCATACGTGTGAGGGCACGGGTTAATGTTAGCGTACGGGTTAGGATTAGGGGACGGGTTAGGGTAAGGCTTCAGGGAAGGGTTAGGGTTAGGGTTCGGGCTAGTGTTAGGGTTAGGGGACGGGGACGGTTTAAGGTCCAGGTGAGTGTACGACAAGAGTTTAGGGTGAGCGTACATGTGAGGGCACGGGTTAGTGTTACCGTACAGGTTAGGATTAGGGGACACGTTAGGGTAAGGCTTCGGGGAAGGGTTAGGGTTAGGGTTCGGGCTAGGGTTAGGGTTAGGGGACGGGGACAGTTTAGGGTCCAGGTGAGGGTATGATAACGGTTTAGAGTGGGAGTACGTGTGAGGGCACGCGTTATGTATGCGTACGGGTTAGGATTTTGGGACGGGTGAGGTTAAGGCTTCGGGGAAGTGTTAGGATTAGGGTTCGGGCTAGGGTTAGAGTTAGGGGATGGGGACGGTTTAGGGTCCTGGTGAGTGTACGACAACGGTTTAGGGTGAGCATATGTGTAAGGTTACGGGTTATTGTTAGCGTACGGGTTAGGATTAGGGGACAGGTGAGGGTAATGCTTCGGAATAGGGTTAGGGTTAGGGATCGTGCTAGGGGTGAGGGTACGACAACGGTTTAGGGTGAGGGCACGTGTGAGGGCACGGGTTAGTGTTAGCGTACGGATTAGGATTAGGGGAAGTGTGAGGTTAATGCTTCGGTATAGGGTTAGGTTTAGGGTTCGGTCTAGGGTTAGGGTTAGGGGACGGGAACGTTTTAGGGTCCAGGTGAGTGTACGACAACGGTTTAGGATGAGCACACGTGTGAGGGCACGGGTTACTGTTAGCGTACGGGTTAGGATTAGGGGACTGGTTAGGGTAAGGCTTCCGGGAAGGGTTAGGGTTAGGGTTCGGGCTAGGTTTAGGGTTAGGGGACGGGGACGGTTTAGGGTCCAGGTGAGCGTACGACAACGGTTTAGGTTGAGCATACATTGAGGGCACAGGTTAGTGTTAGGCTACAGGTTAGGATTAGGGTTCGGGTGAGGGTAAGGCTTTGGGGAAGGGTTACGGCTAGTGTTCGGGCTAGGGTTAGGGTTAGGGGACGGGGACGATTTAGGGTCCAGGTGAGGGTACGACAACGGTTTAGGGTGAGTGTACGTGTGAGGGCACGTGTTGGTGTTAGCGTTCGGGTTAGGATTAGGGGACGGGTTAGGTTAAGGCTTCGGGAAAGGGTTAGTGCTAGGGTTCGGGCTAGGGTTAGGTTTAGAGGACGGGGACGGTTTAGGGTCCACGTGAGGGTATGACAACGGTTTACGATGAGCGTACGTGTGAGGGCACGGGTTAGTGTTAGCGTACGGGTTAGGATTAGGGGACGGGTGAGGGTAAGGCTTCGGGGAAGGGTTAGGGTTAGGGTTCGGGCTACGGTTAGGGTTAGGGGACGGGGACGGTTTGGGGTCCAGGTGAGGGTACGACAACGGTTTAGGGTGAGCGTACGTGTGAGGGCACGGGTTAGTGTTAGTGTACGGGTTAGGATTAGGTTTCGGGTGAGGGTAAGGATTCGGGGAAGGGTTAGGGTTAGGGTTCAGTCTAGGGTTAGGTTTAGGGGATGGGGACGGTTTATGCCACAGGTGAGGATACGACAACGGTTTAGGGTGAGCGTACGTGTGAGCGCACGGGTTAGTGTTAGCGTACGGGTTAGGTTTAAAGGTCGGGTGAGGGTAAGGCTTCTGGGAAGTGTTAGGTTTAGGGTTCGGGCTAGGGTTAGGGTTAGGGGATGGGGACGGTTTAGGGTCCAGGTGAGGGTACGACAACGGTTTATGGTGAGCGTACGTGTGAGGGCACGGGTTAGTGTTAGCGTTCGGATTAGGATTAAGGGACGGGTTAGTGTAAGGCTTCGGGGAAGGGTTAGTCTTAGTGTTCGGGCTCGGGTTAGGTTTAGGGGACGGGGACGGATTAGGGTCCACGTGAGGGTACGACAACGGTTTAGGGTGAGCGTACGTGTGAGGGCACGGGTTAGTGTTAGCGTTCGGGTTAGGATTACTGGACGGGTTAGGGTAAGGCTTCAGGGAAGGGTTAGGGTTAGGGTTCGGGCTAGGGTTAGGGTTACGGGACGGGGACGGTTTAGGGTCCAGGTGAGTGTACGACAACGGTTTAGGGTGAGCGTACGTGTGAGGGAACGGGTTAGTGTTAGCGTACGGGTTAGGATTAGGGGACGGGTTAGGTTAAGACTTCGGGGAAGTGTTTGGGTTAGGATTCGGACTAGGGTTAGGGTTAGGGGCGGGGATGCCTTAGGGTCCATGTGAGGGTACGACAACGGTTTAGGGTGAGCGTACGTGTGAGGGAACGGGTTAGTGTTAGCGTACGTGTTAGGATTAGGGGACGGGTGAGGGTAAGGCTTTGGGGATGGGTTAGGGTTAGGGTTCGGGCTACGGTTAGGGTTAAAGGACGGGGACGGTTTAGGGTCCAGGTGAGGGTACGACAACGGTTTACGGTGAGTGTACGTGTGAGTTTACGGGTTATTTTTAGCGTACAGGTTAGGATTAGGGGACGGGTTAGGTTAAGGCTTCGGGGAAGGGTTAGGGTTAGGGTTCGGGCTACGGTTAGGGGACGGGGACGGTTTAGGTTTCAGATGAGGGTACGACAACGGTTTATGGTGAGCGTGCATGTGAGGACATGGGTTAGTGTTAGTGTACGGTTTAGGATTAGGGGACGGGTTAGGGTAAGGCTTCGGGGAAGAGTTAGGGTTAGGGTTCATGCTAGGGTTAGGGGACTGGGACGGTTTAGGGTCCAGGTGAGGGTACGACAACGGTTGAGTGTGATCATACCTGTTAGGGCACGGGTTATTGTTAGCGTACGGGTTAGGATTAGGGAACGGGTGAGGGTAATGCTTCGGGATAGGGTTAGGGTTAGGTTTCGGGATAGGGGTGAGGGTACGACAACGCTTTAGGGTGAGCGCACGTGTGAGGGCACGGGTTAGTGTTAGCGTACGGGTTAGGATTAGGGGACGGGTGAGGGTAAGGCTTCGGGGAAGGTTTAGGGTTAGGATTCGGGCTAGGGTTAGGATTAGGGGACGGGTACTGTTCAGGGTCCAGGTGAGTGTACGGCAATGGTTTAGGGTGAGCGTACGTGTGAGGGCACGGGTTAGTGTAAGCGTACGGGTTAGGATTAGGGGACGGGTGAGGGAAAGGCTTCGGGGAATGGTTAGGGTTAGGGTTCAGGCTATGGTTAGGGTTAGGGGACGGGGACGGTTTAGGGTCCAGGTGAGTGTACGACAACGGTTTAGGGTGAGCGTACGTGTGAGGGTATGGGTTAGTGTTAGCGTACAGGTTAGGATTAGGGGACGTGTTAGGGTAAGGCTTCGGGGAAGGGTTAGGATTTCGGTTCGGGCTAGGGATAGGGGACGGGGACGGTTTAGGGTCCGGGTGAGGGTACGACAACTGTTTAGGGTGAGTGTACGAGTGAGGGCACGGGTTAGTGTTAGTGTACGGGTTAGGATTAGGGGACAGGTTATGGTAAGGCTTCGGGGAAGGGTTAGGGTTAGGGTTCTGGCTAGGGTTAGGGTTAGGGGATGGGAACGGTTTAGGGTCCAGGTGAGGGTACGACAGCGGTTTAGGGTGAGCGTATGTGTGAGGGCACGGGTTAGTGTTTCCGTACGGGTTAGCATTAGGGGACGGGTTAGGGTAAGGCTTCGGAGAAGGGTTAGGGTTAGAGTTCGGGCTAGGGTTAGGATTAGGGGACGGGGACGATTTAGGGTCCAGGTGAGGTACGACAGCGGTTTAGGGTGAGCGTACGTGTGAGGGCACGGGTAGTGTTTCCGTACGGGTTAGGATTATGGGTCGGGTTAGGGTAAGCCTTCGGGGAAGGGTTAGGGTTTGGGTTCGGGCTAGGGTTACGGTTAGGTTTCGGGGATGGTTTAGGGTCCAGGTGAGGGTACGTAAACGGTTTAGTGTGAGCGTACGTGTGAGGGCATGGGTTATCGTTAACGTATCGGTTAGGATTAGGGGACGGGTGAGGGTAAGGCTTCAGGAAAGGTTTAGGTATAGGGTTCGGGCTAGGGTTACGGTTAGGGGACGGGGATGATTTAAGGTCCAGGTGAGGGTATGACAACAGTTTAGGGTGAGCGTACGTGTGAGGGCACGGGTTAGTGTTATCGTATGGGTTAGGATTAGTGGTCGGGTTAGGGTAAGGCTTCGGGGAAGTGTTAGGGCTAGGGTTCGGGCTAGGGTTAGGGTTAGGGGACAGGACGGTTCAGGGTCCCGGTGCGGGTACGACAACAGTTTAGGGTGAGCGTACGTGTGAGGGCACGGGTTAGTGTTAGCATATGGGTTAGGATTAGGGTACGGGTGAGGGTAAGGTTTCGGGGAAGGGTTAGTGTTAGGGTTCATGCTAGTTGTAGGGTTAGGGGACGGGGACGGTTTATGGTCCAGTTGAGTGTGCGACAAGAGTTTAGGGTGAGTGTACATGTGAGGGCACGGGTTAGTGTTACCGTACAGGTTAGGATTAGGGGCAGGTTAGGGTAAGGCTTCGGGGAAGGGTTAGTGTTAGGGTTTGGGCTACGGTTAGGGTTAGGGGACGGGGACAGTTTAGGGTCCAGGTGAGGGTATGACAACGGTTTAGGGTGAGCGTACGTGTGAGGGCACCCGTTATGTATGCGTACAGGTTAGGATTTTGGGACGGGTGAGGGTAAGGCTTCGGGGAAGTGTTAGGATTAGAGTTCGGGCTAGGGTTAGGGTTAGGGGATGGGGATGGTTTAGGGTCCATGAGAGGGTACGACAACGGTTTAGGGTGAGCGTACATGTGAGGGCACGGGTTAGTGTTAGCGTACTGGTTAGGATTAGGGGACGGGTTAGGGTAAGGCTTCGGGGAAGTGTTAGGGTTAGGGTTCGGGCTAGGGTTAGTGTTAGGGGACGAGGATGGTTTTGCGTCCACGTGAGGATACGACAACGGTTTACGGTGAGCGTACACGTGAGGGCATGGGTTAGTGTTAGCGTCCGGTTTAGGATTAGGGGAGGGGTGAGGATAAGGCTTCAGGGAAGTGTTAGGGTTAGGGTTCGGGCTAGGGTTAGGGTCAGGGGACGGTGACGGTTTAGGATCCAGGTGAGGGTACAACAACAGTTTAGGGTGAGCGTACGTGTGAGGGCACGGGTTATGTTAGCATACGGGTTAGGATTAGGGGACGGGTGAGGGTAAGGCTTCGGGGAAGGGTTAAGGTCAGGGTTTGGGCTAGGGTTAGGGTTAGGGCACAGGGACGGTTTAGGGTTCAGGTGAGGGTACGACAACGTTTTAGGGTGAGCGAACGTGTGAGGGCTCGGGTTAGTTTTAGCGTACGGGTTAGGATTAGGGGACGGGAGAGGGTAAGGCTTCGGGGAAGGGTTAGGGATAGGATTCGGGCTAGGGTTAGAGTTAGGGGACGGGGATGGTTTAGGGTCCAGGTGAGTGTACAACAACGGTTTAGGGTGAGCGTTCGTGTGAGGTCTCGGGTTAGTGTTACCGTACTGGTTAGGAATAGGGGACGGGTGATGGTAAGGCTTCAGTGAAGGATTAGGGTTAGGGTTCGGGATAGGATTAGGGTTAGGGGATGGGGACGCCTTAGGGTCCAGGTGAGGATACAACAACAGTTTAGGGTGAGCGTACGTGTGAGGGCATTGGTTAGTGTTAGCGTACGGGTTAGGATTAGGGGACGGGTGAGTGTAAGGCTTCAGGTAAGTGTGAGGGTTAGGGTTTGGGCTAGGGTTAGGGTTAGGGGACCGGGACGGTTTAGGGTCCAGTTGAGAGTACGACAACGGTTTAGGGTGAGCGTACGTGTGAGGGCAGGTGTTAGTGTTAGCGTACGGGTTAAAATTAGGGGACGGGTGAGGGTAAGGCTTCGGGTTAGGGTTAGGGTTCGGGCTAGGGTTAGGGTTAGGGGATGGGGACGGTTTAGGGTCCACCTGACGTTACAACAACGGTTTAGGGTGAGCGTAGGTGTGAGGGCACGGGTTAGTGTTAGCGTACGGGTTAGGATTAGGGGACGGGTTAGGGTAAGGCTTCGGGGATGGGTGAGGGTTAGGGTTCGGTCCAGGGTTAGGGTTAGGGGATGGGGACGGTTTAGGGGCCAATGGAGGGTACGACAACGGTTTAGGGTGAGCGTACGTGTGAGGGCACGGGTTATCGTTAATGTACGGGTTAGGATTAGGGGACGGGAGAGTGTAAGGCATCGGGGAAAGTTTAGGGTTAGGGTAAGGGCTAGGGTTAGGGTTAGGGGACGGGATGTTTAGGGTCCAGGTGAGGGTACGACAACGGTTTAGGGTGAGCGTACGTTTGAGGGCACGGGTTAGTGTTAGCGTAAGGGTTAGGATTAGGGGACGGGTTAGGGTAAGGCTTCGGGGAAGAGTTAGTTTAGGGTTCGGTCTAGGGTTAGGGTTATGGGACGGGTCGGTGTAGGGTCCAGGTGAGGGTACGAAAATGGTTTTTGGTGAGCGAACGTGTGAGAGCACGGGTTAGTGTTAGCGTACGGGTTAGGATTAGGGGACGGGTTAGGGTAAGGCTTCGGGGATGAGTTAGGGTTAGGGTTCGGGCTAGGGTAAGGGTTAGGGGACGGGGACGGTTTAGGGTCCAGGTGAGGGTATGACAACTGTTTAGGGTGAGCGTACGTGTGAGGGCACGGGTTAGTGTTAGCGCTTGGGTTAGGATTAGGGGACGGTTTAGGGTAAGTCTTCGGGGAAGGGTTAGGGCTAGGGTTCGGGCGAGGGTTAGGGTAAGGGGACCGGGACGGTTTAGGGTCCAGGTGAGGGTACGACAACGGTTTAGGGTGAGCATACGTGTGACGGCACGGGTTAGTGTTAGCGTACGGGTTAGGATTAGGGGACGGCCAATGGTAAGGCTTCGGGTAAGGGTTAGGGTTAGGGTTCGGGCTAGGGTTAGGATTAGGGTACGGGGACGGTTTATGGTCCAGGTGAGGGTACGACAACGGTTTAGGGTGAGCGTATGTGTGAGAGCACGGGTTATGTAAGCGTAGTGGTTAGGATTAGGGGACAGGTTAGGGTAAGGCATCGGGGAAGGGTAAGGTTTAGGGTTCGGGCTAGGGTTAGCTTTAGGGGACGGGGATGGTTTAGTTTCTAGGTGAGGGTACGAGAACGGTTCAGGGTGAGCGTACGTTTGAGGGCACGGGTTAGTGTTTGCGTACCGGTTAGGATTAGGAGTCGTGTTAGGGTAAGGCATCGGGGAAGGGTTAGGGTTAGGGTTCGGGCTAGGGTTAGGGTTAGGGGACGGGGACGGTTTAGGGTCCAGGTGAGGGTACGACAATGGTTTAGGGTGAGCGTACATTGGAGAGCACGGTTTAGTGTTAGTGTACGGATTACGATTAGGTGACGGGTGAGGGTAAGGCTTCGGGGAAGGGTTAGGGTTAGGGTTCGGGCTAGGGTTAGTGTTAGGGGACGGGGACGGTTTAGGGTCCAGGTGAGGGTACGACAACGGTTTAGGGTGAGCGTACGTGTGAGGGCACGTGTTATGTAAGCGTACGGTTTAGGATTAGGGGACGTGTTAGGGTAAGGCTTCGGGAAAGGGTTAGGGTTAGGGTTCGGGCTAGGGTTACGGGACGGGGACGGGGACGGTTTAGGGTCCAGGTGAGGGTACGACAATTGTTTAGCGTGAGCATACGTGTGAGGGCACGGTTTATTGTTAACGTACGGGTTAGCATTAGGGGACGGTGAGGGTAAGGCTTCGGGGAAGGTTTAGGATTAGGGTTTGTCCTAGGGTTAGGGTTAGGGGACGGGTACAGTCTAGGGTTCAGGTGAGGGTACGACAATGTTTTAGGGTTTAGCGTGAGCATACGTGTGAGGGCATGGTTTATTGTTAACGTACGGGTTAGCATTAGGGGACGGTGAGGGTAAGGCTTCGGGGAAGGTTTAGGATTAGGGTTTGTCCTAGGGTTAGGGTTAGGGGACGGGTACAGTCTAGGGTTCAGGTGAGGGTACGACAATGTTTTAGGGTGAGCGTGCATGTGAGGGCATGGGTTAGTGTTAGCGTACGTGTTAGGATTAGGGGACGGGTTAGGGTAAGGTTTCGGGGAAGGGTAAGGCTTATGGTTCGGGCGAGGGTTCGGATTAGGAGCTGGGGACGGTTTAGGGTCCAGGTGAGGGTACGACAACGGTTTAGGGTGAGCGTACGTGTGAGGGCATGGGTTAGTGTTAGCCTACGGGTTAGGAGTAGGGGTCGGGTTAGGGTAAGGCTTCGGGGAAGGGTTAGTGCTAGGGTTCGGGCTAGGGTTAGGGTTAGGTGACGGGGACGGTTAAGGCTCCAGGTGAGGGTACGACAACGTTTTACGGTGAGCGTACGTGTGAGGGAACGGGTTCGTGTTAGCGTACGGGTTAGGATTAGGGGACGGGTGAGTGTAAGGCTTCGGGGAAGGGTTAGGGTAAGGGTTCGGGCTACGGTTAGGGATAGGGGACGGGGACGGTTTAGGGTCCAGGTGAGGTAACTACAACGGTTTAGAGTGATCGTACGTGTGAGGGCACGGGTTAGTGTTTGCGTACGGGTTAGGATTAGGGGACGGGTTAGGGTAAGGCTTCGGCGAAGGGTTAGGGTTTGTGTTTGGGCTAGGGTTAGGGGATGGGGACGGTTTAGGTTCCAGGTGAGGGTAAGGCAATGGTTTAGGGTGAGCATACGTGTGAGTTTACGGGTTATTGTTAGCGTATGGGTTAGGATTAGGGGACGGGTGAGGGTAATGCTTCGGGTTAGGGTTAGGGTTAGGGTTCGGGCTAGGGGTGAGGGTACGACAACAGTTTAGGGTGAGCGCACGTGTGAGGGCACGGGTTAGTGTTAGAGTACGGGTTAGGATTATGGGACGGGTTAGGGTAAGGCTTCGGGGAAGGGTTAGTGTTAGGGTTCGGGCTAGGGTTAGGTTTAGGGGAAGGGGACGCTTTAGGGTCCAGGTGAAATACAACAACGGTTTAGGATGAGCGTACGTGTGAAGGCATGGGGTAGTGTTAGCGTACGGGTTAGGATTAGGGGACGGGTGAGGTTAAGGCTTCAGGGAAGTGTTAGGGTTAGGGTTCGGGCTAGGGTTAGGGGACGGGGACCGGGACGGTTTAGGGTCCAGGTGAGTGTACGACAACGGTTTACGGTGAGCATATATGTGAGGGCATGGGTTAGTGTTAGCGTACGGGTTAGGTTGAGGGGACGGGTGAGGGTAAGGCTTCGGGGAAGGGTTAGGGTTAGAGTTCGGGCTACGGTTAGGGTTAGGGGACGGGGACGGTTTAGGGTCCAGGTGAGGGTACGACAACTGTTTAGGGTGAGCGTACGTGTGAGGGCACGGGTTAGTGTTAGCGTACGGGTTAGGATTAGGGGACGGGTTAGTGTAAGGCTTCGGGGAAGGGTTAGGGTTACGGTTCGGGGTAGGGTTAGGGTTAAGGGACAGGGACGGTTTAGGGTCCAGGTGAGTGTACGACAATGGTTTAGGGTGAGTGTACGTGTGAGGGCACGGGTTAGTGTTAGCGTACGGGTTAGGATTACGGGACGAGTTAGTGTAAGCCTTCGGGGAAGGGTTAGGGTTAGGGTTCGGACTAGGGTTAGGGTTAGGGGACGGGGACGGTTTAGGGTCCAGGTGAGGGTACGACAACGGTATAGGGAGAGCGTATGTGTGAGGGCACGGGTTAGTGTTAGCCTACGGGTTAGGATTAGGGGTCGGGTTAGGGTAAGGCTTCGGGGAATGTTTAGGGCTAGGGTTCGGGCCAAGGTTAGGGTTAGGGGACGGGGAAGGTTTAAGGTCTCGGTGAGGGTACGACAACGGTTTAGGGTGAGCGTACATTTGAGGGCACGGGTTAGTGTCAGTGTACGGGTTAGGATTAGGGGACGGGTGAGGGTAAGGCTTCGGGGAAGGGTTAGGTTTAGGGTTCGGGCTAGGGTTAGGGTTAAGGGACAGGGATGGTTTAGCGTCCAGGTGAGTGTATGACAACGGTTTAGGGTGAGCGTACATGTGAGGGCACGGGTTATGTAAGCGTACGGGTTAGGATTAGGGGACGGTTGAGGGTAAGGCTTCGGGGAAGGGTTAGGGTTAGGGTTCGGCCTACGGTTAGGGTTAGGGGATGGGGACGGTTTAGGGTCCAGGTGAGGATACGACAACAGTTTAGGGTGAGCGTACGTGTGAGGGCACGGGTTAGTGTTAGCGTACGGGTTAGGATTAGGGGATGGTTTAGTGTAAGGCTTCGGGGAAGGGTTAGAGTTAGGGTTCGGGCTAGGGTTAGTGTTAAGGCACAGGGACGGTTTAAGGTCCAGCAGAGGGTACGACAACTGTTTAGGGTGAGCGTACGTGTGAGGGCATGGGTTAGTGTTCGTGTACGGGTTAGGACTAGGGGACGGGTTAGGGTAAGGCTTCGGGGAAGGGTTAGGGTTAGGGTTTGGGCTAGGGTTAGTTTTAGGGGACGGGGACGGTTTAGGGTCCAGGTGAGGGTACGACAACGGTTTAGGGTGAGCGTACGTGTGAGGGCACGGGTTAGTGTTAGCGTACGGGTTAGGATTATGGGACGGGTTAGGGTAAGGCTTCGGGGAAGGGTTAGTGTTAGGGTTCGGGCTAGGGTTAGGTTTAGGGGACGGGGACGCTTTAGGGTCCAGGTGAAATACAACAACGGTTTAGGGTGAGCGTACGTGTGAAGGCATGGGGTAGTGTTAGCGTACGGGTTAGGATTAGGGGACGGGTGAGGTTAAGGCTTCAGGGAAGTGTTAGGGTTAGGGTTCGGGCTAGGGTTAGGGGACGGGGACCGGGACGGTTTAGGGTCCAGGTGATGGTACGACAACGGTTTACGGTGATCGAACATGTGAGGGCACGGGTTAGTGTTAGCGTACGGGTTAGGATTAGGGGACGGGTGAGGGTAAGGCTTCGGGGAAGGATTAGGGTTAGAGTTCGGGCTACGGTTAGGGTTAGGGTACGGGGACGGTTTAGGGTCCAGGTGAGGGTACGACAACGGTTTAGGGTGAGCGTACATGTGAGGGCACGGGTTAGTGTTAGCGTACGGGTTAGGATTAGGGGACGGGTTAGTGTAACGCTTTGGGGAAGGGTTAGGGTTACGGTTCGGGGTAGGGTTAGGGTTAAGGGACAGGGACGGTTTAGGGTCCAGGTGAGTGTACGACAACGGTTTAGGGTGAGCGTACGTGTGAGGGCATGGGTTAGTGTTAGCCTACGGGTTAGGATTAGGGGTCGGGTTAGGGTAAGGCTTCGGGGAAGCGTTATGGCTAGGGTTCGGGCCAAGGTTAGGGTTAGGGGACGGGGAAGGTTTAGGGTCCCGGTGAGGGTATGACAACGGTTTAGTGTGAGCATACATTTGAGGGCACGGGTTAGTGTCAGTGTACGGGTTAGGATTAGGGGACGGGTGAGGGTAAGGCTTCAGGGAAGGTTTAGGGTTTGGGTTCGGGCTAGGGTTAGGGTTAGGGGACGGGGACGGTTTAGGGTCCGGGTGAGGGTACGACAACGGTTTAGGGTGAGCGTACGTGTGAGAGCACGTGTTATGTAAGCGTACGTGTTAGGATTAGGGGACGGGTGAGGGTAAGGCTTCGGGGAAGGGTTAGGGTTAGGGTTCGGGCTAGGGTTAGGGTTAGGGTATGGGGATGGTTTAGCGTCCAGGTGAGGGTACGACAACGGTTTAGGGTTAGCGTACGTGTGAGGGCACGGGTTAGTGTTAGCGTACGGGTTAGGATTAGCGGACGGGTGACGGTAAGGCTTCGGGGAAGGGTTAGGGTCAGGGTTCGGGCTAGGGTTAGGGTTGGGGACGGAGACGATTTAGGTTCCACGTGAGGGTACGACAATGGTTTAGGGTGAGCGTACGTGTGAGGGCACGGGTTAGTGTTAGCGTATGGGTTAGGATTAGGGGACGGGTTTGTGTAAGGCTTTGGGGACGGGTTAGGGTTAGGGTTCGGCCTAGGGTTAGGGTTAGGGGATGGGGACGGTTTACGGTCCAGGTGAGGTTACGAAAATGGTTTAGGGTGAGCCTACGTGTGAGGGCACGGGTTAGTGTTAGCGTACGAGTTAGGATTATGGGACGGGTTAGGGTAAGGCTACAGGGAAGGGTTAGGGTTAGGGTTCGGGCTAGGGTTAGGGTTACGGGACGGGGACGGTTTAGGGTCCAGGTGAGGGTACGAGAACGGTTCAGGGTGAGCGTACGTTTGAGGGCACGGGTTAGTGCTTGCGTACGGGTTAGGATGACGGGACGCATTAGGGTTAGGCTTCGGGGAAGTGTTAGGGTTAGGGTTCGGGCTAGGGTTAGGGGACGGGGACGGTTTAGGGTCCAGGTGAGGGTACGACAATGGTTTAGGGTGAGCGTACGTGTGAGGGCACGGGTTAGTGTTAGCGTACGGGTTAGGATTAGGGGACTTGTGAGTGTAAGCCTTCGGGGAAGGGTTAGGGTTAGGGTTCGGGCTAGGGTTAGGGTTAGGGGACGGGGACGGTTTAGAGTCCAGGGAGGGTACGATAACGGTTAGGGTGAGCGTACGTCTGAGGGCACGGGTTAGTGTTAGCGTACGGGTTAGGATTAGGGGACGGGTGAGGGTAAGGCTTCGGAGAAGGTTTAGGTTTAGGGTTCGGGCTAGGGTTAGGGGACGGGGACGGGGACAGTTTAGGGTCCAGGTGAGGGTACGACAACGGTTTAGTGTGAGCGTACGTGTGAGGGCATGGGTTAGTGTTAGCGTACGGGTTAGGATTAGGGGACGTGTAAGTGTAAGGCTTCAGGGAAGGGTTAGGGTTAGGGTTCGGGCTAGGGTTAGGGTTAAGGGACGGGGACGGTTTAGGGTCCAGGTGAGGGTACGATAACGGTTTAGGGTGACCGCACGTGTGAGGGCACAGGTTAGTGTTAGCGTATGGGTTAGGATGACGGGACGGTTTAGGGTAAGGCTTCGGGGAAGGGTTAGGGTTAGGGTTCGGGCTAGGGTTAGGGTTAAGGGACGGGGATGGTTTAGGGTCCAGGTGAGGGAACGACAACGGTTTAGGGTGACCGCACGTGTGAGGGTACAGGTTAGTGTTTGTGTACGTGTTAGGATTACGGGACGGGTTAGGTTAAGGCTTCGGGGAAGGGTTAGGGTTAGGGTTCGGGCTAGGGTTAGGGTTAGGGGATGGGGACGGTTTAGGGTGCAACTGAGGGTACGACAACGGTTGAGGGTGAGCGTATGTGTGAGGGCACGGGTTAGTGTTAGCCTACGGGTTAGGATTAGGGGTCAGGTTAGGGTAAGGCTTCGGGGAATGGTTATAGCTAGGGTTCGGGCTAGGGTTTGGTTTAGGGGACGGGGACGGTTTAGGGTCCAGGTGAGGGTACGACAACGGTTTAGGGTGATCGTACGTGTTAGGGCACGGGTTAGTGTTAGCGTACGGGTTAGGATTAGGGGACGGGTTAGGGTAAGGCTTCGGAGAAGTGTTAGGGTTAGGGTTCGGGCTAGGGATACGGTTAGCAGACTGGGACGGTTTAGGGTCCAGGTGAGGGTACGACAACAGTTTAGGGTGAGCGTACGTGTGATGGCACGGGTTAGTGTTAGTGTACGGGTTAGGATTAGGGGACGGGTTAGGTTAAGGCTTCGGGGAAGGGTTAAGGTTAGGGTTCGGGCTAGTGTTAGTGTTAGGGGATGGGGAAGGTTTAGAGTCCAGGTGAGGGTACGACAACAGTTTAGGGTGAGCGTACATGTGAGGGCATGAGTTAGTGTTAGCGTATAGTTTAGGATTAGGGGACGGGTTAGTGTAAGGCTTCGGGGAAGGTTTAGGGTTAGGTTTCTGGCTAGGGTTAGGGTTAGGGGACGGGGAAGGTTTAGGGTCCAGGTGAGGGTACGAAAACGGTTTAGGCTGAGCGTACGTGTGAGGGCACGGGTTAGTGTTACCGTACGGGTTAGGATTAGGGGACGGGTTAGTGTAAGGCTTCGGGGAAGTGTTAGGTTTAGGGTTCGGGCTAGGGTTAGGGTTAAGGGACAGGGATGGTTTAGCGTCCAGGGGAGTGTACGACAACGGTTTAGGGTGAGCGTACGTGTGAGGGCACGGGTTATGTAAGCGTACGGGTTAGGATTCGGGGACGGGTGAGGGTAAGGCTTCGGGGAAGGGTTAGGGTTAGGGTTTGGGCTAGGGTTAGGGTTAGGAGACGGGGACGGTTTAGGGTCCAGGTGAGGGTACCACCACGGTTTAGGGTGAGCGTACGTGTGACGGCACGTGTTATGTAAGCGTATGGGTTAGGATTAGGGGACGGGTGAGGGTAAGGCTTCGGGGAAGGGTTAGGGTTAGGGTTCGGTCTACGGTTAGGGTTATTGGACGGGGATGGTTTAGGGTCCAGGTGAGGGTACGACAACGGTTTAGGGTAAGCGTACGTGTGAGGGCAAGGGTTAGTGTTAGCGTACGGGTTAGGATTAGGGAACGTGTTAGGGTAAGGCTTTGGGAAAGGGTTAGGGTTAGGGTTCGGGCTAAGGTTAGGGTTAGGGGACGGGGACGGTTTAGGGTCCAGGTGAGGGTACGACAACGGTTTAGCGTGAGCCTACGTGTGAGGGCACGGGTTATTGTTAACGTACGGGTTAGGATTAGGGGACGGTGAGGGTAAGGCTTCGGGGAAGTTTTAGGGTTAGGGTTCGAGCTAGGGTTAGGGTGAGGGGACGGGGACGGTTTAGGGTCGAGGTGAGGGTACGACAATGGTTTAGGATGAGCGCACGTGTTAGGGCACGGTTAGTTGTAGCGTATGGGTTAGGATTACGGGACGGTTTAGGGTAAGGCTTTTGGGAAGATTAGGGTTAGGGTTCGGACTAGGGTTAGGGTTAGGAGACGGGGACGGTTTAGGGTACAGATGAGGGTACGTCAACGGTTTAGGGTGAGCGTACATGTGAGGGCATGGGTTAGTTTTAGCGTACGGGTTAGGATTAGGGCACGGGTTATGGTAAGGCTTCGGAGAAGGGTTAGGGTTAGGGTTCGGGCTAGGGTTAGGGTTAGGGGACAGGGACGGTTTAGGGTCCACGTGAGGGTACGACAATGGTTTAGGTTGAGCGTACGTGTGAGGGCACGGGTTAGTGTTAGCGTACGGGTTAGGATTAGGTGACGGGTTAGGGTAAGGCTTCGGAGAAGGGTTAGGGTTACGGTTCGGGGTACGGTTAGGGTTAAGGGACAGGGACGGTTTAGGGTCCAGGTGAGTGTACGACAACGGTTTAGGGTGAGTGTACGTGTGAGGGCACGGGTTAGTGTTAGCGTACGGGTTAGGATTACGGGACGTGTTAGTGTAAGGCTTCGGGGAAGGGTTAGGGTTAGGTTTCGGACTAGGGTTAGGGTTAGGGGACAGGGACGGTTTAGAGTCCAGGTGAGGGTACGACAACGGTTTAGTGTGAGCGTACGTGTGAGGGCACGCGTTAGTGTTAGCCTACGGGTTAGAATTAGGGGTCGGGTTAGGGTAAGGCTTCGGGTAAGGGTTAGGGCTAGGGTTCAGGCTAGGGTCAGGGTTAGGGGACGGAGACGGTTTAGGGTCCAGGTGAGGGTACGACAACGGTTTAGGGTGAGCGTACGTGTGAGGGCAAGGGTTAGTGTTAGTGCACGGGTTAGGATTAGGGGACGGGCGAGGGTAAGGCTTCGGGGAAGGGTTAGGGTTAGGGTTCAGGCTAGGGTTCTGGTTAGGGGACGGGGATGGTTTACGGTCCAGGTGAGGGTACGACAACGGTTCAGGGTGAGCATACGTGTGAGGGCACAGGTTATTGTTAACGTACGGGTTAGGATTAGGGGACGGTGAGGGTAAGGCTTCGGGGAAGGGTTAGGTTTAGGGTTTGGCCTAGGGTTAGGGTTAGGGGACGGGTACAGTTTAGGCTTCAGGTGAGGGTACGACAACGGTTTAGGGTGAGCGTGCATTTCAGGGCATAGACTAGTGTTAGCATATGGGTTAGGATTAGGGAACGGGTGAGGGTAAGGCTTCGGGGAAGGGTTAGGGTAAGGGTTCGGGCTATGGTTAGGTTTAGGGGACGGGGATGGTTTAGGGTCCAGGTGAGGGTACGACAACGGTTTAGGGTGAGCGTACGTGTGAGGGCACGGGTTCGTGTTAGCGTACGGGTTAGGATTGGGGAGGGTTAGTGTAAGGCTTCGGGGAAGGGTTAGGGTTAGGGTTGGGGCTAGGGTTAGTTTTAGGGGATGGGGACGGTTCAGGGTCCAGGTGACGGTATGTCAACGGTTTAAGGTGAGCATACGTGTGAGGGCACGTGTCATCTTAGCGTACGGGTTAGGATTAGTGGACGGGGGAGTGTAAGGCTTCGGGGAAGGGTTAGGGTTAGGCTTCGGGCTAGGGTGAGTGTTAGGGGACGGGGACGGTTTAGGGTCCAGGTGAGTGTACGACAACGGTTCAGGGTGAGCGTACGTGTGAGGGCACGGTTATGTTAGCGTACGGTTTAGGATTAGGGGACGGGTTAGGTTAAGGCTTCGGGGAAGTGTTAGGGTTAGGGTTCGGGCTAGGGGTAGGTTTAGGTGACGGGGACGGTTTAGGGTCCAGGTGAGGGTACGACAACGGTTTAGGGTGAGCGTACTTGTGAGGGCGCGGTTAGTGTTAGCATATGGGTAAGGATTAGGGGACGGTTAGGGTAAGGCTTCGGGGAAGGGTTAGGGTTAGGGTTCGGACTAGGGTTAGGGTTAGGGGACGGGGATGGTTTAGGGTCCAGGTGAGGGTATGACAACGGTTTACGGTGAGCGTACGTGTGAGGACGCGGGTTAGTGTTAGCGTATGGGTAAGGATTAGGGGACGGGTTAGGTTAAGGCTTCGGGGAAGGGTTAGGGTTAGGGTTCGGGCTAGGGTTAGGGTTAGGGGACGGGGACGGTGTGGGGTCCAGGTGAGGGTCCGACAACGGTTTAGGGTGAGCATACGTATGAGGGCACGGGTTAGTGTTAGCGTACGGGTTAGGATTAGGGGACGGGTGAGGGTAAGGCTTCGGGGAAGGGTTAGTGTTAGGGTTCGGGCTAGGGTTAGGGTTATGGGACGGGGACGGTTTAGGGTCCAGTTGAGGGTACGACAACGGTTTAGGGTGAGCGTACGTGTGAGGGCACGGGTTAGTGTTAGCGTACGGGTTAGGATTAGCGGACGGGTGACGGTAAGGCTTCGGGGAAGGGTTAGGGTCAGGGTTCGGGCTAGGGTTAGGGTTGGGGACGGAGACGATTTAGGGTCCAGGTGAGGGTACGACAAGGGTTTAGGGTGAGCGTACGTGTTAGGGCACGGGTTAGTGTTAGCATATTGGTTAGGATTAGGGGACGGGTTTGTCTAAGGCTTCGGGGACGGGTTAGGGTTAGGGTTCGGCCTAGGGTTAGGGTTAGGGGATGGGGACGGTTTACGGTCCAGGTGAGGTTACGAAAATGGTTTAGGGTGAGCGTACGTGTGAGGGCATGGGTTAGTGTTAGCGTACGGGTTAGGATTACGGGACGGGTTAGGGTAAGGCTACAGGGAAGGGTTAGGGTTAGGGTTCGGGCTAGGTTTAGGGTTACGGGACGGGGACGGTTTAGGGTCCAGGTGAGGGTACGAGAACGGTTCAGGGTGAGCGTATGTTTGAGGGCACGGGTTAGTGCTTGCGTACGGGTTAGGATGACGGGACGCATTAGGGTTAGGCTTCGGGGAAGTGTTAGGGTTAGGGTTCGGGCTAGTGTTAGGGGACAGGTACGGGGACGGTTTAGGGTCCAGGTGAGGGTATGACAATGGTTTAGGGTGAGCATACGTGTGAGGGCACGGGTTAGTGTAAGTGTACGGGTTAGGATTACGGGACGATTTACGGTAAGGCTTCGAGGAAGTGTTAGGGTTAGGGTTCGGTCTAGGGTTAGGGGACGGGGACGGTTTAGGGTCCAGGTGAGGGTACAACAATGGTTTAGGGTGAGCGTACGTGTGAGGGCACGGGTTAGTGTTAGCGTACGGGTTAGGATTAGGGGACTTGTGAGTGTAAGCCTTCGGGGAAGGGTTAGGGTTAGGGTTCGGGCTAGGGTTAGGGTTAGGGGACGGGGACGGTTTAGAGTCCAGGGAGGGTACGATAACGGTTAGGGTGAGCGTACTTCTGAGGGCACGGGTTAGTGTTAGCGTACGGGTTAGGATTAGTGGACGGGTGAGGGTAAGGCTTCGGAGAAAGTTTAGGTTTAGGGTTCGGGCTAGGGTTAGGGTTAGGGGACGGGGACAGTTTAGGGTCCAGGTGAGGGTACGACAATGGTTTAGTGTGAGCGTACGTGTGAGGGCATGGGTTAGTGTTAGCGTACGGGTTAGGATTAGGGGACGTGTAAGGGTAAGGCTTCGGGGAAGGGTTAGGGCTAGGGTTCGGGCCAAGGTTAGGGTTAGGGGACGGGGAAGGTTTAAGGTCCCGGTGAGGGTACGACAACTGTTTAGGGTGAGCGTACATTTGAGGGCACGGGTTAGTGTCAGTGTACGGGTTAGGATTAGGGGACGGGTGAGGGTAAGGCTTCGGGGAAGGGTTAGGGTTAGGGTTCGGGCTAGAGTTAGGGTTAGGGGACGGGGATGGTTTAGGGTCCAGGTGAGGGTACGACAACGGTTTAGGGTGAGCGTACGTGTGAGGGCACGTGTTATGTAAGCGTACGTGTTAGGATTAGGGGACGGGTGAGGGTTAGGCTTCGGGGAAGGGTTAGGTTTAGGGTTCGGGCTAGGGTTAGGGTTAAGGGACAGGGATGGTTTAGCGTCCAGGTGAGTGTACGACAACGGTTTAGGGTGAGCGTACATGTGAGGGCACGGGTTATGTAAGCGTACGGGTTAGGATTAGGGGACGGTTGAGGGTAAGGCTTCGGGGAAGGGTTAGGGTTAGGGTTCGGCCTACGGTTAGGGTTAGGGGATGGGGACGGTTTAGGGTCCAGGTGAGGATACGACAACAGTTTAGGGTGAGCGTACGTGTGAGGGCACGTGTTAGTGTTAGCGTACGGGTTAGGATTAGGGGATGGTTTAGTGTAAGGCTTCGGGGAAGGGTTAGGGTTAGGGTTCGGGCTAGGGTTAGTGTTAAGGCACAGGGACGGTTTAAGGTCCAGCAGAGGGTACGACAACTGTTTAGGGTGAGCGTACGTGTGGGGGCATGGGTTAGTGTTCGTGTACGGGTTAGGACTAGGGGACGGGTTAGGGTAAGGCTTCGGGGAAGGGTTAGGGTTAGGGTTTGGGCTAGGGTTAGTTTTAGGGGACGGGGACGGTTTAGGGTCCAGGTGAGGGTACGACAACGGTTTAGGGTGAGCGTACGTGTGAGGGCATGGGTTAGTGTTAGCATACGGGTTACAATTAGGGGACGGTAGAGGGTAGGGCTTCGGGGAAGGGTTAGGATTAGGATTCGGGCAAGGGTTAGGGTTAGGGGATGGGGACGGTTTAGGGTCCAGGTGAGGGTACGACAACAGTTTAGGGTGAGCGTACGTGTGAGGGCACGGGTTAGTGTTAGCCTACCGGTTAGGATTAGGGGACGGGTGAGGGTAAGGTTTTGGGGAAGATTTAGGATTAGGGTTCGGGCTAGGGTTAGTGTTAGGGGACGGGGACGGTTTAGGGTCCAGGTGAGGGTACGACAATGGCTTACGAGGAGCGTTCCTGTGAGGGCACGGGTTACTGTTAGCGTACGGGTTAGCAGTAGGGGACGGTTGAGGGTAAGGCTTCAAGGAAGTGTTAGGGTTAGGGTTCGGGCTAGGGTTAGGGTTAGGGCACAGGGATGGTTTAGGGTCCAGGTGAGGGTACGACAATGGTTTAGGGTGAGCGTACGTGTGAGGTAACGGGTTCGTGTTAGCGTACAGGTTAGGATTGGGGACGGGTTAGTGTAAGGCTTCGGGGAAGGGTTAGGGTTAGGGTTCGGGCTAGGGTTAGTTTTAGGGGACGGGGACGGTTCAGGGTCCAGGTGACAGTACGACAACGGTTTAAGGTGAGCATACGTGTGAGGGCAAGTGTCTTCTTAGCGTACGGGTTAGGATTAGTGGACGGGTGAGTGTAAGGCTTCGGGGAAGGGTTAGGGTTAGGGTTCGGCCTAGGGTTAGGGTTAGGGGACGGGGACGGTTTAGGGTCCAGGTGAGTGTACGACAACGGTATAGGGTGACCTTACGTGTGAGGGCACGGGTTAGTGTTAGCGTATGGGTTAGGATTACGGGACGGGTAAGGGTATGGCTTCGGGGAAGGGTTAGGGTTAGGGTTCGGGCTAGGGTTAGGGTTAGGGGACGGGGACGGTTTAGGGTCCAGGTGAGGGTACGAAAACGGTTTAGGGTGAGAGTATGTGTGAGGGCACGTGTGAGTGTTAGCCTACGGGTTAGGATAAGGGGTCGGGTTAGGGTAAGGCTTCGGGGAAGGGTTAGGGTTAGGGTTCGGACTAGGGGTAGGGTTAGGGGACGGGGAAGGTTTAGGGTCCAGGTGAGTGTACAACAACGGTTTAGGTTGAGCGTACGTGTGAGGGCACGGGTTAGTGTTAGCGTACGGGTTAGGATTAGGGGACGGGTTAGTGTAAGGCTTTGGGGAAGGGTTAGGGTTACGGTTCGGGGTAGGGTTAAGGTTAAGTGACAGGGACGGTTTAGGGTCCAGGCGAGTGTACGACAACGGTTTAGGTTGAGTGTACGTGTGATGGCACGAGTTAGTGTTAGCGTACGGGTTAGGATTACGGGACGTGTTAGTGTAAGGCTTCGGGGAAGGGTTAGGGTTAGGGTTCGGACTAGGGTTAGGGTTAGGGGACGGGGACGGTTTAGGGTCCAGGTGAGGGTACGACAACGTTTTAGGGTGAGTGTATGTGTGAGGGCACGGGTTAGTGTTAGCCTACAGGTTAGGATTAGGGCTCGGGTTAGGGTAAGGCTTCGGGGAAGGGTTAGGGCTACGGTTCGGTCTAGGGTTAGGGTTAGGAGACGGGGACGGTTTAGGGTCCAGGTGAGGGTACGACAACGGTTTAGGGTGAGCGTACATTTGAGGGCACGGGTTAGTGTTAGTGTACGGATTAGGATTAAGTGACGGGTGAGGGTAAGGCTTCGCGGAAGGGTTAGGGTTACGGTTCGGGCTAGGGTTAGGGTTAGGGGACGGGAACGGTTTAGGGTCCAGGTGAGGGTACGACAACGGTTTATGGTGAGCGTATGTGTGAGGGCACGGGTTAGTGTTAGCCTACGTGTTAGGAGTAGGGGTCGGGTTAGGGTAAGGCTTCGGGGAAGGGTTAGTGCTAGGGTTCGGGCTAGGGTTAGGGTTAGGTGACGGGGACGGTTAAGGCTCCAGGTGAGGGTACGACAACGTTTTACGGTGAGCGTACGTGTGAGGGAACGGGTTAGTGTTAGCGTACGGGTTAGGATTAGGGGACGGGTGAGGGTAAGGCTTCGGGGAAGGGTTAGGGTAAGGGTTCGGGCTATGGTTAGGGATAGGGGACGGGGACGGTTTAGAGTCCAGGTGATTTAACGACAACGGTTTAGAGTGATCGTACGTGTGAGGGCACGGGTTAGTGTTTGCGTACGGGTTAGGATTAGGGGACGGGTTAGGGTAAGGCTTCGGTGAAGGGTTAGGGTTTGTGTTTGGGCTAGGGTTAGGGGATGGGGACGGTTTAGGTTCCAGGTGAGGGTACGACAATGGTTTAGGGTGAGCATACGTGTGAGTTTATGGGTTATTGTTAGCGTATGGGTTAGGATTAGGGGACGGGTGAGGGTAATGCTTCATGTTAGGGTTAGGGTTAGGGTTCGGGCTAGGGGTGAGGGTACAACAACAGTTTAGGGTGAGCGCACGTGTGAGGGCACGGATTAGTGTTAGCGTACGGGTTAGGATTATGGGACGGGTTAGGGTAAGGCTTCGGGGAAGGGTTAGTGTTAGGGTTCGGGCTAGGGTTAGGTTTAGGGGACGGGGACGCTTTAGGGTCCAGGTGAAATACAACAACGGTTTAGGGTGAGCGTACGTGTGAAGGCATGGGGTAGTGTTAGCGTACGGGTTAGGATTAGAGGACGGGTGAGGTTAAGGCTTCAGGGAAGTGTTAGGGTTAGGGTTCGGGCTAGGGTTAGGGTTAGGGGACGGGGACAGTTTAGGGTCCAGGTGAGGGTACAACAACGGTTTAGGGTGAGTGTACGTATGAGGGCACGGGTTAGTGTTAGCGTACGGGTTAGGATTAGGTTTCGGGTGAGGGTAAGGATTCGGGGAAGGGTTAGGGTTAGGGTTCGGGCTAGGGGTAGGCTTAGGACACGGGGACGGTTTAGGGTCCAGGTGAGGGTACGACAACGGTTGAGTGTGAGCATACCTGTTAGGGCACGGGTTGTTGTTAGCGTACGGGTTAGGATTAGGGGACAGGTGAGGGTAATGCTTCGGGATAGGGTTAGGGTAAGGGATCGCGCTAGGGGTGAGGGTACGAAAACGGTTTAGGGTGAGGGCACGTGTGAGGGCACGGGTTCGTGTTACCGTACGGTTTACGATTAGGGGACGTGTGACGGTAATGCTTCGGGATAGGGTTAGGTTTAGGGTTCGGGCTAGGGTTAGGGTTAGGGGACGGGGACGGTTTAGGCTCCAGGTGAGCATACGACAACGGTTTAGGGTGAGCATACGTGTGAGGGCATGGGTTATTGTTAGCGTACGGGATAGGATTAGGGGACGGGTGAGGGTAATGCTTCGGGATAGGGTTAGTGTTAGGGTTCGGGATAGGGGTGAGGGTACGACAACGCTTTAGGGTGAGCGCACGTGTGAGGGCACGGGTTAGTGTTAGCGTACGGGTTAGGATTAGGGGACGGGTGAGGGTAAGGCTTCGGGGAAGGTTTAGGGTTAGGATTCGGGCTAGGGTTAGGATTAGGGGACGGGTACTGTTTAGGGTCCAGGTGAGTGTACGGCAATGGTTTAGGGTGAGTGTACGTGTGAGGGCACGGGTTAGTGTAAGCGTACGTGTTAGGATTAGGGGACGGGTGAGGGAAAGGCTTCGGGGAATGGTTAGGGTTAGGGTTCAGGCTATGGTTAGGGTTAGGGGACGGGGACGGTTTAGGGTTCAGGTGAGGGTACGACAACGGTTTAGGGTGAGCGTACGTGTGAGGGTACGGGTTAGTGTTAGCGTACAGGTTAGGATTAGGTGACGTGTTGGGTAAGGCTTCGGGGAAGGGTTAGGGTTTCGGTTCGGGCTAGGGATAGGGGACGAGGACGGTTTAGGGTCCGGGTGAGGGTACGACAACTGTTTAGGGTGAGCGTACGAGTGAGGGCACGGGTTAGTTTTAGCGTACGGGTTAGGATTAGGGGACGTGTTAGGGTAAGGCTTCGGGGAAGGGTTAGGGTTAGGGTTCAGGCTACGGTTAGGGTTAGGGGAAGGGGACGGTTTAGGGTCCAGGTGAGGGTACGACAACGGTTTAGGGTGAGCGTACGTGTGAGGGCACGGGTTATTGTTAACGTATCGGTTAGGATTAGGGGACGGGTGAGGGTAAGGCTTCGGGAAAGGTTTAGGTTTAGGGTTCGGGCTAGGGTTAGGGTTAGGGGACGGGGATGATTTAAGGTCCAGGTGAGGGTATGACAACAGTTTAGGGTGAGCGTACGTGTGAGGGCACGGGTTAGTGTTATCGTATGGGTTAGGATTAGTGGTCGGGTTAGGGTAAGGCTTCGGGGAAGTGTTAGGGCTAGGGTTCGGGCTAGGGTTAGGGTTAGGGGACAGTGACGGTTTAGGGTCCCGGTGAGGGTACGACAACAGTTTAGGGTGAGCGTACGTGTGAGGGCACGGGTTAGTGTTAGCATATGGGTTAGGATTAGGGTACGGGTGAGGGTAAGGTTTCGGGGAAGGGTTAGTGTTAGGGTACGGGCTAGAGTTAAAGTTATGGGACAGTGACGGTTTAGGGTCCCAGTGAGGGTACGACAACGGTTTAGGGTGAGCGTACGTGTGAGGGCACGGGTTAGTGTTAGTTTACGGGTTACGATTACGGGATGGGTTAAGGTAAGGCTTCGGGGAAGGGTTAGGGTTAGGGTTCGGGCTCGGGTTATTGTTACGGGATGGGGAAGGTTTAGGTTCCAGATGAGGGTAAGACAACAGTTTAGGGTGAGCGTACGTGTGAGGGCACGGGTTAATGTTAGCGTACGGGTTAGGATTAGGGGACGGGTTAGGGTAAGGCTTCGGGGAAGGGTTAGGTTTAGGGTTCAGGCTAGTGGTATGGTTAGGGGACGGGGACGGTTTATGGTCCAGGTGAGTGTGCGACAAGAGTTTAGGGTGAGTGTACATGTGAGGGCACGGGTTAGTGTTACCGTACAGGTTCGGATTAGGGGACAGGTTAGGGTAAGGCTTCGGGGAAGGGTTAGGGTTAGGGTTTGGGCTAGGGTTAGGGTTAGGGGACGGGGACAGTTTAGGGTCCAGGTGAGGATATGACAACGGTTTAGGGTGAGCGTACGTGTGAGGGCACCAGTTATGTATGCGTACATGTTAGGATATTGGGACGGGTGAGGGTAAGGCTTCGGGGAAGTGTTAGGATTAGAGTTCGGGCTAGGGTTAGGGTTAGGGGATGGGGACGGTTTAGGGTCCATGAGAGGGTACAACAACGGTTTAGGGTGAGCGTACATGTGAGGGCACGGGTTAGTGTTAGCGTACTGGTTAGGATTAGGGGACGGGTTAGGGTAAGGCTTCGGGGAAGGGTTAGGGTTCGGGTTTGGGCTAGGGTTAGGGTTAGGGGACGGGGACGGTTTAGGGTCCTGGTGAAGGTACGACAACGGTTTAGGATGAGCGTACGTGTGAGGGCACGGGTTCTTTTTAGCGTACTGGTTAGGATTAGGGGACGGGTGAGGGTAAGGCTTCGGGGAAGGGTTAGGGCTAGTTTTCGGGCTACGGTTAGGGTTAGGGGACGGGGAAGGTTTAAGGTCCAGGTGAGGGTACGACAACGGTTTAGGGTGAGCGTACGTGTGAGGGCACGGGTTCTTTTTAGCGTACTGGTTAGGATTAGGGGACGGGTGAGTGTAAGGCTTCGGGGAATGGTTAGGGCTAGTTTTCGGGCTACGGTTAGGGTTAGGGGACGGGGAAGGTTTAAGGTCCAGGTGAGGGTACGACAACGGTTTAGGGTGAGCGTACGTGTGAGGGCCCGGGTTAGTTTTAGCGTATGGGTTAGGAATAGGGGACGGGTTAAGGTAACGCTTCGGGGAAGGGTTAGGGTTAGGGTTCGGGCTAGGGTTAGGGTTATGGGACGGGGACGGTTTAGGGTCCAGGTAAGGGTACGACAACGGTTTAGGTTCAGCGTGCATGTGAGGGCATGGTTTAGTGTTCGCGTACGGGTTAGGAGTAGATGACGGGTTAGGGTGAGGCTTCGGGGAAGGGTTGGGGTTAGGGTTTGGGCTAGGGTTAGGGTTAGGGGATGGGGACGGTTTAGGGTTCAGGTGAGTGTACGACAACGGTTTAGGGTGAGCGTACGTGTGAGGGCACGGGTTAGTGTTAGCGTACGGGTTAGGATTAGGGGACAGGTTAGTGCATGGTTTCGGGGACGGGTTAGGGTTAGATTTCGGGCTAGGGTTAGGGTTAGGGGATGGGGACGCCTTAGGGTCCAGGTGAGGGTACGACAATAGTTTACGGTGAGCGTTCGTGTGAGGGCACGGGTTAGTGTTAGCGTACGGGTTAGGATTAGGGGACGGGTTAGGGTAAGGCTACGGTGATGGGTTAGGTTTAGGTTTCGGGGTAGGTTTAGGATTACGGGACGGGGACGGTTTAGAGTCCAGGTGAGGGTACGACAACGGTTTAGGGTGAGCGTACGTGTGAGGGCACGGGTTAGTGTTAGTGTACGAGTTAGGATTAGGGGACGGGATAGGGTAAGGCTTCGGGGAAGGGTTAGGGTTAGGGTTCGCGCTAGGGTTAGGGTTAGGGGATGGGGACGGTTCAGGGTCCAGGTGAGGGTACGACAACGGTTTAGGGTGAGAGTACGTGTGAGGGCACAGGTTATTGTTAGCATACGTGTTACGATTAGGGGATGGGTTAGGGAAAGGCTTCGGGGAAGGGTTAGGGCTAGGGTTCGGGCTAGGGTTAGGGTTAGGGGACGGGGACGGTTTAGCGTACCGGTGAGGGTATGACAAAGGTTTAGGGTGAGCGTACGTGTGAGGGCACGGGTTCTTTTTAGCGTACTGGTTAGGATTAGGGGACGGGTGAGGGTAAGGCTTCGGGGAAGGGTTAGGGCTAGTTTTCGGGCTACGGTTAGGGTTAGGGGACGGGGAAGGTTTAAGGTCCAGGTGAGGGTACGACAACGGTTTAGGGTGAGCGTACGTGTGAGGGCACGGGTTCTTTTTAGCGTACTGGTTAGGATTAGGGGACGGGTGAGTGTAAGGCTTCGGGGAAGGGTTAGGGCTAGTTTTCGGGCTACGGTTAGGGTTAGGGGACTGGGAAGGTTTAAGGTCCAGGTGAGGGTACGACAACGGTTTAGGGTGAGCGTACGTGTGAGGGCCCGGGTTAGTTTTAGCGTATGGGTTAGGAATAGGGGACGGGTTAAGGTAACGCTTCGGGGAAGGGTTAGGGTTAGGGTTCGGGCTAGGGTTAGGGTTATGGGACGGGGACGGTTTAGGGTCCAGGTAAGGGTACGACAACGGTTTAGGTTCAGCGTGCATGTGAGGGCATGGTTTAGTGTTCGCGTACGGGTTAGGAGTAGATGACGGGTTAGGGTGAGGCTTCGGGGAAGGGTTGGGGTTAGGGTTTGGGCTAGGGTTAGGGTTAGGGGATGGGGACGGTTTAGGGTTCAGGTGAGTGTACGACAACGGTTTAGGGTGAGCGTACGTGTGAGGGCACGGGTTAGTGTTAGCGTACGGGTTAGGATTAGTGGACAGGTTAGTGCATGGTTTCGGGGACGGGTTAGGGTTAGATTTCGGGCTAGGGTTAGGGTTAGGGGATGGGGACGCCTTAGGGTCCAGGTGAGGGTACGACAATAGTTTACGGTGAGCGTTCGTGTGAGGGCACGGGTTAGTGTTAGCGTACGGGTTAGGATTAGGGGACGGGTTAGGGTAAGGCTACGGTGATGGGTTAGGTTTAGGTTTCGGGGTAGGTTTAGGATTACGGGACGGGGACGGTTTAGAGTCCAGGTGAGGGTACGACAACGGTTTAGGGTGAGCGTACGTGTGAGGGCACGGGTTAGTGTTAGCGTACGAGTTAGGATTAGGGGACGGGATAGGGTAAGGCTTCGGGGAAGGGTTAGGGTTAGGGTTCGCGCTAGGGTTAGGGTTAGGGGATGGGGACGGTTCAGGGTCCAGGTGAGGGTACGACAACGGTTTAGGGTGAGAGTACGTGTGAGGGCACAGGTTATTGTTAGCATACGTGTTACGATTAGGGGATGGGTTAGGGAAAGACTTCGGGGAAGGGTTAGGGCTAGGGTTCGGGCTAGGGTTAGGGTTAGGGGACGGGGACGGTTTAGCGTACCGGTGAGGGTATGACAAAGGTTTAGGGTGAGCGTACGTGTGAGGGCACGGGTTAGTGTTAGCGTATCGGTTAGGATTAGGGGACGGGTTAGGGTAAGGCTTCGGGGTAGGACTAGGTTTAGGTTTCGGGCTAGGGTTAGGGTTAGGGGCCGGGGACGGTTTAGGGTCCAGGTGAGTGTACGACAACGGTTTAGGGTGAGCATATGTGTGAGGACACGGGTTAGTGTTAGCGTATGGGTAAGAATTAGGGGACGAGTTAGGGTAAGGCTTCGGGGAAGGGTTAGGGTTAGGGTTCGGGCTAGGGTTAGGGTTAGGGGACGGGGACGGTGTGGGGTCCAGTTGAGGGTACGACAACGGTTTAGGGTGAGCGTACGTATGAGGGCACGGGTTAGTGTTAGCGTACGGGTTAGGATTAGCGGACGGGTGAGGGTAAGGCTTCGGGGTAGGGTTAGTGTTAGGGTTCGGGCTAGGGTTAGGGTTATGGGACAGGGACGGTTTAGGGTCCATGTGAGGGTACGACAACGGTTTAGGGTGAGCGTACGTGTGAGGGCACGGGTTAGTGTTGGCGTACGGGTTAGGAATAGGGGACGGGTTAGGGTAACGCTTCGGGGATTGGTTAGGTTTAGGGTTCGGGATATGTATAGGGTTACGGGACGGGGACAGTTTAGAGTCCAGGTGAGGGTACGACAATGGTTTAGGGTGAGCGTACGTGTGAGGGCACGGGTTAGTGTTAGCGTACGTGTTAGGATTAGGAGACAGGTTAGGGTAAGGCTTCGGGGAAGGGTTAGGGATACGGTTCATGCTAGGGTTATGGTTAGGGGTCGGGGACGGTTTTGGGTCCAGGTGAGTGTACGACAAGGGTTTAGGGTGAGCGTACATGTGAGGGCACAGGTTAGTGTTAGTGTACGGGTTAGGATTAGGGGACGGGTTAGGGTAAGGCTTCGGGGAAGTGTTAGGTCTAGGGTTCGGGCTAGGGTTAGGGTTAGGGGACGGGTAAGGTTTAGGGTCAAGGTGATGATACGATAACGGTTTAGTGTGAGCGTACGTGTGAGGACACGGTTATGTTAGCGTACGCGTTAGGATTAGGGGACGGGTTAGTTTAAGGCTTCGGGGAAGGGTTAGGGTTAGGGTTCGGGCTAGGGGTAGGGTTAGGGGACGGGGACTGTTTAGGGTCCAGGTGAGTGTACGACAACGGTTTAGGGTGAGTGTACGTGTGAGGGCACGGTTATGTTAGCGTACGGGTTAGGATTAGGGGACGGGTTAACGTAAGGCTTCGGGGAAGGGTTAGGTTTAGAGTTCGGGCTAGGGGTAGGGTTAGGTGACGGGGACGGTTTAGGGTCCAGGTGAGGGTACGACAAGGGTTTAGGGTGAGCATACGTGTGAGGGCGCGGGTTAGTGTTAGCGTATGGGTAATGATTAGGGGACGGGTTAGGGTAAGGCTTCGGGGAAGGGTTAGATTTAGGGTTCGGACTAGGGTTAGGGTTAGGGGACGGGGACGGTTTAGGGTCCAGGTGAGGGTACGACAACGGTTTAGGGTTAGCGTACGTGTGAGGACGCGGGTTAGTGTTAGCGTATGGGTAAGGATTAGGGGACGGGTTAGGGTAAGGCTTCGGGGAAGGGTTAGGGTTAGGGTTCGGGCTAGGGTTAGGGTTAGGGGACGGGGCGGTTTGGGGTCCTGGTGAGGGTACGACAACGGTTTAGGGTGAGCGTACGTATGAGGGCACGGGTTAGTGTTAGCGTACGGGTTAGGATTAGGGGACGGGTGAGGGTAAGGCTTCGGGGGAGGGTTAGTGTTAGGGTTCGAGCTAGGGTTAGGGTTATGGGACGGGGACGGTTTAGGGTCCAGGTGAGTGTACGAAAACGGTTTAGGGTGAGCGTACGTGTGAGGGCACGGGTTAGTGTTAGCGTACGGGTTAGGATTAGGGGACGGGTGAGGGTAAGGCTTTGGGGAAGGGTTAGGGTTAGGGTTCGGGCTAGGGTTAGGGTTAGGGGACAGAGACGGTTTAGGGTCCAGGTGAGTGTACGACAACGGTTTAGGGTGAGCGTACGTGTGAGGGCACGGGTTAGTGTTAGCGTACAGTTTAGGATTAGGGAACGGGTTAGGGTAAGGATCGCGGAAGGTTTAGGCTTAGGGTTTGGGTTAGGGTTAGGGTTAGGGGACGGGGACGGTTCAGGGTCCAGGTGAGGGTACAACAACGGTTTAGGTTGAGTGTACGTGTGAGGGCACGGGTTAGTGTTAGCGTGCGGTTTAGTATTAGGGGACGGGTTAGGGTAAGGCTTCGGGAAAGGGTTAGGGATAGGGTTCGGGCTAGGGTAAGGGTTAGGGGATGGTGACGGTTTAGGGACCTGGTGAGGGTATGACAATGGTTTAGAGTGAGCATATGTGTGAGGGCGCGGGTTAGTGTTAGCGTACGCATTAGGATTAGGGGACGGGTTAGGGTAAGGCTTCGGGGAAGGGTTTGGAATAGGATTCGGGCTAGTGTTAAGGTTAGGAGACGGGGATGGTTTAGGTTCCAGGTGAGGGTACGACAGCGGTTTAGGGTGTGCGTACGTGTGAGGGCACGGGTTAGTGTTAGCGTACAGGTTAGGATAAGGGGACGGGTTAGGGTAAGACTTCGGGGAAGGGTTAGGATTAGGGTTCGGGCTAGGGTTAGGGTTAGGTGACGGTGACGGTTTAGGGTCCAGGTGAGTGTACGACAACGGTTTAGGGTGAGCGTACTTGTGAGGGCACGGGTTAGTGTTAGCGTATTGGTTAGGATTAGGGGACGAGTTAAGATTAGGGGACGAGTTAGGGTAAGGCTTCAGGGAAGGGTTAGGGTTAGGGTTTGGTCTAGGGTTAGGGTTAGCGGACGGGGACGGTTTAGGGTCCAATTGAGGGTACGACAACGGTTTAGGGTGAGCGTACGTGTGAGGGCAAGGGTTAGTGTTAGCGTACGGGTTAGGATTAGGGGACGGGTGAGGGTAAGGCTTCGGGGAAGTGTTAGGGTTAGGGTTTGGGGTAGGGTTAGGGTTAGGGGACGGGGACGGTTTAGGGTCCAGGTGAGGATACCACAACGGTTTAGGCTGAGCGTACGTGTGAGGGCACGGGTTAGTGTTAGCGTACGCGTTAGGATTAGGGGACGGGTGAGGGTAAGGCTTCGGGGAAGGTTTAGGGTTAGGGTTCGGGCTAGGGTTAGGGTTAGGGGACGGGGAAGGTTTAGGGTCCAGGTGAGGATACGACAACGGTTTAGTGTGAGCGTACGTGTGAGGACACGGTTATGTTAGCGTACGCATTAGGATTAGGGGACGGGTTAGGTTAAGGCTTCGGGGAAGGGTTAGGGTTAGGGTTCGGGCTAGGGGTAGGGTTAGGGGACGGGGACTGTTTAGGGTCCAGGTGAGTGTACGACAACGGTTTAGGGTGAGCGTACGTGTGAGGGCACGGTTATGTTAGCGTACGGGTTAGGATTAGGGGACGGGTTAGCGTAAGGCTTCGGGGAAGGGTTAGGTTTAGAGTTCGGGCTAGGGGTAGGGTTAGGTGACGGGGACGGTTTAGGGTCCAGGTGAGGGTACGACAACGGTTTAGGGTGAGCATACGTGTGAGGGCGCGGGTTAGTGTTAGCGTATGGGTAAGGATTAGGGGACGGGTTAGGGTAAGGCTTCGGGGAAGGTTTAGGGTTAGGGTTAGGACTAGGGTTAGGGTTAGGGGACGGGGACGGTTTAGGGTCCAGGTGAGGGTACGACAACGGTTTAGGGTGAGCGTACGTGTGAGGACGTGGGTTAGTGTTAGCGTATGGGTAAGGATTAGGGGACGGGTTAGGGTAAGGCTTCGGGGAAGGGTTAGGGTTAGGTTTCGGGCTAGGGTTAGGGTTAGGGGACGGGGACGGTGTGGGGTCCAGGTGAGGGTACGACAACGGTTTAGGGTGAGCGTACGTATGAGGGCACGAGTTAGTGTTAGCGTACGGGTTAGGATTAGGGGACGGGTGAGGGTAAGGCTTCGGGGGAGGGTTAGCGTTAGGATTCGGGCTAGGGTTAGGGTTAGGGGATGGGGACAGTTTAGTGTCCAGGTGAGGGTACGACAACGGTTTAGGGTGAGCCTACGTGTGAGGGCACGCGTTATATAAGCGTACGGGTTAGGATTAGGGGACGGGTGAGGGTAAGACTTCGGGGTAGGGTTAGGATTAGGGTTCAGGCTAGGGTTAGGGTTAGGCGTGGGGACGGTTTAGGTCCCAGGTGAGGGTACGACAAAGGTTTAGGGTGAGCGTACGTGTGAGGGCACGGGTTATGTTAGTGTACGGGTTAGGATTAGGGGACGGTTTAGGTTAAGGCTTCGGGGAAGGGTTAGGGTTAGGGTTCGGTCTAGGGTTAGGGTTAGGGGACGGGGAAGTTGTAGGGTCCAGGTGAGGGTACGACAACGGTTGAGGGTGAGTGTACGTGTGAGGGCACGGGTTAGTGTTAGCGTACGGGTTAGGATTAGGGGACGGGTTAGGGTAAGGCTACGGGGAAGGGTAAGAGTTAGGGTCCAGGCTAGGGTTAGGGTTAGGGGACGGGGACGGTTTATGGTCCAGGTGAGGGTACGACAACGGTTTAGGGTGAGCGTACGTGTGAGGGCATGGGTTATTGTTAGTGTACGGGTTAGGATTAGGGGACAGGTGAGGGTAATGCTTCAATATAGGGTTAGGGTTAGGGTTCGGGCTAGGTGTGAGGGTACGACAACGGTTTAGGGTGAGCGCACGTGTGAGGGCACGGGTTATTGTTAGCATATGGGTTAAGATTATGGGACGGTTTAGGGTAAGGCTTCGTGGAAGGGTTAGTGTTAGGGTTCGGGCTAGGTTTAGGGTTGGGGACGGGGACGGTTTAGGGTCCAGGTGAGGGTTTCACAACGGTTTCGGTTGAGCGTACGTGTCAGGGAATGCGTTATGTAAGCGTACGGGTTAGGATTAGGGGACGGGTGAGCGTAAGGCTTCCGGGAAGGGTTAGCATTAGGGTTCGGGCTATGGTTCGGGTAAGGGGACGGGGACGGTTTAGGGCCCAGGTGAGGGTACGACAACGGTTTAGGGTGAGCGTACGTGTCAGGGCATGGGTTAGTGTTAGCGTACGGGTTAGGATTAGGGTACGGGATAGGGTAAGGCTTCAGGGAAAATTTAGGGTTAGGGTTCCAGCTAGGGTTAGGGGACGGAGACGGTTTAGGGTCCTGATGAGGGGACGACAACAGTTTAGGGTGAACGTGCATGTGAGGACACCGGTTAGTGTTAGTGTACGGGTTAGGATTAGGTGAAGGGTTAGGGTAAGCCTTCAGGGAAGTGTTAGGGTTAGGGTTCGGGTTAGGGTTATGGATAGGGGACGGGGACGGTTTAGGGTCCAGGTGAGGGTGTGACAACGGTTTAGGGTGAGCGTACGTGTGAGGGCAAGGGTTAGTGTTAGCATACTGGTTAGGATTAGGGGACAGGTGAGGGTAATGCTTCGGGATAGGGTTAGGGTTAGGGTTCGGGCTAGGGTTACGGTTAGGGGATGGGGACGGTTGAGGGTCCAGTTTAGGGTATGACAACGGTTTAGGGTGAGCGTACGTGTGAGTGCACGGGTTAGTGTTAGCGTACGGGTTAGGTTTAGGGGACGGGTTAGGGTAAGGCTTCGGAGAAGGGTTAGTGTTAAGGTTCGGGCTAGGGTTAGGGTTAGGAGATGGGGATGGTTTAGGGTGCAGGTGAGGGTACGACAACGGTTTAGGGTGAGCGTACGAGTGAGGGCACGGGTTAATGTTAGCGTACGGGTTAAGATTAGTGGACGGGTGAGGGTAAGGCTTCGGGGCAAGGTTAGGGTTAGGGTTCGGGCTAGGGTTAGGCTTAGGGGACGGGGACGGTTTCGGGTCAAGGTGAGGGTACGACAACGGTTCAGGGTGAGCGTACGTGTGAGGGCACGGGTTAGTGTTAGCGTACGGGTTAGGATTAGGGGACGGGTTAGCGTAAGGCTTCGGGGAAGGGTTAGGTTTAGGGTTTGGGCTAGGGTTAGTGTTAGGGGACAGGGACTGTTTGCGGTCCAGGTGAGGGTTCGACTACGGTTTAGGGTGAGCGTACATGTGAGGGCACGGGTTAATGTTAGCGTACCGGTTAGGATTACGGGACGGGTTAGGGTAAGGCTTCGGGGAAGTGTTAGGGTTAGGGTTCGGTGTAGGGTTAGGGTTAGGGGACGGGGATGGTTTAGGGTCCAGGTGAGGGTACGACAACGGTTGAGGGTTATCGTACATGTGAGGGCACGGGTTAGTGTTAGCGTAAGGGTTAGGATTAGCGGATGGGTGAGGGTAAGGCTTCGGGGAAGGGTTAGAGGTAGCGTTTGGGTTAGGGTTAGGGTTAGGGGACGGGGACGGTTTAGGGTCCAGGTGAGGGTACGACAACGGTTTATGGTGAGCTTACATGTGAGTAACGGGTTAGTGTTAGCGTACGGGTTAGGATTAGGGGACGGTTGAGGTTAAGGCTTCGGGGAAGGTTTAGCTTAGGGTTCTGGCTAGGGTTAGGGTTAGGGGACGGGGATGGTTTAGGGTCCAGGTGAGCGTACGACAACGGTTTAGGGTGAGCGTACGTCTGAGGGCACGGGTTAGTGTTAGCATACGGGTTAGGATTAGGGGACGGGTGAGGTTAAGCCTTCGGGGAAGGGTTAGGGTTAGGGTTCGGTCTAGGGTTAGGGATAGGGGATGGGACGGTTTAGGGTCCTGGTGAGGGTACGACAACGGATTAGGGTGAGCGTACGTGTGAGGGCACCGGTTAGTGTTAGCGTACGGGTTAGGATTAGGGGACGGGTGAGGGTAAGGCTTCGGGGAAGTGTTAGGTTTAGGTTTCGGGCTAAGGTTAGAGTTAGGGGACGGGGACAGTTTAGGGTCCAGGTGAGGGTACGACAACGGTTTAGGACGAGCGTACATTTGAGGACATGGGTTAGTGTAAGCGTACGGGTTAGAATTAGGGAACGGGTTAGGGTAGGGCTTCGGGGAAGTGTTAGGGTTAGGGTTTAGGCTAGGGTTAGAGTTAGGGGAAGGGGACGGTTTAGGGTCCAGGTGAGGGTTCGACAACGGTTTAGGGTGAGTGTACGTGTGAGGGCACGGGTTAGTGTTAGCGTACGGTTTAGGATTAGGGGACGGGTGAGGGTAAGGCTTTGGTGAAGTGTTACGGTTAGGGTTCGGGCTAGGGTTAGGGTTAGCGGACGGGGACTGTTTGGGGTCCAGGTGAGGGTACGACAACGGTTTAGGACGAGCGTACCTTTGAGGGAATGGGTTAGTGTAAGCGTATGGGTTAGAATTAGGGGACGGGTGAGGGTAAGGTTTCGGGGAAGGGTTCGGGTTAGGGTTCAGGCTAGGGTTAGGATTCGGGGACGGAGACGGTTTAGGGTCCAGGTGAGGGTACGACAACGGTTTTGGGTGAGCGTACGTGTGAGGGCACGGGTTAGTGTTAGCGTACGGTTAGAAATAGGGGAAGGGTGAGGGCAAGGCTTCGGGAAAGTGTTAGGGTTAGGGTTCGGGCTAGGGTTAGGGTTAGGGGACAGGAACGGTTTAGGGTCCAGGTGAGGGTACAACAACGGTTTAGGGTGAGCGTACGTGTGAGGGCACGGGTTAGTGTTATCGTACGGGTTAGGATGAGGGGACGGGTCGGTGTATGGCTTCGGGAAAGGGTTAGGGTTAGGGTTCGGTCTAGGGTTAAGGTTAGGGAACGGGGACGGTTTAGGGTCCAGGTGAGGGTACGACAACGGTTTAGCGTGAGCGTACGTGTGAGGGCAGCAGTTAGTGTTAGCGTACGGGTTGGGATTAGGGGACAGGTGAGGGTAAGGTTTCGAGAAAGGGTTATGGTTAGTGTTCTCTCAAGGGTTAGGGTTAGGGGACGGGACGGTTTACGGTCCAGGTGATGGTACGACAATGGTTTAGGACGAGCGTACGTGTGAGGGCACGGGTTAGTGTTAGCGTACGGGTTAGGATTAGGGGACGGGTGAGGGTAAGGCTTCGGGGAAGGGTTAGGTTTAGGGTTCGGTCTAGGGTTAGGGTTAGGGGACGGGGACGGTTTAGGGTCCAGGTGAGGGTACAACAACGGTTTAGGGTGAGTGTATGTGTGAGGGCACAGGTTAGTGTTAGCGAACGGGTTAGGATTAGGGGACGGATGAGGGTAAGGCTTCGGGTAAGGGTTAGGGTTAGGGTTCCAGCTAGGGTTAGGGTTAGGAGACGGGGACGGTTTAGGGTCCGGGTGAGGATACGACAACGGTGTCAGGTGAGCATACGTGTGAGGGCATGGGTTAGTGTTAGCGTACGGGTTAGGATTAGGGGACGGGTGAGGGTAAGGCTTCGGGGAAGGGTTACGGTTAGGGTTCGGGCTAGGGTTAGGGTTAGGGAACGGGGACAGTTTAGGGTCCAGGAGAGGGTACGACAATGGTTCAGGGTGAGCTTACGTGTGAGGGCACGGGTTAGTCTTAGCGTACGGTTTAGAATTAGGGGACGGGTGAGGGTAAGGCTTCGGAGAATTGTTAGGGTTAGGGTTCGGGGTAGGGTTAGGTTTAGGGGATGGGGACGGTTTAGGGTCCAGGTGAGGGTACGACAACGGTTTAGGGTGAGCATACGTGTGAGGGCACCAGTTAGTGTTAGCGTACGGGTTAGGATTAGGGGATGTGTGAGGGTAAGGCCTCGGGGAGGTTTAGGGTTAGGGTTTGGGCTAGGGTTAGGGTTAGGGGACGGGGACCGTTTAGGGTCCAGGTGAAGGTTCGACAACAGTTAAGGGTGAATGTACGTGTGAGGCCAGGGGATAGTGTTAGCGTACGGTTTAGGATTAGGGGACGGGTGAGGGTAAGGCTTCGGGGAAGAGTTAGCGTTAGGGTTCGGGCTAGGGTTAGGGTTCGCGGACGGGGACGGTTTAGGGTCCAGGTGTGGGTAAGACAACGGTTTAGGGTGAGAGTACGTTTGAGGGCATGGGTTCTTTTAGCGTACGTGTTAGGATTAGGGGACGGGTGAGGGTAAGGCTTCGGGGAAGAGTTAGGGTTAGGGTTCGGGCTAGGGTTGGGGTTAGGGGACAGGGACGGTTTAGGGTACAGGTGAGGATATGACAATGGTTTAGGGTGAGCGTACGTGTGAGGGCATGGATTAGTGTTAGCGTATGGGTTAGGATTAGGGGATGGGTTAGAGTAAGGCTTCGGGGAAGGGTTAGGGTTAGGGTTCGGGCTAGGGTTAGGGTTAGGGGACGGGTACGGTTTAGGGTGCAGCTGAGGGTACGACAACGGTTTAGGGTGAGCGTATGTGTGAGGGCACGGATTAGGGTTAGCGTACGGGTTAGGATTTGGGGACGGGTTACGGTAGGGCTTTGGAGAAGGTTTAGGGTTAGGGTTCGGGCTAGGGTTAGGTTTAGGGGACGGGGACGGTTTAGGGTCCAGGTGAGGGTACGACAACGGTTTAGGGTGATCGTACGTGTCAGGGCACGGGTTAGTGTTAGCGTACGGGTTAGGATTAGGGGACGGGTTAGGGTAAGGCTTCGGGGAAGGATTAGTTTTAGGGTTCGGGCTAGGGTTAGTGTTAGGAGACGGGGACGGTTTAGGGTCCAGGTGAGGGTACGACAACGGTTTAGGGTTAGTTTACGTGTGAGGGCATGGGTTAGTGTTAGCATACGGGTTCGGATTACGGGACGGGTGAGGGTAAGGCTTTGGGGAAGGTTTAAGGTTAGGGTTAGGGCTAGGGTTAGGGTTAGGGGACGGGGACCGTTTAGGGTCCAGGTGAGGGTACGACAACTGTTTAGGGTTACTGTTCGTGTGAGGGCACGGGTTAGTGTTAGTGTACGGGTTAGGATTAGGGGATGGGTTAGGGTAAGGTTTCGGGGAAGGGTTAGTGTTAGGGTTCGGGCTAGGGTTAGGGTTAGGGGACAGTGACTGTTTAGGGTTCCGGTGAGGGTACGGCAACGGTTTAGGGTGGGCGTAAGTGTGAGGGCATGGGTTAGTGTTAGCTTACGGGTTAGGATTAGGGGACGGGTGAGGGTAAGGTTTCGGGGAAGGGTTAGGGTTAGGGTTCGGGCTAGGGTTAGGGTTAGGGTATGGGGACGGTTTAGGGTCCAGTTGAGGGTACGACAACGGTTTAGGGTGAGCGTACGTGTGAGGGCACGGGTTCTTGTTAGCGTAAGGTTTAGGAAGAGGGGACGGGTGAGGGTAAGGCTTCAGGGAAGAGTTAGCGTTAGGGTTCGGGCTAGGGTTAGGGTTCGCGGACGGGGACGGTTTAGGGTCCAGGTGTGGGTAAGACAACGGTTTAGGATGAGCATACGTGTGAGGGCCCGGGTTAGTGTTAGCGTACGGGTTAGGATTAGGGGACAGGTTAAGGTAACGCTTCGGGGAAGGGTTAGGGTTAGGGTTCGGGCTAGTGTTAGGGTTATGGGACGGGGACGGTTTAGGGTCCAGGTGAGGGTACGACAACGGTTTAGGTTCAGCGTTCATGTGAGGGCATGGGTTAGTGTTCACGTACGAGTTAGGATTATGGGACGGGTGAGGGTAAGGCTTCGGACAAGGGTTAGGTTTAGGGTTCGGGCTAGGGTTAGAGTTAGGGGACGGGGACGGTTTAGGGTCCAGGTGAGGGAATGACAATGGTTTAGGGTGAGCGTAAGTGTGAGGGCATGAGTTAGTGTTAGCGTACAGGTTAGGATTAGGGGACGGGTTAGAGTAAGGCTTCGGAGAAGGTTTAGGGTTAGGGTTCGACTACGGTTAGGGTTAGGGGACGGGGATGGTTTAGGGTCCAGGTGAGGGTACGACAACGGTTTAGGGTGAGCGTACGTGTGAGGGCACGGGTTATGTAAGCGTACGGGTTAGGATTAGGGGACTTGTGAGGGTAAGGCTTCGGGGAAGGGTTAGGGTTAGGGTTCGGCCTAGGGTTAGGGTTAGGGGACGGGGACCGTTTAGGGTCCAGGTGAGCGTACGACAACAGTTTAGGGTGATTGTTCGTGTGACGGCACGGGTTAGTGTTAGTGTATGGGTTAGGATTAGGGGATGGTTTAGGGTAAGGTTTCGGGGAAGGGTTAGGGTTAGGGCTTGGGCTAGGGTTAGGGTAAGGGGATGGGGATGGTTTAGGGTCCAGGTGAGTGTACGACAAGGGTTTAGGGTGATTGTACGTGTGAGGGCATGGGTTAGTGTTAGCGTACGGGTTAGGATTAGGGAACGGCTGAGGGTAAGGCTTCGGGGAAGGGTTAAGGTTAGGGTTAGGGCTAGGGCTAGGGTTAGGGGACGGGGACGGTTTACGTTCCAGGTGAGAGTATGACAACGGTTTAGGGTGAGCGTACGTGTGAGGGCACGGGTTAGTTTTAGCGTACGGGTTAGGATTAGGGGACTGGTGAGGGTAAGGCTTCGGGGAAGGGTTAGGGTTAAGGTTCGGGCTAGGTTTAGGGTTAGGGGACGGGGATGGTTTAGGGTCCAGGTGAGTGTATGACAACGGTTCAGGGTAAGCATACGTGTCAGGGCACGGGTTAGTGTTATCGTACGGGTTAGGATTAGTGGTCGGGTTAGGGTAAGGCTTCAGGGAAGGGTTAGGGCTAGGGTTCGGGCTAGGGTTAGGGTTAGGGTAGGGGATATTTTAGGGTCCAGGTGAGGGTACGACAACGGTTTAGGGTGAGCGTACGTGTGAGGGCACGGGTTCTTGTTAGCGTAAGGTTTAGAATTAGGGGACGGGTGAGGGTAACGCTTCGGGGATGGGTTAGGGTTAGGGTTCGGGCTAGGGTTAAGGTTAGGGGACAGGGACGGTTTAGGGTCCCGGTAAGGGTACGACAACGTTTTAGGATGAGCGTACGTGTGAGGGCACTGGTTTGTGTTAGCGTACGGGTTAGGATTATGGTACGGGTTAGGGTAAGGGTTTGGGGAAGGGTAAGGTTTAGGGTTTGGGCTAGGGTTAGGGTTAGGGGACGGGGACGGTTTAGGGTCCAGGTGTGGGTAAGACAACGGTTTAGGGTGAGAGTACGTTTGAGGGCATGGGTTCTTTTAGCGTACGTGTTAGGATTAGGGGACGGGTGAGGGTAAGGCTTCGGGGAAGAGTTAGGGTTAGGGTTCGGGCTAGGGTTGGGGTTAGGGGACAGGGACGGTTTAGGGTACAGGTGAGGATATGACAACGGTTTAGGGTGAGCGTACGTGTGAGGGCATGGATTAGTGTTAGCGTATGGGTTAGGATTAGGGGATGGGTTAGAGTAAGGCTTCGGGGAAGGGTTAGGGTTAGGGTTCGGGCTAGGGTTAGGGTTAGGGGACGGGTACGGTTTAGGGTGCAGCTGAGGGTACGACAACGGTTTAGGGTGAGCGTATGTGTGAGGGCACGGATTAGGGTTAGCGTACGGGTTAGGATTTGGGGACGGGTTACGGTAGGGCTTTGGAGAAGGTTTAGGGTTAGGGTTCGGGCTAGGGTTAGGTTTAGGGGACGGGGACGGTTTAGGGTCCAGGTGAGGGTACGACAACGGTTTAGGGTGATCGTACGTGTCAGGGCACGGGTTAGTGTTAGCGTACGGGTTAGGATTAGGGGACGGGTTAGGGTAAGGCTTCGGGGAAGGATTAGTTTTAGGGTTCGGGCTAGGGTTAGTGTTAGGAGACGGGGACGGTTTAGGGTCCAGGTGAGGGTACGACAACGGTTTAGGGTTAGTTTACGTGTGAGGGCATGGGTTAGTGTTAGCATACGGGTTCGGATTACGGGACGGGTGAGGGTAAGGCTTTGGGGAAGGTTTAAGTTTAGGGTTAGGGCTAGGGTTAGGGTTAGGGGACGGGGACCGTTTAGGGTCCAGGTGAGGGTACGACAACTGTTTAGGGTTACTGTTCATGTGAGGGCACGGGTTAGTGTTAGTGTACGGGTTAGGATTAGGGGATGGGTTAGGGTAAGGTTTCGGGGAAGGGTTAGTGTTAGGGTTCGGGCTAGGGTTAGGATAAGGGGATGGGGATGGTTTAGGGTCCAGGTGAGTGTACAACAAGGGTTTAGGGTGATTGTACGTGTGAGGGCATGGGTTAGTGTTAGCGTACGGGTTAGGATTAGGGAACTGCTGAGGGTAAGGCTTCGGGGAAGGGTTAGGGTTAGGGCTCGGTCTAGGGCTAGGGTTAGGGGACGGGGAAGGTTTACCGTCCAGGTGAGAGTAGGACAACGGTTTAGGGTGAGCGTACGTGTGAGGGCACGGGTTAGTTTTAGCGTACGGGTTAGGATTAGGGGACGGGTGAGGGTAAGGCTTCGGGGAAGGGTTAGGGTTAGGGTTCGGGCTAGGTTTAGGGTTAGGGGGACGGGGATGGTTTAGGGTCCAGGTGAGTGTATGACAACGATTCAGGGTGAGAATACGTGTCAGGGCACGTGTTAGTGTTATCGTAAGGGTTAGGATTAGTGGTCGGGTTAGGGTAAGGCTTCAGCGAAGGGTTAGGGCTAGGGTTCGGGCTAGGGTTAGGGTTAGGGGACAGTGACGGTTTAGGGTCCCGGTGAGGGTACGACAACGGTTTAGGGTGGGCGTACGTGTGAGGTCACGGGTTAGTGTTAGCTTACTGGTTAGGATTAGGGGACGGGTGAGGGTAAGGTTTCGGGGAAGGCTTAGGGTTAGGGTTCGGGCTAAGGTTAGGGTTAGGGTACGGGGACATTTTAGGGTCCAGGTGAGGGTACGACAACGGTTTAGGGTGAGCGTACGTGTAAGGGCACGGGTTCTTGTTAGCGTAAGGTTTAGGATTAGGGGACAGGTGAGGGTAAGGCTTCGGGGATGGGTTAGGGTTAGGGTTCGGGCTAGGGTTAAGGTTATGGGACAGGGACGATTTAGGGTCCCGGTAAGGGTACGACAACGGTTTAGGATGAGCGTACGTGTGAGGGCACTGGTTTGTGTTAGCGTACGGGTTAGGATTACGGTACGGGTTAGGGTAAGGGTTCGGAGAAGGGTAAGGTTTAGGGTTTGGGCTAGGGTTAGGGTTACTGGACGGGGAAGGTTTAGGGTCCAGCGGAGTGTACGAGAACGGTTCAGGTTGAGCGTACATGTGAGGGTACGGGTTAGTGTTTGCGTACGGGTTAAGATTAGGGGACGCGTTAGGGTAAGGCTTCGGGGAAGTGTTAGGGTTAGGGTTCGGGGTAGGGTTAGGGTTAGGGGACGGGGACGGTTTAGGGTCCAAGTGATGGTACGACAATGGTTTATGGTGAGCGTACGTGTGAGGGCACGGGTTAGTGTTAGCGTAAGGTTTAGGATTAGGGGACGGGTTAGGGTAAGGCTTTGGGGAAGTGTTAGGGTTAGGTTTCCAGCTAGGATTAGGGTTAGGGGACGGGGACGGTTCAGGGTCCAGGTGACGGTACGACAACGGTTTAGTGTGAGCGTACGTGTGAGGGCACAGTTATGTTAACGTACGGGTTAGGATTAGGGGACGGGTTAGGGTAAGGCTTCGGGGAAGGGTTAGGGTTAGGGTTAGGGTTCGGGCTAGTGGCAGGGTTAGGTGACGGGGACGGTTTAGGGTCCAGGTGAGTGTACGACAATGGTTTAGGGTGAGCGTACATGTGAGCAAACGGGTTAGTGTTAGCGTACGGTTTAGGATTAGGTGACGGCTTAGGGTAAGGCTTCGGGGAATGCTTAGTGTTAGGGTTCGGGCTACCGTTAGGGTTAGGGGATGGGGACGGTTTAGTGTCCAGGTGAGGGCACGACAACGGTTTAGGGTAAGCATACGTGTGAGGGCACGGGTTAGTGTTAGCGTACGGGTTAGGATTAGGGGACGGGTCAGTGTATGGCTTCGGGAAAGGGTTAGGGTTAGGGTTCGGTCTAGGGTGAGGGTTAGGGAACGGGGACGGTTTAGGGTCCAGGTGAGGGTACGACAACGGTTTAGGGTGAGCGTACGTGTGAGGGCACCAGTTAGTGTTAACGTACGGGTTGGGATTAGGGGACAGGTGAGGGTAAGGTTTCGAGGAAGGGTTATGGTTAGTGTTCTCTCTAGGGTTAGGGTTAGGGGACGGGACGGTTTAGGGTCCAGGTGATGGTACGACAACGGTTTAGGACGAGCGTACTTGTGAGGGCACGGGTTAGTGTTAGCGTATGGGTTAGGATTAGGGGACGGGTGAGGATAAGGCTTCAGGGAAGGCTTAGGGTTAGGGTTTAGGCTAGGGTTAGGGTTAGGGGACGGGGACGGTTTAGGGTCCAGGTGAGTGTACGACACCGGTTTAGAGTGAGCGTACGTGTGAGGGGAGGGGTTAGTGTTAGCGTACGGTTAGAAATAGGGGTCGGGTGAGGGTAAAACTTCGGAATAGGGTTAGGGTTAAGTTTAGGGTTCGGGCTAGGGTTAGGGTAAGGGGACGGGGACGGTTTAGGTTCAAGGTGAGGGTACGACAACGTTTTAGGGTAAGCGTACGTGTGAGGGCACGGGTTAGTGTTAGCGTACGTGTTAGGATTAGGGGATGGGTGAGGGTAAGGCTTCGGGGAAGGGTTAGGGTTAGGGTTTGGGCTAGGGTTAGGGTTAGGGGACGGGGACCGTTTAGGGTCCAGGTGAAGGTACAACAACGGTTAAGGGTGAATGTATGTGTGAGGCCAGGGGATAGTGTTAGCGTACGGTTTAGGATTAGGGGACGGGTGAGGGTAAGGCTTCAGGGAAGAGTTAGCGTTAGGGTTCGGGCTAGGGTTAGGGTTCGCGGACGGGGACGGTTTAGGGTCCAGGTGTGGGTAAGACAACGGTTTAGGATGAGCATACGTGTGAGGGCCCGGGTTAGTGTTAGCTTACGGGTTAGGATTAGGGGACAGGTTAAGGTAACGCTTCGGGGAAGGGTTAGGGTTAGGGTTCGGGCTAGGGTTAGGGTTATGGGACGGGGACGGTTTAGGGTCCAGGTGAGGGTACGACAACGGTTTAGGTTCAGCGTTCATGTGAGGGCATGGGTTAGTGTTCACGTACGAGTTAGGATTATGGGACGGGTGAGGGTAAGGCTTCGGACAAGGGTTAGGTTTAGGGTTCGGGCTAGGATTAGAGTTAGGGGACGGGGACGGTTTAGGGTCCAGGTGAGGGAATGACAATGGTTTAGGGTGAGCGTAAGTGTGAGGGCATGAGTTAGTGTTAGCGTACAGGTTAGGATTAGGGGACGGGTTAGAGTAAGGCTTCGGAGAAGGTTTAGGGTTAGGGTTCGACTAGGGTTAGGGTTAGGGGACGGGGATGGTTTAGGGTCCAGGTGAGGGTACGACAACGGTTTAGGGTGAGCGTACGTGTGAGGGCACGGGTTATGTAAGCGTACGGGTTAGGATTAGGGGACTTGTGAGGGTAAGGCTTCGGGGAAGGGTTAGGGTTAGGGTTCGGCCTAGGGTTAGGGTTACGGGACGGGGACCGTTTAGGGTCCAGGTGAGCGTACGACAACAGTTTAGGGTGATTGTTCGTGTGACGGCACGGGTTAGTGTTAGTGTATGGGTTAGGATTAGGGGATGGTTTAGGGTAAGGTTTCGGGGAAGGGTTAGGGTTAGGGCTTGGGCTAGGGTTAGGGTAAGGGGATGGGGATGGTTTAGGGTCCAGGTGAGTGTACGACAAGGGTTTAGGGTGATTGTACGTGTGAGGGCATGGGTTAGTGTTAGCGTACGGGTTAGGATTAGGGAACGGCTGAGGGTAAGGCTTCGGGGAAGGGTTAAGGTTAGGGTTAGGGCTAGGGCTAGGGTTAGGGGACGGGGACGGTTTACGTTCCAGGTGAGAGTATGACAACGGTTTAGGGTGAGCGTACGTGTGAGGGCACGGGTTAGTTTTAGCGTACGGGTTAGGATTAGGGGACTGGTGAGGGTAAGGCTTCGGGGAAGGGTTAGGGTTAAGGTTCGGGCTAGGTTTAGGGTTAGGGGACGGGGATGGTTTAGGGTCCAGGTGAGTGTATGACAACGGTTCAGGGTAAGCATACGTGTCAGGGCACGGGTTAGTGTTATCGTACGGGTTAGGATTAGTGGTCGGGTTAGGGTAAGGCTTCAGGGAAGGGTTAGGGCTAGGGTTCGGGCTAGGGTTAGGGTTAGGGTAGGGGATATTTTAGGGTCCAGGTGAGGGTACGACAACGGTTTAGGGTGAGCGTACGTGTGAGGGCACGGGTTCTTGTTAGCGTAAGGTTTAGAATTAGGGGACGGGTGAGGGTAACGCTTCGGGGATGGGTTAGGGTTAGGGTTCGGGCTAGGGTTAAGGTTAGGGGACAGGGACGGTTTAGGGTCCCGGTAAGGGTACGACAACGTTTTAGGATGAGCGTACGTGTGAGGGCACTGGTTTGTGTTAGCGTACGGGTTAGGATTACGGTACGGGTTAGGGTAAGGGTTTGGGGAAGGGTAAGGTTTAGGGTTTGGGCTAGGGTTAGGGTTAGGGGACGGGGACGGTTTAGGGTCCAGGTGTGGGTAAGACAACGGTTTAGGGTGAGAGTACGTTTGAGGGCATGGGTTCTTTTAGCGTACGTGTTAGGATTAGGGGACGGGTGAGGGTAAGGCTTCGGGGAAGAGTTAGGGTTAGGGTTCGGGCTAGGGTTGGGGTTAGGGGACAGGGACGGTTTAGGGTCCAGGTGAGGGTACGACAACGGTTTAGGTTCAGCGTTCATGTGAGGGCATGGGTTAGTGTTCACGTACGAGTTAGGATTATGGGACGGGTGAGGGTAAGGCTTCGGACAAGGGTTAGGTTTAGGGTTCGGGCTACGGTTAGAGTTAGGGGACGGGGACGGTTTAGGGTCCAGGTGAGGGAATGACAATGGTTTAGGGTGAGCGTAAGTGTGAGGGCATGAGTTAGTGTTAGCGTACAGGTTAGGATTAGGGGACGGGTTAGAGTAAGGCTTCGGAGAAGGTTTAGGGTTAGGGTTCGACTAGGGTTAGGGTTAGGGGATGGGGATGGTTTAGGGTCCAGGTGAGGGTACGACAACGGTTTAGGGTGAGCGTACGTGTGAGGGCACGGGTTATGTAAGCGTACGGGTTAGGATTAGGGGACTTGTGAGGGTAAGGCTTCGGGGAAGGGTTAGGGTTAGGGTTCGGCCTAGGGTTAGGGTTAGGGGACGGGGACCGTTTAGGGTCCAGGTGAGCGTACGACAACAGTTTAGGGTGATTGTTCGTGTGACGGCACGGGTTAGTGTTAGTGTATGGGTTAGGATTAGGGGATGGTTTAGGGTAAGGTTTCGGGGAAGGGTTAGGGTTAGGGCTTGGGCTAGGGTTAGGGTAAGGGGATGGGGATGGTTTAGGGTCCAGGTGAGTGTACGACAAGGGTTTAGGGTGATTGTACGTGTGAGGGCATGGGTTAGTGTTAGCGTACGGGTTAGGATTAGGGAACGGCTGAGGGTAAGGCTTCGGGGAAGGGTTAAGGTTAGGGTTAGGGCTAGGGCTAGGGTTAGGGGACGGGGACGGTTTACGTTCCAGGTGAGAGTATGACAACGGTTTAGGGTGAGCGTACGTGTGAGGGCACGGGTTAGTTTTAGCGTACGGGTTAGGATTAGGGGACTGGTGAGGGTAAGGCTTCGGGGAAGGGTTAGGGTTAAGGTTCGGGCTAGGTTTAGGGTTAGGGGACGGGGATGGTTTAGGGTCCAGGTGAGTGTATGACAACGGTTCAGGGTAAGCATACGTGTCAGGGCACGGGTTAGTGTTATCGTACGGGTTAGGATTAGTGGTCGGGTTAGGGTAAGGCTTCAGGGAAGGGTTAGGGCTAGGGTTCGGGCTAGGGTTAGGGTTAGGGTAGGGGATATTTTAGGGTCCAGGTGAGGGTACGACAACGGTTTAGGGTGAGCGTACGTGTGAGGGCACGGGTTCTTGTTAGCGTAAGGTTTAGAATTAGGGGACGGGTGAGGGTAACGCTTCGGGGATGGGTTAGGGTTAGGGTTCGGGCTAGGGTTAAGGTTAGGGGACAGGGACGGTTTAGGGTCCCGGTAAGGGTACGACAACGTTTTAGGATGAGCGTACGTGTGAGGGCACTGGTTTGTGTTAGCGTACGGGTTAGGATTACGGTACGGGTTAGGGTAAGGGTTTGGGGAAGGGTAAGGTTTAGGGTTTGGGCTAGGGTTAGGGTTAGGGGACGGGGACGGTTTAGGGTCCAGGTGTGGGTAAGACAACGGTTTAGGGTGAGAGTACGTTTGAGGGCATGGGTTCTTTTAGCGTACGTGTTAGGATTAGGGGACGGGTGAGGGTAAGGCTTCGGGGAAGAGTTAGGGTTAGGGTTCGGGCTAGGGTTGGGGTTAGGGGACAGGGACGGTTTAGGGTACAGGTGAGGATATGACAACGGTTTAGGGTGAGCGTACGTGTGAGGGCATGGATTAGTGTTAGCGTATGGGTTAGGATTAGGGGATGGGTTAGAGTAAGGCTTCGGGGAAGGGTTAGGGTTAGGGTTCGGGCTAGGGTTAGGGTTAGGGGACGGGTACGGTTTAGGGTGCAGCTGAGGGTACGACAACGGTTTAGGGTGAGCGTATGTGTGAGGGCACGGATTAGGGTTAGCGTACGGGTTAGGATTTGGGGACGGGTTACGGTAGGGCTTTGGAGAAGGTTTAGGGTTAGGGTTCGGGCTAGGGTTAGGTTTAGGGGACGGGGACGGTTTAGGGTCCAGGTGAGGGTACGACAACGGTTTAGGGTGATCGTACGTGTCAGGGCACGGGTTAGTGTTAGCGTACGGGTTAGGATTAGGGGACGGGTTAGGGTAAGGCTTCGGGGAAGGATTAGTTTTAGGGTTCGGGCTAGGGTTAGTGTTAGGAGACGGGGACGGTTTAGGGTCCAGGTGAGGGTACGACAACGGTTTAGGGTTAGTTTACGTGTGAGGGCATGGGTTAGTGTTAGCATACGGGTTCGGATTACGGGACGGGTGAGGGTAAGGCTTTGGGGAAGGTTTAAGGTTAGGGTTAGGGCTAGGGTTAGGGTTAGGGGACGGGGACCGTTTAGGGTCCAGGTGAGGGTACGACAACTGTTTAGGGTTACTGTTCGTGTGAGGGCACGGGTTAGTGTTAGTGTATGGGTTAGGATTAGGGGATGGGTTAGGGTAAGGTTTCGGGGAAGGGTTAGTGTTAGGGTTCGGGCTAGGGTTAGGATAAGGGGATGGGGATGGTTTAGGGTCCAGGTGAGTGTACAACAAGGGTTTAGGGTGATTGTACGTGTGAGGGCATGGGTTAGTGTTAGCGTACGGGTTAGGATTAGGGAACTGCTGAGGGTAAGGCTTCGGGGAAGGGTTAGGGTTAGGGCTCGGGCTAGGGCTAGGGTTAGGGGACGGGGACGGTTTACGGTCCAGGTGAGAGTAGGACAACGGTTTAGGGTGAGCGTACGTGTGAGGGCACGGGTTAGTTTTAGCGTACGGGTTAGGATTAGGGGACGGGTGAGGGTAAGGCTTCGGGGAAGGGTTAGGGTTAGGGTTCGGGCTAGGTTTAGGGTTAGGGGGACGGGGATGGTTTAGGGTCGAGGTGAGTGTATGACAACGATTCAGGGTGAGAATACGTGTCAGGGCACGTGTTAGTGTTATCGTAAGGGTTAGGATTAGTGGTCGGGTTAGGGTAAGGCTTCAGCGAAGGGTTAGGGCTAGGGTTCGGGCTAGGGTTAGGGTTAGGGGACAGTGACGGTTTAGGGTCCCGGTGAGGGTACGACAACGGTATAGGGTGGGCGTACGTGTGAGGTCACGGGTTAGTGTTAGCTTACTGGTTAGGATTAGGGGACGGGTGAGGGTAAGGTTTCGGGGAAGGCTTAGGGTTAGGGTTCGGGCTAAGGTTAGGGTTAGGGTACGGGGACATTTTAGGGTCCAGGTGAGGGTACGACAACGGTTTAGGGTGAGCGTACGTGTAAGGGCACGGGTTCTTGTTAGCGTAAGGTTTAGGATTAGGGGACAGGTGAGGGTAAGGCTTCGGGGATGGGTTAGGGTTAGGGTTCGGGCTAGGGTTAAGGTTAGGGGACAGGGACGGTTTAGGGTCCCGGTAAGGGTACGACAACGGTTTAGGATGAGCGTACGTGTGAGGGCACTGGTTTGTGTTAGCGTACGGGTTAGGATTACGGTACGGGTTAGGGTAAGGGTTCGGAGAAGGGTAAGGTTTAGGGTTTGGGCTAGGGTTAGGGTTACGGGACGGGGAAGGTTTAGGGTCCAGCGGAGTGTACGAGAACGGTTCAGGTTGAGCGTACATGTGAGGGTACGGGTTAGTGTTTGCGTACGGGTTAAGATTAGGGGACGCGTTAGGGTAAGGCTTCGGGGAAGTGTTAGGGTTAGGTTTCGGGGTAGGGTTAGGGTTAGGGGACGGGGACGGTTTAGGGTCCAAGTGATGGTATGACAATGGTTTATGGTGAGCGTACGTGTGAGGGCACGGGTTAGTGTTAGCGTAAGGTTTAGGATTAGGGGACGGGTTAGGGTAAGGCTTTGGGAAAGTGTTAGGGTTAGGTTTCCAGCTAGGATTAGGGTTAGGGGACGGGGACGGTTCAGGGTCCAGGTGACGGTACGACAACGGTTTAGTGTGAGCGTACGTGTGAGGGCACAGTTATGTTAACGTACGGGTTAGGATTAGGGGACGGGTTAGGGTAAGGCTTCGGGGAAGGGTTAGGGTTAGGGTTAGGGTTCGGGCTAGTGGCAGGGTTAGGTGACAGGGACGGTTTAGGGTCCAGGTGAGTGTACGACAATGGTTGAGGGTGAGCGTACATGTGAGCAAACGGGTTAGTGTTAGCGTACGGTTTAGGATTAGGTGACGGCTTAGGGTAAGGCTTCGGGGAATGCTTAGTGTTAGGGTTCGGGCTACCGTTAGGGTTAGGGGATGGGGACGGTTTAGTGTCCAGGTGAGGGCACGACAACGGTTTAGGGTAAGCATACGTGTGAGGGCACGGGTTAGTGTTAGCGTACGGGTTAGGATTAGGGGACGGGTCAGTGTATGGCTTCGGGAAAGGGTTAGGGTTAGGGTTTGGGCTAGGGTTAGGGTTAAGGGACGGGGACGGTTTAGGGTCCAGGTGAGTGTACGACAATGGTTTAGGGTGAGCGTACGTGTGAGGGCACGGGTTCCTGTTAGCGTACGGGTTAGGATTAGGGGACGGGTGAGGGTAAGGATTCGGGGAAGGGTTAGGGTTAGGGTTCGGGCTAGGGTTAGCGTTAGGGGATGGGGACGGTTTAGGGTCCAGGTGAGGGTACGAAACGGTTTAGGGTGAGCGTACATGTGAGTGCACGGGTTAGTGTTAGCGTACCGGTTAGGATTAGGGGACGGTGAGGGTAAGGCTTTGGGGAAGTGTTAGGGTTAGGGTTCGGGCTAGGGTTAGGGTTAGGGGATGGGGACGGTTTAGGGTCCAGGTGAGTGTACGACAACGGTTCAGGGTGAGCGTACGTGTGAGGGCACAGGTTAGTGTTAGTGTACGGGTTAGGATTAGGGGACGGTTGAGGGTAAGGCTTCGGGGAAGGTTTAGTGTTAGGGATCGGGCTAGGGTTAGGGTGAGGTGACGGGGATGGTTTAGGGTCCAGTTGAGGGTACGACAACGGTTTAGGGTGAGCATACGTGTGAGGGCACGGGTTAGTGTTAGCGTACAGGTTAGGATTAAGTGACGGGAGAGGGTAAGGCTTCGAGGAAGGGTTAGGTTTAGGGTTCGGGCTAGGGTTAAGGTTAGGGGACGGGGACGTTTTAGAGTCCAGTGAGGGTACGACAACGGTTTAGGGTGAGCGTACGTGTGAGGGCACGGTTAGTGTTAGCGTACGGTTAGAAATAGGGGACGGGTGATAGTAAGGCTTTGGGAAAGGGTTAGGGTTAGGGTTCGGTCTAGAGTTAGGGTTAGGGGACAGGGACGGTTTAGGGTCAAGGTGAGGGTACAACAACGGTTTAGGGTGAGCGTACGTGTGAGGGCACGGGTTAGTGTTAGCCTACGGGTTAGGATTAGGGGATGGGTGAGGGTAAGGCTTCGGGGAAGGGTTAGGGTTAGGGTTTGGGCTAGGGTTAGGGTTAGGGGACGGGGACGGTTAGGGTCCAGGTGAGGGTACGACAACGGTTTAGGGTGAGCGTACGTGTGAGGGCACGGGTTAGTGTTAGCGTACGGTTTAGGATTAGGGTACGGGTTAGGGTAAGGCTTCGTAGAAGGGTTAGGGTTAGGATTCGGGCTAGGGTTAGGTTTAGGGGACGGGGACGGTTTATGGTCCAGGTTAGGGTATGACAACGGTTTAGGGTGAGCGTACATGTGAGGGCAGGGGTTAGTGTTAGCGTACTGGTTAAGATTATGGTAAGGGTTAGGGTAAGGCTTCGGGGAAGGGTTAGGGTTAGGGTTTGGGCTAGGGTTAGGGTTAGGGGACGGGGACGGTTCAGGGTCCAGGTGACGGTACGACAACGGTTTAGGGTGAGCGTACATGTGAGGGCAGAGTTATGTTAGCGTACGGGTTAGGATTAGGGGACGGTTTAGGGTAAGGCTTCGGGGAACGGTTAGGGTTAGGGTTCGGGCTAGTGGTAGGGTTAGGTGACGGGGACGGTTTAGGGTCCAGGTGAGTGTACGACAATGGTTTAGGGTGAGCATATATGTGAGCGCACGGGTAAGTGTTAGTGTACGGGTTAGGATTAGGTGACGGGTTAGGGTAAGGTTTCGGGGAATGGTTAGTGTTAGGGTTCGGGCTACCATTAGGGTTATGGGATGGGGACGGTTTAGGGTCCAGGTGAGGGTACGACAGCGGTTTAGGGTAAGCATACGTGTGAGTGCATGGGTTAGTGTTAGCGTACGGGTTAGGATTAGCGGAAGGGTTAGGGTAAGGCTTCGGGGACGGGTTAGGGTTAGGATTCGGGCTAGGGTTAGGGTTAGGGGACGGGGACGGTTTAGGGTCCGGGTGAGGGTACGACAACGGTTTAGGGTGAGCGTATGTGTGAGGGCACGGGTTAGTGTTAGCGTATGGGTAAGGATTAGGGGACGGGTTAGTGTAAGGCTTCGGGGAAGTGTTAGGGTTAGGGTTCAGGCTTGGGTTAGGGTTAGGGGAGGGGGACGGTGTATGGTCCAGGTGAGGGTACGACAATGGTTTAGGGTTAGCGTACATATGAGGGCACGGGTTAGTGTTAGCGTACGGGTTAGGATTAGGAGACGGGTGAGTGTAAGGCTTCGGTGGATGGTTAGGGTTAGGGTTCGGGCTAGGGTTAGGGTTATGGATCGGGGGCAGTGTAGGATCCTGGTGAAGGTTCGACAACGGTTTAGGGTGAGGGTACGTGTGAGGGCATGGGTTAGTGTTAGCGTACGGGTTAGGATTAGGGGATGGGTGAGGGTAAGGCTTCGGGGAAGAGTTAGGGTTAGGGTTCGGGCTAGGGTTAGGGTTCGCGGACGGGGACGGTTTAGGGTCCAGGTGTGGGTAAGACAATGGTTTACGATGAGCATACGTGTGAGGGCACGGTTTCTTTTTAGCGTACTGGTTAGGAATAGGGGACGGGTGAGGGTAAGGCTTCGGGGAAGGGTTAGGTTTAGGGTTCGGGCTAGGGTTAGGGTTAAGGCTCAGGGACGGTTTAAGGTCCAGGTGAGGGTACGACAACGGTTTAGGGTTAGCGTACGTGTGAGGGCACGGGTTAGTGTTAGCGTACGGGTTAGGATTAGGGGATGGTTTAGGGTAAGGCTTCGGGGAAGGGTTAGGTTTAGGGTTCGGGCTAGGTTTAGGGTTAGGGGACAGGGACGGTTTAGGGTCCAGGTGAGTGTATGACAACGGTTCATGGTGAGCATACGTGTGAGGGCACGGGTTAGTGTTATCGTACGGGTTAGGATTAGTGGTCGGTTTAGGGTAAGGCTTCAGGGAAGGCTTAGGGCTAGGGTTCGGGCTAGGGTTTGGGTTAGGGGACAGTGACGGTTTAGGGTCCCGGTGAGGGTACGACAACGGTTTAGGGTGGGTGTACGTGTGAGGGCACGGGTTAGTGTTAGCGTCCGGGTTAGGATTAGGGGACGGGTTAGGGTAAGGCTTTGGGGAAGGGTTAGGGTTAGGTTTCGGGCTAGGATTAGGGTTAGGGGACGGGGCCGGTTCAGGGTCCAGGTGATAGTACGACAACGGTTTAAGTTGAGAGTACGTGTGAGGGCACAGTTATGTTAGCGTACGGTTTAGGATTAGGGGACGGTTTAGGGTAAGGCTTCGGGGAAGTGTTAGGGTTAGGGTTCGGGCTAGGGTTAGGGTTAGGGGATGGGGACGGTATAGGGTCCACGTGAGTGTACGACAACAGTTTAGGGTGAGCGTACGTGTGAGGGCACGGGTTAGTGTTAGCGTACGGGTTAGGAGTAGGGGACGGGTGAGGGTAAGGCTTCGGGGAAGAGTTAGCGTTAGGGTTCGGGCTAGGGTTAGGGTTAGGGGACGGGGACGGTTTAGGGTCCAGGTGTGGGTAAGACAACGGTTTAGGATGAGCATACGTGTGAGGGCCCGGGTTAGTGTTAGCATACGGGTTAGGATTAGGGGACAGGTTAAGGTAACGCTTCGGGGAAGAGTTAGGGTTAGGGTTCCGGCTAGGGTTAGGGTTATGGGACGGGGACGGTTTAGGGTTCAGGTGAGGGTACGACAACGGTTTAGTTTCAGCGTTCATGTGAGGGCATGGGTTAGTGTTCGCGTACGGTTTAGGATTTTGGGACGGGTGAGGGTAACGCTTCGGAGAAGGGTTAGGGTTAGGGTTCGGGCTAGGGTTAGAGTTAGGGGACGTGGACGGTTTAGGGTCCAGGTGAGGGAATGACAATGGTTTAGGGTGAGCGTAAGTGTGAGGGCATGGGTTAGTGTTAGCGTACAGGTTAGGATTAGGGGACGGGTTAGGGTAAGGCTTCGGAGAAGGGTTAGGGTTAGGGTTCAACTAGGGTTAGGGTTAGGGGATGGGATGGTTTAGGGTCCAGGTGAGGGTACGACAACGGTTTAGGGCGAGCGTACGTGTGAGGGCATGGGTTAGTGTTAGCGTACGGGTTAGGATTAGGTGACCGATGAGGGTAAGGCTTCGGGGAAGGGTTAGGGTTAGGGTTCGGGCTAGGGTTAGGGTTAGGGGACAGTGACGGTAGGGTCCCGGTGAGGGTACGACAACGGTTTAGGGTGGGCGTGAGTGTGAGGGCACGGGTTAGTGTTAGCTTACGGGATAGGATTAGGGGACGGGTGCGGGTAAGGTTTCGGGGAAGGGTTAGGGTTAGGGTCTGGGCTAGGGTTAGGGTTAGGGTACGGAGATATTTTAGGGTCCAGGTGAGGGTACGACAACGGTTTAGGGTGAGCGTACGTGTGAGGGCATGGGTTCTTGTTAGCGTAAGGTTTAGGATTAGGGGACGAGTGAGGGTAAGGCTTCGGGTATGGGTTAGGGTTAGGGTTCGGGCTAGGGTTAAGTTTAGGGGACAGGGACGGTTTAGGGTCCCGGTAAGGGTACGACAACGGTTTAGGATGAGAGTACGTGTGAGGGCACTGGGTTGTGTTAGCGTACGGGTTAGGATTACGGTACGGGTTAGGGTAAGGTTTCGGGGAAGGGTAAGGTTTAGGGTTTGGGCTAGGGTTAGGGTTAGGGGACGGGGACGGTTTAGGGTTCAGGTGTGGGTAAGACAACGGTTTAGGGTGGGCATACGTGTGAGGGCAAGGGTTAGTGTCAGCGTACGGGTTAGGATTAGGGAATGGGTTAGGGTAAGGCTTCGGGGAAGGGTTGGGTTAGGGTTCGGGCTAGGGTTAGGGTAAGGGGATGGGGATGGTTTAGAGTCCAGGTGAGTGTACGACAAGTGTTTAGGGTGATTGTACATGTGAGGGCATGGGTTAGTGTTAGCGTACGGGTTAGGATTAGGGAACGGCTGAGGGTAAGGCTTCGGGGAAGGTTTAGCGTTAGGGTTCGGGCTAGGGCTAGGGTTATGGGACGGGGACGGTTTAGGGTCCAGGTGAGGGTACGACAACGCTTTAGGTTCAGCGTTCATGTGAGGGCATGGGTTAGTGTTCACGTACGGGGTATGATTATGGGACGGGTGAGGGTAAGGCTTCGGAGAAGGGTTAGGTTTAGGGTTCGGGCTAGGGTTAGAGTTAGGGGACGGGGACGGTTTAGGGTCCAGGTGAGGGAATGACAATGGTTTAGGGTGAGCGTAAGTGTGAGGGCATGGGTTAGTGCTAGCGTACAGGTTAGGATTAGGGGACGGGTTAGGGTAAGGCTTCGGAGAAGGGTTAGGGTTAGCGTTCGACTAGGGTTAGGGTTAGGGGACGGGGATGGTTTAGGGTCCAGGTGAGGGTACGACAACTGTTTAGGGTGAGCGTACGTGTGAGGGCACGGGTTAGTGTTAGCGTACGGGTTAGGATTAGGGGACGGGTTAGGGTAAGGCTTCGGGGAAGGTTTAGGGTTAGGGTTCGGGCTAGGGTTAGGGTTAGGGGACAGGGATGGTTTAGGGTCCAGGTGAGTGTATGAAAACGGTTCAGGGTGAGCATGCGTGTGAGGGCACGGGTTAGTGTTATCGTACGGGTTAGGATTAGTGGTCGGTTTAGGGTAAGGCTTCAGGGAAGGCTTAGGGCTAGGGTTCGGGCTAGGGTTAGGGTTAGGGGACAGTGACGGTTTAGGGTCCCGGTGAGGGTACGACAACGGTTTAGGGTGGATGTAAGTGTGAGGGCACGGGTTAGTGTTAGCGTACGGGTTAGGATTAGGGGACGGGTTAGGGTAAGGCTTTGGGGAAGGGTTAGGGTTAGGTTTCGGGCTAGGATTAGGGTTAGGGGACGGGGACGGTTCAGGGTCCAGGTGATGGTACGACAACGGTTTAAGTTGAGAGTACGTGTGAGGGCACAGTTATGTTATCGTACGGATTAGGATTAGGGGACGGTTTAGGGTAAGGCTTCGGGGAAGGGTTAGGGTTAGGGTTCGGGCTAGGGTTGGGTTAGGGGATGGGGACGGTATAGGGTCCACGTGAGTGTACGACAACGGTTTAGGATGAGCGTACGTGTGAAGGCACGGGTTAGTGTTAGCGTACGGGTTAGGAGTAGGGGACGGGTGAGGGTAAGGCTTCGGGGAAGAGTTAGCGTTAGGGTTCGGGCTAGGGTTAGGGTTAGGGGACGGGGACGGTTTAGGGTCCAGGTGTGGGTAAGACAACGGTTTAGGATGAGCATACGGGTGAGGGCCCGGGTTAGTGTTAGCGTACAGGTTAGGATTAGGGGACGGGTTAGGGTAAGGCTTCAGAGAAGGGTTAGGGTTAGGGTTCAACTAGGGTTAGGGTTAGGGGACGGGATGGTTTAGGGTCCAGGTGAGGGTACGACAACGGTTTAGGGCGAGCGTACGTTTGAGGGCATGGATTAGTGTTAGCGTACGGGTTAGGATTAGGTGACCGATGATGGTAAGGCTTCGGGGAAGTGTTAGGGATAGGGTTCGGGCTAGGGTTAGGGTTAGGGGACAGTGACGGTTTAGGGTCCCGGTGAGGGTACGACAACGGTTTAAGGTGGGCGTAAGTGTGAGGGCACGGGTTAGTGTTATCTTACGGGTTAGGATTAGGGGACGGGTGCGGGTAAGGTGTCGGGGAAGGGTTAGGGTTAGGGTTCGGGCTAGGGTTAGGGTTAGGGTACGGGGATATTTTAGGGTCCAGGTGAGGGTACGACAACGGTTTAGGGTGAGCGTACGTGTGAGGGCATGGGTTCATGTTAGCGTAAGGTTTAGGATTAGGGGACGGGTGAGGGTAATGCTTCGGGGATGGGTTAGGGTTAGGGTTCGGGCTAGGGTTAAGGTTAGGGGACAGGGACAGTTTAGGGTCCCGGTAAGGGTACGACAACAGTTTAGGATGAGAGTACGTGTGAGGGCACTGGTTTGTGTTAGCGTACGGGTTAGGATTACGGTACGGGTTAGGGTAAGGGTTCGGGGAAGGGTAAGGTTTAGGATTTGGGCTAGGGTTAGGGTTAGGGGACGGGGACGGTTTAGGGTCCAGGTGTGTGTAAGACAACAGTTTAGGGTGGGCGTACGTGTGAGGGCAAGGGTTAGTGTCAGCGTACGGGTTAGGATTCGGGAATGGGTTAGGGTAAGGCTTCGGGGAAGTGTTAGGGTTAGGGTTCGGGCTAGGGTTAGGGTTAGGGGACGGGGACGGTTTAGGGTCCAGGTGAGGGTACGACAACGGTTTAGGGTGAGCGTACGTGTGAGGGCACAGTTATGTTAGCGTACGGGTTAGGATTAGGTGACGGGTTAAGTTAAGGCTTCGGGGAAGGCTTAGGGTTAGGGTTCGGGCTATGGGTATGGTTAGGTGACGGGGATGGTTTAGGGTCCAGGTGAGGGTACGACAACGGTTTAGGGTGAGCGTACGTATGAGGGCACGGGTTATGTAATCGTACGGGTTAGGATTAGGGGAATTGTGAGGGTAAGGCTTCGGGGAAGGGTTAGGGTTAGGGTTCGGGCTAGGGTTAGGGTTAGGGTACGGGGATGGTTTATGGTCCAGGTGAGGGTACGACAACGGTTTAGGATGAGCGTACGTGTCAGGGCACGGGTTAGTGTTAGCGTACGGGATAGGATTAGGGGACGGGTTAGTGTAAGGCTTCGAGGAAGGATTAGTTTTAGGGTTCGGGCTAGGGTTAGTGGTAGGAGACGGGGACGGTTTAGGGTCCAGGTGAGGGTACAACAATGGTTTAGGGTGAGTTTACGTGTGAGGGCATGGGTTAGTGTTAGCATACGGGTTCGGATTAGGGGACGGGTGAGGGTAAGGCTTCAGGGAAGGGTTAAAGTTAGGGTTCGGGCTAGGGTTAGGTTTAGGGGATGGGGATGGTTTAGGGTCCAGGTGAGTGTACGACAAGTGTTTAGGGTGATTGTACGTGTGAGGGCATGGGTTAGTGTTAGCGTACGGGTTAGGATTAGGGAACGGCTGAGGGTAAGGCTTCGGGGAAGGGTTAGCGTTAGGGTTCGGGCTAGGGCTAGGGTTAGGGGACGGGGACGGTTTACGTTCCAGGTGAGAGTACGACAACGGTTTAGGGTGAGCGTACGTGTGAGGGCACGGGTTAGTGTTAGCGTACGGGTTAGGATTAGGGGATGGTTTAGGGTAAGGCTTCGGGGAAGGGTTAGGTTTAGGGTTCGGGCTAGGTTTAGGGTTAGGGGACAGGGACGGTTTAGGGTCCAGGTGAGTGTATGACAACGGTTCATGGTGAGCATACGTGTGAGGGCATGGGTTAGTGTTATCGTACGGGTTAGGATTAGTGGTCGGTTTAGGGTAAGGCTTCAGGGAAGGCTTAGGGCTAGGGTTCGGGCTAGGGTTAGGGTTAGGGGACAGTGACGGTTTAGGGTCCCGGTGAGGGTACGACAACGGTTTAGGGTGGGTGTACGTGTGAGGGCACGGGTTAGTGTTAGCGTACGGGTTAGGATTAGGGGACGGGTTAGGGTAAGGCTTTGGGGAAGGGTTAAGGTTAGGTTTCGGGCTAGGATTAGGGTTAGGGGACGGGGACGGTTCAGGGTCCAGGTGATAGTACGACAACGGTTTAAGTTGAGAGTACGTGTGAGGGCACAGTTATGTTAGCGTACGGTTTAGGATTAGGGGACGGTTTAGGGTAAGGCTTCGGGGAAGTGTTAGGGTTAGGGTTCGGGCTAGGGTTAGGGTTAGGGGATGGGGACGGTATAGGGTCCACGTGAGTGTACGACAACAGTTTAGGGTGAGCGTACGTGTGAGGGCACGGGTTAGTGTTAGCGTACGGGTTAGGAGTAGGGGACGGGTGAGGGTAAGGCTTCGGGGAAGAGTTAGCGTTAGGGTTCGGGCTAGGGTTAGGGTTAGGGGACGGGGACGGTTTAGGGTCCAGGTGTGGGTAAGACAACGGTTTAGGATGAGCATACGTGTGAGGGCCCGGGTTAGTGTTAGCATACGGGTTAGGATTAGGGGACAGGTTAAGGTAACGCTTCGGGGAAGAGTTAGGGTTAGGGTTCCGGCTAGGGTTAGGGTTATGGGACGGGGACGGTTTAGGGTTCAGGTGAGGGTACGACAACGGTTTAGTTTCAGCGTTCATGTGAGGGCATGGGTTAGTGTTCGCGTACGGTTTAGGATTTTGGGACGGGTGAGGGTAACGCTTCGGGGAAGGGTTAGGTTTAGGGTTCGGGCTAGGGTTAGGGTTAAGGCTCAGGGACGGTTTAAGGTCCAGGTGAGGGTACGACAACGGTTTAGGGTTAGCGTACGTGTGAGGGCACGGGTTAGTGTTAGCGTACGGGTTAGGATTAGGGGATGGTTTAGGGTAAGGCTTCGGGGAAGGGTTAGGTTTAGGGTTCGGGCTAGGTTTAGGGTTAGGGGACAGGGACGGTTTAGGGTCCAGGTGAGTGTATGACAACGGTTCATGGTGAGCATACGTGTGAGGGCACGGGTTAGTGTTATCGTACGGGTTAGGATTAGTGGTCGGTTTAGGGTAAGGCTTCAGGGAAGGCTTAGGGCTAGGGTTCGGGCTAGGGTTTGGGTTAGGGGACAGTGACGGTTTAGGGTCCCGGTGAGGGTACGACAACGGTTTAGGGTGGGTGTACGTGTGAGGGCACGGGTTAGTGTTAGCGTCCGGGTTAGGATTAGGGGACGGGTTAGGGTAAGGCTTTGGGGAAGGGTTAGGGTTAGGTTTCGGGCTAGGATTAGGGTTAGGGGACGGGGCCGGTTCAGGGTCCAGGTGATAGTACGACAACGGTTTAAGTTGAGAGTACGTGTGAGGGCACAGTTATGTTAGCGTACGGTTTAGGATTAGGGGACGGTTTAGGGTAAGGCTTCGGGGAAGTGTTAGGGTTAGGGTTCGGGCTAGGGTTAGGGTTAGGGGATGGGGACGGTATAGGGTCCACGTGAGTGTACGACAACAGTTTAGGGTGAGCGTACGTGTGAGGGCACGGGTTAGTGTTAGCGTACGGGTTAGGAGTAGGGGACGGGTGAGGGTAAGGCTTCGGGGAAGAGTTAGCGTTAGGGTTCGGGCTAGGGTTAGGGTTAGGGGACGGGGACGGTTTAGGGTCCAGGTGTGGGTAAGACAACGGTTTAGGATGAGCATACGTGTGAGGGCCCGGGTTAGTGTTAGCATACGGGTTAGGATTAGGGGACAGGTTAAGGTAACGCTTCGGGGAAGAGTTAGGGTTAGGGTTCCGGCTAGGGTTAGGGTTATGGGACGGGGACGGTTTAGGGTTCAGGTGAGGGTACGACAACGGTTTAGTTTCAGCGTTCATGTGAGGGCATGGGTTAGTGTTCGCGTACGGTTTAGGATTTTGGGACGGGTGAGGGTAACGCTTCGGAGAAGGGTTAGGGTTAGGGTTCGGGCTAGGGTTAGAGTTAGGGGACGTGGACGGTTTAGGGTCCAGGTGAGGGAATGACAATGGTTTAGGGTGAGCGTAAGTGTGAGGGCATGGGTTAGTGTTAGCGTACAGGTTAGGATTAGGGGACGGGTTAGGGTAAGGCTTCGGAGAAGGGTTAGGGTTAGGGTTCAACTAGGGTTAGGGTTAGGGGATGGGATGGTTTAGGGTCCAGGTGAGGGTACGACAACGGTTTAGGGCGAGCGTACGTGTGAGGGCATGGGTTAGTGTTAGCGTACGGGTTAGGATTAGGTGACCGATGAGGGTAAGGCTTCGGGGAAGGGTTAGGGTTAGGGTTCGGGCTAGGGTTAGGGTTAGGGGACAGTGACGGTTTAGGGTCCCGGTGAGGGTACGACAACGGTTTAGGGTGGGCGTAAGTGTGAGGGCACGGGTTAGTGTTAGCTTACGGGATAGGATTAGGGGACGGGTGCGGGTAAGGTTTCGGGGAAGGGTTAGGGTTAGGGTCTGGGCTAGGGTTAGGGTTAGGGTACGGAGATATTTTAGGGTCCAGGTGAGGGTACGACAACGGTTTAGGGTGAGCGTACGTGTGAGGGCATGGGTTCTTGTTAGCGTAAGGTTTAGGATTAGGGGACGAGTGAGGGTAAGGCTTCGGGTATGGGTTAGGGTTAGGGTTCGGGCTAGGGTTAAGTTTAGGGGACAGGGACGGTTTAGGGTCCCGGTAAGGGTACGACAACGGTTTAGGATGAGAGTACGTGTGAGGGCACTGGGTTGTGTTAGCGTACGGGTTAGGATTACGGTACGGGTTAGGGTAAGGTTTCGGGGAAGGGTAAGGTTTAGGGTTTGGGCTAGGGTTAGGGTTAGGGGACGGGGACGGTTTAGGGTTCAGGTGTGGGTAAGACAACGGTTTAGGGTGGGCATACGTGTGAGGGCAAGGGTTAGTGTCAGCGTACGGGTTAGGATTAGGGAATGGGTTAGGGTAAGGCTTCGGGGAAGGGTTGGGTTAGGGTTCGGGCTAGGGTTAGGGTAAGGGGATGGGGATGGTTTAGAGTCCAGGTGAGTGTACGACAAGTGTTTAGGGTGATTGTACATGTGAGGGCATGGGTTAGTGTTAGCGTACGGGTTAGGATTAGGGAACGGCTGAGGGTAAGGCTTCGGGGAAGGTTTAGCGTTAGGGTTCGGGCTAGGGCTAGGGTTATGGGACGGGGACGGTTTAGGGTCCAGGTGAGGGTACGACAACGCTTTAGGTTCAGCGTTCATGTGAGGGCATGGGTTAGTGTTCACGTACGGGGTATGATTATGGGACGGGTGAGGGTAAGGCTTCGGAGAAGGGTTAGGTTTAGGGTTCGGGCTAGGGTTAGAGTTAGGGGACGGGGACGGTTTAGGGTCCAGGTGAGGGAATGACAATGGTTTAGGGTGAGCGTAAGTGTGAGGGCATGGGTTAGTGCTAGCGTACAGGTTAGGATTAGGGGACGGGTTAGGGTAAGGCTTCGGAGAAGGGTTAGGGTTAGCGTTCGACTAGGGTTAGGGTTAGGGGACGGGGATGGTTTAGGGTCCAGGTGAGGGTACGACAACTGTTTAGGGTGAGCGTACGTGTGAGGGCACGGGTTAGTGTTAGCGTACGGGTTAGGATTAGGGGACGGGTTAGGGTAAGGCTTCGGGGAAGGTTTAGGGTTAGGGTTCGGGCTAGGGTTAGGGTTAGGGGACAGGGATGGTTTAGGGTCCAGGTGAGTGTATGAAAACGGTTCAGGGTGAGCATGCGTGTGAGGGCACGGGTTAGTGTTATCGTACGGGTTAGGATTAGTGGTCGGTTTAGGGTAAGGCTTCAGGGAAGGCTTAGGGCTAGGGTTCGGGCTAGGGTTAGGGTTAGGGGACAGTGACGGTTTAGGGTCCCGGTGAGGGTACGACAACGGTTTAGGGTGGATGTAAGTGTGAGGGCACGGGTTAGTGTTAGCGTACGGGTTAGGATTAGGGGACGGGTTAGGGTAAGGCTTTGGGGAAGGGTTAGGGTTAGGTTTCGGGCTAGGATTAGGGTTAGGGGACGGGGACGGTTCAGGGTCCAGGTGATGGTACGACAACGGTTTAAGTTGAGAGTACGTGTGAGGGCACAGTTATGTTATCGTACGGATTAGGATTAGGGGACGGTTTAGGGTAAGGCTTCGGGGAAGGGTTAGGGTTAGGGTTCGGGCTAGGGTTGGGTTAGGGGATGGGGACGGTATAGGGTCCACGTGAGTGTACGACAACGGTTTAGGATGAGCGTACGTGTGAAGGCACGGGTTAGTGTTAGCGTACGGGTTAGGAGTAGGGGACGGGTGAGGGTAAGGCTTCGGGGAAGAGTTAGCGTTAGGGTTCGGGCTAGGGTTAGGGTTAGGGGACGGGGACGGTTTAGGGTCCAGGTGTGGGTAAGACAACGGTTTAGGATGAGCATACGGGTGAGGGCCCGGGTTAGTGTTAGCGTACAGGTTAGGATTAGGGGACGGGTTAGGGTAAGGCTTCAGAGAAGGGTTAGGGTTAGGGTTCAACTAGGGTTAGGGTTAGGGGACGGGATGGTTTAGGGTCCAGGTGAGGGTACGACAACGGTTTAGGGCGAGCGTACGTTTGAGGGCATGGATTAGTGTTAGCGTACGGGTTAGGATTAGGTGACCGATGATGGTAAGGCTTCGGGGAAGGGTTAGGGATAGGGTTCGGGCTAGGGTTAGGGTTAGGGGACAGTGACGGTTTAGGGTCCCGGTGAGGGTACGACAACGGTTTAAGGTGGGCGTAAGTGTGAGGGCACGGGTTAGTGTTATCTTACGGGTTAGGATTAGGGGACGGGTGCGGGTAAGGTGTCGGGGAAGGGTTAGGGTTAGGGTTCGGGCTACGGTTAGGGTTAGGGTACGGGGATATTTTAGGGTCCAGGTGAGGGTACGACAACGGTTTAGGGTGAGCGTACGTGTGAGGGCATGGGTTCATGTTAGCGTAAGGTTTAGGATTAGGGGACGGGTGAGGGTAATGCTTCGGGGATGGGTTAGGGTTAGGGTTCGGGCTAGGGTTAAGGTTAGGGGACAGGGACAGTTTAGGGTCCCGGTAAGGGTACGACAACAGTTTAGGATGAGAGTACGTGTGAGGGCACTGGTTTGTGTTAGCGTACGGGTTAGGATTACGGTACGGGTTAGGGTAAGGGTTCGGGGAAGGGTAAGGTTTAGGATTTGGGCTAGGGTTAGGGTTAGGGGACGGGGACGGTTTAGGGTCCAGGTGTGTGTAAGACAACAGTTTAGGGTGGGCGTACGTGTGAGGGCAAGGGTTAGTGTCAGCGTACGGGTTAGGATTCGGGAATGGGTTAGGGTAAGGCTTCGGGGAAGTGTTAGGGTTAGGGTTCGGGCTAGGGTTAGGGTTAGGGGACGGGGACGGTTTAGGGTCCAGGTGAGGGTACGACAACGGTTTAGGGTGAGCGTACGTGTGAGGGCACAGTTATGTTAGCGTACGGGTTAGGATTAGGTGACGGGTTAAGTTAAGGCTTCGGGGAAGGCTTAGGGTTAGGGTTCGGGCTATGGGTATGGTTAGGTGACGGGGATGGTTTAGGGTCCAGGTGAGGGTACGACAACGGTTTAGGGTGAGCGTACGTATGAGGGCACGGGTTATGTAATCGTACGGGTTAGGATTAGGGGAATTGTGAGGGTAAGGCTTCGGGGAAGGGTTAGGGTTAGGGTTCGGGCTAGGGTTAGGGTTAGGGTACGGGGATGGTTTATGGTCCAGGTGAGGGTACGACAACGGTTTAGGATGAGCGTACGTGTCAGGGCACGGGTTAGTGTTAGCGTACGGGATAGGATTAGGGGACGGGTTAGTGTAAGGCTTCGAGGAAGGATTAGTTTTAGGGTTCGGGCTAGGGTTAGTGGTAGGAGACGGGGACGGTTTAGGGTCCAGGTGAGGGTACAACAATGGTTTAGGGTGAGTTTACGTGTGAGGGCATGGGTTAGTGTTAGCATACGGGTTCGGATTAGGGGACGGGTGAGGGTAAGGCTTCAGGGAAGGGTTAAAGTTAGGGTTCGGGCTAGGGTTAGGTTTAGGGGATGGGGATGGTTTAGGGTCCAGGTGAGTGTACGACAAGTGTTTAGGGTGATTGTACGTGTGAGGGCATGGGTTAGTGTTAGCGTACGGGTTAGGATTAGGGAACGGCTGAGGGTAAGGCTTCGGGGAAGGGTTAGCGTTAGGGTTCGGGCTAGGGCTAGGGTTAGGGGACGGGGACGGTTTACGTTCCAGGTGAGAGTACGACAACGGTTTAGGGTGAGCGTACGTGTGAGGGCACGGGTTAGTGTTAGCGTACGGGTTAGGATTAGGGGATGGTTTAGGGTAAGGCTTCGGGGAAGGGTTAGGTTTAGGGTTCGGGCTAGGTTTAGGGTTAGGGGACAGGGACGGTTTAGGGTCCAGGTGAGTGTATGACAACGGTTCATGGTGAGCATACGTGTGAGGGCATGGGTTAGTGTTATCGTACGGGTTAGGATTAGTGGTCGGTTTAGGGTAAGGCTTCAGGGAAGGCTTAGGGCTAGGGTTCGGGCTAGGGTTAGGGTTAGGGGACAGTGACGGTTTAGGGTCCCGGTGAGGGTACGACAACGGTTTAGGGTGGGCGTACGTGTGAGGGCACGGGTTAGTGTTAGCGTACGGGTTAGGATTAGGGGACGGGTTAGGGTAAGGCTTTGGGGAAGGGTTAAGGTTAGGTTTCGGGCTAGGATTAGGGTTAGGGGACGGGGACGGTTCAGGGTCCAGGTGATAGTACGACAACGGTTTAAGTTGAGAGTACGTGTGAGGGCACAGTTATGTTAGCGTACGGTTTAGGATTAGGGGACGGTTTAGGGTAAGGCTTCGGGGAAGTGTTAGGGTTAGGGTTCGGGCTAGGGTTAGGGTTAGGGGATGGGGACGGTATAGGGTCCACGTGAGTGTACGACAACAGTTTAGGGTGAGCGTACGTGTGAGGGCACGGGTTAGTGTTAGCGTACGGGTTAGGAGTAGGGGACGGGTGAGGGTAAGGCTTCGGGGAAGAGTTAGCGTTAGGGTTCGGGCTAGGGTTAGGGTTAGGGGACGGGGACGGTTTAGGGTCCAGGTGTGGGTAAGACAACGGTTTAGGATGAGCATACGTGTGAGGGCCCGGGTTAGTGTTAGCATACGGGTTAGGATTAGGGGACAGGTTAAGGTAACGCTTCGGGGAAGAGTTAGGGTTAGGGTTCCGGCTAGGGTTAGGGTTATGGGACGGGGACGGTTTAGGGTTCAGGTGAGGGTACGACAACGGTTTAGTTTCAGCATTCATGTGAGGGCATGGGTTAGTGTTCGCGTACGGTTTAGGATTTTGGGACGGGTGAGGGTAACGCTTCGGGGAAGGGTTAGGTTTAGGGTTCGGGCTAGGGTTAGGGTTAAGGCTCAGGGACGGTTTAAGGTCCAGGTGAGGGTACGACAACGGTTTAGGGTGAGCGTAGGTGTGAGGGCACGGGTTAATGTTAGCGTACGGGTTAGGATTAGGGGACGGGTGAGGGTAAGGCTTCGGGGAAATGTTAGGGTTAGGATTCGGGCTAGGGTTAGGGGTAGGGGACGGGGACGGTTTAGGGTCCAGGTGAGGGTATACAACGGTTTAGGGTGAGCGTACGTGTGAGGACACAGGTTAGTGTTAGCGTACGGTTTAGGATTAGAGGACGGGTTACGGTAAGGCTTCGGGGAAGTGTTAGGGTTAGGGTTTGGTCTAGGGTTAGGGGTACGGGATGGGGACGGTTTAGGGTCCAGGTGAGGGTACTACAACAGTTGAGGTAGAGTATACATGTGAGGGCACAGGTTAGTGTTAGCGTACGTCTTAGGATTAGGGGACGCGTTAGGGTAAGGCTTCGGGGAAGGGTTAGGGTTAGGGTTCGGGCTAGGGTTAGGGTTAGGGGACGGGGATTGTTTAGGTTCCAGGTGAGTGTACGACAACAGTTTAGGGTGAGCGTACATGTGAGGGCACGGGTTAGTGTTAGCGTACGGGTTAGGATTACGGGACGGTTTAGGGTAATGCTTCAGGAAAGGGTTAGGGTTAGGGTTCGGGCTAAGGTTAGGGTTAGGGGACGGGGACGGTTTAGGGTCCAGGTGAGGGTATGACAACGGTTTAGGGTGAGCGTAAGTATGAGGGCATGGGTTAGTGTTAGCGTACAGGTTAGGATTACGGGACGGGATAGGGTAAGGCTTCGGGGAAGGGTTAGGGTTAGGGTTCGGGCTAGGGTTAGGGTTAGGGGACGGTGACGGTTTATGGTCCAGGTGAGGGTATGACAATGGTTTAGGGTGAGCGTACGTGTGAAGGCACGGGTTAGTGTTAGCGTATGGGTTAGGATTAGGGGACGGGTGAGGGTAAGGCATCGGGGAAGTTTTAGGGTTAGGGTTTGGGCTAGGGTTAGGGTTAGGGGACGGGGACGGTTTAGGGTCCAGGTGAGGGTACGACAACGGTATAGGGTGAGCGTACGTGTGAGGGCAAGGGTTAGTGTTTGCGTACGGGTTAGGATTAGGGGACGTGTGAGGGTAAGGCTTCCGGGAACTGTTAGGTTTAGGGTGCGGGCTAGGGTTAGGGTTAGGGGACGGGGAAGGTTTAGGGTCCAGCTGAGGGTATGACAACGGTTTAGGGTGAGCGTACGTGTGAGGGCACCGGTTAGTGTTAACGTAGGTGTTAGGATTAGGGGACGGGTGAGGGTAAGGCTTCGGGGAAGGATTAGGGTTAGGGTTCGGGCTAGGGTTAGAGTTAGGTACGGGGACGGTTTAGGGTCCAGGTGAGGGTACGACAACGGTTTAGGGTGAGCATACGTGTGAGGGCACGGGTTAGTGTTAGCGTACGGGTTAGGATTAGGGGACGTGTGAGGGTAAGGCTTCGGGGAAGGCTTAGGTTTAGGGTTCGGGCTAGGGTTAGGGTTAGAGGACGGGGACTGTTTTGGGTCCAGGTGAGGTTACGACAACGGTTTATGGTGAGTGTACGTGTGTGGGTGTGGGTTAGCGTTAGCGTACGGGTTACGATTAGGGGACGGGTGAGGGTAGTGCTTCGGGATAGGGTTAGGATTAGGGTTCGGGCTAGGGGTGAGGGTACGACAACGGTTTAGGGTGAGCGCACGTGTGAGGGCACGGGTTAGTGTTAGCGTATGGGTTAGGATTATGGGACGGGTTATTTTAAGGCTTCGGGGAAGTGTTAGGGTTAGGGTTCGGGGTGGGTTAGTGGACGGGGATTGTTTAGGATACAGGTGAGGGTACGACAACGGTTTAGCGTGAGCATACGTGTGAGTGCACGGGTTACTGTTAGCGTCCGGGTTAGGATTATGGGACGGGTGAGGGTAAGGCTTCGGAGAAGGGTTAGGTTTAGGGTTCGGGCTAGGGTTAGAGTTAGGGGACGGGGACGGTTTAGGGTCCAGGTGAGGGAATGACAATGGTTTAGGGTGAGCGTAAGTGTGAGGGCATGGGTTAGTGCTAGCGTACAGGTTAGGATTAGGGGACGGGTTAGGGTAAGGCTTCGGAGAAGGGTTAGGGTTAGCGTTCGACTAGGGTTAGGGTTAGGGGACGGGGATGGTTTAGGGTCCAGGTGAGGGTACGACAACTGTTTAGGGTGAGCGTACGTGTGAGGGCACGGGTTAGTGTTAGCGTACGGGTTAGGATTAGGGGACGGGTTAGGGTAAGGCTTCGGGGAAGGTTTAGGGTTAGGGTTCGGGCTAGGGTTAGGGTTAGGGGACAGGGATGGTTTAGGGTCCAGGTGAGTGTATGAAAACGGTTCAGGGTGAGCATGCGTGTGAGGGCACGGGTTAGTGTTATCGTACGGGTTAGGATTAGTGGTCGGTTTAGGGTAAGGCTTCAGGGAAGGCTTAGGGCTAGGGTTCGGGCTAGGGTTAGGGTTAGGGGACAGTGACGGTTTAGGGTCCCGGTGAGGGTACGACAACGGTTTAGGGTGGATGTAAGTGTGAGGGCACGGGTTAGTGTTAGCGTACGGGTTAGGATTAGGGGACGGGTTAGGGTAAGGCTTTGGGGAAGGGTTAGGGTTAGGTTTCGGGCTAGGATTAGGGTTAGGGGACGGGGACGGTTCAGGGTCCAGGTGATGGTACGACAACGGTTTAAGTTGAGAGTACGTGTGAGGGCACAGTTATGTTATCGTACGGATTAGGATTAGGGGACGGTTTAGGGTAAGGCTTCGGGGAAGGGTTAGGGTTAGGGTTCGGGCTAGGGTTGGGTTAGGGGATGGGGACGGTATAGGGTCCACGTGAGTGTACGACAACGGTTTAGGATGAGCGTACGTGTGAAGGCACGGGTTAGTGTTAGCGTACGGGTTAGGAGTAGGGGACGGGTGAGGGTAAGGCTTCGGGGAAGAGTTAGCGTTAGGGTTCGGGCTAGGGTTAGGGTTAGGGGACGGGGACGGTTTAGGGTCCAGGTGTGGGTAAGACAACGGTTTAGGATGAGCATACGGGTGAGGGCCCGGGTTAGTGTTAGCGTACAGGTTAGGATTAGGGGACGGGTTAGGGTAAGGCTTCAGAGAAGGGTTAGGGTTAGGGTTCAACTAGGGTTAGGGTTAGGGGACGGGATGGTTTAGGGTCCAGGTGAGGGTACGACAACGGTTTAGGGCGAGCGTACGTTTGAGGGCATGGATTAGTGTTAGCGTACGGGTTAGGATTAGGTGACCGATGATGGTAAGGCTTCGGGGAAGGGTTAGGGATAGGGTTCGGGCTAGGGTTAGGGTTAGGGGACAGTGACGGTTTAGGGTCCCGGTGAGGGTACGACAACGGTTTAAGGTGGGCGTAAGTGTGAGGGCACGGGTTAGTGTTATCTTACGGGTTAGGATTAGGGGACGGGTGCGGGTAAGGTGTCGGGGAAGGGTTAGGGTTAGGGTTCGGGCTAGGGTTAGGGTTAGGGTACGGGGATATTTTAGGGTCCAGGTGAGGGTACGACAACGGTTTAGGGTGAGCGTACGTGTGAGGGCATGGGTTCATGTTAGCGTAAGGTTTAGGATTAGGGGACGGGTGAGGGTAATGCTTCGGGGATGGGTTAGGGTAAGGGTTCGGGCTAGGGTTAAGGTTAGGGGACAGGGACAGTTTAGGGTCCCGGTAAGGGTACGACAACAGTTTAGGATGAGAGTACGTGTGAGGGCACTGGTTTGTGTTAGCGTACGGGTTAGGATTACGGTACGGGTTAGGGTAAGGGTTCGGGGAAGGGTAAGGTTTAGGATTTGGGCTAGGGTTAGGGTTAGGGGACGGGGACGGTTTAGGGTCCAGGTGTGTGTAAGACAACAGTTTAGGGTGGGCGTACGTGTGAGGGCAAGGGTTAGTGTCAGCGTACGGGTTAGGATTCGGGAATGGGTTAGGGTAAGGCTTCGGGGAAGTGTTAGGGTTAGGGTTCGGGCTAGGGTTAGGGTTAGGGGACGGGGACGGTTTAGGGTCCAGGTGAGGGTACGACAACGGTTTAGGGTGAGCGTACGTGTGAGGGCACAGTTATGTTAGCGTACGGGTTAGGATTAGGTGACGGGTTAAGTTAAGGCTTCGGGGAAGGCTTAGGGTTAGGGTTCGGGCTATGGGTATGGTTAGGTGACGGGGATGGTTTAGGGTCCAGGTGAGGGTACGACAACGGTTTAGGGTGAGCGTACGTATGAGGGCACGGGTTATGTAATCGTACGGGTTAGGATTAGGGGAATTGTGAGGGTAAGGCTTCGGGGAAGGGTTAGGGTTAGGGTTCGGGCTAGGGTTAGGGTTAGGGTACGGGGATGGTTTATGGTCCAGGTGAGGGTACGACAACGGTTTAGGATGAGCGTACGTGTCAGGGCACGGGTTAGTGTTAGCGTACGGGATAGGATTAGGGGACGGGTTAGTGTAAGGCTTCGAGGAAGGATTAGTTTTAGGGTTCGGGCTAGGGTTAGTGGTAGGAGACGGGGACGGTTTAGGGTCCAGGTGAGGGTACAACAATGGTTTAGGGTGAGTTTACGTGTGAGGGCATGGGTTAGTGTTAGCATACGGGTTCGGATTAGGGGACGGGTGAGGGTAAGGCTTCAGGGAAGGGTTAAAGTTAGGGTTCGGGCTAGGGTTAGGTTTAGGGGATGGGGATGGTTTAGGGTCCAGGTGAGTGTACGACAAGTGTTTAGGGTGATTGTACGTGTGAGGGCATGGGTTAGTGTTAGCGTACGGGTTAGGATTAGGGAACGGCTGAGGGTAAGGCTTCGGGGAAGGGTTAGCGTTAGGGTTCGGGCTAGGGCTAGGGTTAGGGGACGGGGACGGTTTACGTTCCAGGTGAGAGTACGACAACGGTTTAGGGTGAGCGTACGTGTGAGGGCACGGGTTAGTGTTAGCGTACGGGTTAGGATTAGGGGATGGTTTAGGGTAAGGCTTCGGGGAAGGGTTAGGTTTAGGGTTCGGGCTAGGTTTAGGGTTAGGGGACAGGGACGGTTTAGGGTCCAGGTGAGTGTATGACAACGGTTCATGGTGAGCATACGTGTGAGGGCATGGGTTAGTGTTATCGTACGGGTTAGGATTAGTGGTCGGTTTAGGGTAAGGCTTCAGGGAAGGCTTAGGGCTAGGGTTCGGGCTAGGGTTAGGGTTAGGGGACAGTGACGGTTTAGGGTCCCGGTGAGGGTACGACAACGGTTTAGGGTGGGCGTACGTGTGAGGGCACGGGTTAGTGTTAGCGTACGGGTTAGGATTAGGGGACGGGTTAGGGTAAGGCTTTGGGGAAGGGTTAAGGTTAGGTTTCGGGCTAGGATTAGGGTTAGGGGACGGGGACGGTTCAGGGTCCAGGTGATAGTACGACAACGGTTTAAGTTGAGAGTACGTGTGAGGGCACAGTTATGTTAGCGTACGGTTTAGGATTAGGGGACGGTTTAGGGTAAGGCTTCGGGGAAGTGTTAGGGTTAGGGTTCGGGCTAGGGTTAGGGTTAGGGGATGGGGACGGTATAGGGTCCACGTGAGTGTACGACAACAGTTTAGGGTGAGCGTACGTGTGAGGGCACGGGTTAGTGTTAGCGTACGGGTTAGGAGTAGGGGACGGGTGAGGGTAAGGCTTCGGGGAAGAGTTAGCGTTAGGGTTCGGGCTAGGGTTAGGGTTAGGGGACGGGGACGGTTTAGGGTCCAGGTGTGGGTAAGACAACGGTTTAGGATGAGCATACGTGTGAGGGCCCGGGTTAGTGTTAGCATATGGGTTAGGATTAGGGGACAGGTTAAGGTAACGCTTCGGGGAAGAGTTAGGGTTAGGGTTCCGGCTAGGGTTAGGGTTATGGGACGGGGACGGTTTAGGGTTCAGGTGAGGGTACGACAACGGTTTAGTTTCAGCATTCATGTGAGGGCATGGGTTAGTGTTCGCGTACGGTTTAGGATTTTGGGACGGGTGAGGGTAACGCTTCGGGGAAGGGTTAGGTTTAGGGTTCGGGCTAGGGTTAGGGTTAAGGCTCAGGGACGGTTTAAGGTCCAGGTGAGGGTACGACAACGGTTTAGGGTGAGCGTAGGTGTGAGGGCACGGGTTAATGTTAGCGTACGGGTTAGGATTAGGGGACGGGTGAGGGTAAGGCTTCGGGGAAATGTTAGGGTTAGGATTCGGGCTAGGGTTAGGGGTAGGGGACGGGGACGGTTTAGGGTCCAGGTGAGGGTATACAACGGTTTAGGGTGAGCGTACGTGTGAGGACACAGGTTAGTGTTAGCGTACGGTTTAGGATTAGAGGACGGGTTACGGTAAGGCTTCGGGGAAGGGTTAGGGTTAGGGTTTGGTCTAGGGTTAGGGGTACGGGATGGGGACGGTTTAGGGTCCAGGTGAGGGTACTACAACAGTTGAGGTAGAGTATACATGTGAGGGCACAGGTTAGTGTTAGCGTACGTCTTAGGATTAGGGGACGCGTTAGGGTAAGGCTTCGGGGAAGGGTTAGGGTTAGGGTTCGGGCTAGGGTTAGGGTTAGGGGACGGGGATTGTTTAGGTTCCAGGTGAGTGTACGACAACAGTTTAGGGTGAGCGTACATGTGAGGGCACGGGTTAGTGTTAGCGTACGGGTTAGGATTACGGGACGGTTTAGGGTAATGCTTCAGGAAAGGGTTAGGGTTAGGGTTCGGGCTAAGGTTAGGGTTAGGGGACGGGGACGGTTTAGGGTCCAGGTGAGGGTATGACAACGGTTTAGGGTGAGCGTAAGTATGAGGGCATGGGTTAGTGTTAGCGTACAGGTTAGGATTACGGGACGGGATAGGGTAAGGCTTCGGGGAAGGGTTAGGGTTAGGGTTCGGGCTAGGGTTAGGGTTAGGGGACGGTGACGGTTTATGGTCCAGGTGAGGGTATGACAATGGTTTAGGGTGAGCGTACGTGTGAAGGCACGGGTTAGTGTTAGCGTATGGGTTAGGATTAGGGGACGGGTGAGGGTAAGGCATCGGGGAAGTTTTAGGGTTAGGGTTTGGGCTAGGGTTAGGGTTAGGGGACGGGGACGGTTTAGGGTCCAGGTGAGGGTACGACAACGGTATAGGGTGAGCGTACGTGTGAGGGCAAGGGTTAGTGTTTGCGTACGGGTTAGGATTAGGGGACGTGTGAGGGTAAGGCTTCCGGGAACTGTTAGGTTTAGGGTGCGGGCTAGGGTTAGGGTTAGGGGACGGGGAAGGTTTAGGGTCCAGCTGAGGGTATGACAACGGTTTAGGGTGAGCGTACGTGTGAGGGCACCGGTTAGTGTTAACGTAGGTGTTAGGATTAGGGGACGGGTGAGGGTAAGGCTTCGGGGAAGGATTAGGGTTAGGGTTCGGGCTAGGGTTAGAGTTAGGTACGGGGACGGTTTAGGGTCCAGGTGAGGGTACGACAACGGTTTAGGGTGAGCATACGTGTGAGGGCACGGGTTAGTGTTAGCGTACGGGTTAGGATTAGGGGACGTGTGAGGGTAAGGCTTCGGGGAAGGCTTAGGTTTAGGGTTCGGGCTAGGGTTAGGGTTAGAGGACGGGGACTGTTTTGGGTCCAGGTGAGGTTACGACAACGGTTTATGGTGAGTGTACGTGTGTGGGTGTGGGTTAGCGTTAGCGTACGGGTTACGATTAGGGGACGGGTGAGGGTAGTGCTTCGGGATAGGGTTAGGATTAGGGTTCGGGCTAGGGGTGAGGGTACGACAACGGTTTAGGGTGAGCGCACGTGTGAGGGCACGGGTTAGTGTTAGCGTATGGGTTAGGATTATGGGACGGGTTATTTTAAGGCTTCGGGGAAGTGTTAGGGTTAGGGTTCGGGGTGGGTTAGTGGACGGGGATTGTTTAGGATACAGGTGAGGGTACGACAACGGTTTAGCGTGAGCATACGTGTGAGTGCACGGGTTACTGTTAGCGTCCGGGTTAGGATTATGCGACGGGTGAGGTTAATGCTTCGGAATGGGGTTAGGGTTAGGGTTCGGGCTAGGGTTAGCGTTAGGGGAAGGGGACGGTTTAGGGTCCAGGTGAGGGTACAACAACAGTTTAGGGTGAGCGTACATTTGAGGGCATGGTTTTGTGTTAGCGTACGGGTTAGGATTAGGGGACGAGTTAGGTTAAGGCTTCGGGGAAGGGTTAGGCTTACGGTTCGGGCAAGGGTTTGGGTGAGGGGACGGGTACGGTTTAGGGTCCAGGTGAGTGTACGACAATGGTTTAGGGTGAGGGTACGTGTGAGGGCACAGGTTAGTGTTAGCGTACGGGTTAGGATAGAGGACGGGTAAGGGTAAGGCTTCGGGGAAGGGTTAGGGTTAGGGTTCAGGCTAGGGTTAGGGTTAGGGGACGGGGACGGTTTAGGGTCCAGGTGAGGGTACGACAATGGTTTAGGGTGAACGCAGGTGTGAGGGCACGGTTTAGTTTTAGCGTACGGGTTAGTATCACGGGACGGGTTAGGGTAAGGCTTCGGGGAAGGGTTAGGTTTAGTGTTCGGGCCAGGGTTAGGCTTAGGGGACGGGGACGGTTAAGTGTCCAGGTGAGGGTATGGCAAAAGATTAGGGTGAGGGTATGTGTGAGAGCACGGGTTAGTGTTAGCCTACGGGTTAGGATTAGGTGACGGGTTAGGGTAAGGCTTCGGGGAAGGGTTAGGGTTAGATTTTGGGCTAGGGTTAGAGTTAGGGGACGGGGACGGTTTAGGGTCCAGGTGAGGGTACGACAATGGTTTAGGGTGAGCGTACATGTGAGGGTACGGGTTAGGGTTAGGGTTCAGGCTAGGGTTAGGGTTAGAATTAGCGTTTGGGCTAGCGTTAGGGTTAGGGGACGGGGACGGTTTAAGGTCCAGGTGAGGGTACGACAACGGTTTAGGGTGAGCGTGCGTGTGAGGGCACGGGTTAGAGTTAGCGTACGGGTTAGGATTAGGGGACGGTTGAGGGTAAGGCTTCGGGGAAGGGTTAGGGTTAGGGTTCGGGCTACGGTTACGGTTAGGGGACGGGGACGGTTTAGGGTCCAGATGAGGGTACGACAACGGTTTAGGGTGAGCGTACGTGTGAGGGCACGGGTTAGTGTTAGCGTACGGGTTAGGATTAGGGGACGGGTGAGTTTAAGGCTTCGGGGAAGGGTTAGGGTTAGGGTTCGGGCTAGGGTTAGGGTTAGGGGACGGGGACGGTGTAGGGTCCAGGTGAGCGTACAACAATGGTTTAGACTGGGCGTACGTGTGAGGGCACGGGTTAGTGTTAGCGTGCGGGTTAAGATTAGGGGACGGTTGAGGGTAAGGCTTCGGGGAAGTGTTAGGGTTAGGGCTCGGGCTAGGGTTAGGTTAAGGGGACGGGGATGGTTTAGGGTCCAGGTGAGTGTACGACAACGGTTTAGGGTGAGCGTACGTGTGAGGGCACGGTTTAGTGTTAGCGCACGTGTTAGGATAAGGGGAAGGGTGACGGTAAGGCTTCGGGGAAGGGTTAGGTTTAGGGTTCGGGCTAGGGTTAGGGTTAGGGGACGGGGACGGTTTAGGGTCCAGGTGAGGGCACGACAACGGTTTAGGGTAAGCGTACGCATGAGGGCACGTGCTAGCGTTAGCGTACTGGTCAGGATTAGGGGACGGGTGAAGGTAAGGCTTCGGGGAAGGGTTAGGGTTAGGGTTCGGGCTAGGGTTAGGGTTAGGGGACGGGGACGGTTTAGGGTCCAGATGAGGGTACGACATCGGTTTAGGGAGAGCGTATGTGTGAGGGCACGGGTTATTGTTAGCGTAAGGGTTAGGATTAGGGGACGGGTGAGTGTAAGGCTTCGGGGAAGGTTTAGGGTTAGGGTTCGGGCTACGGTTAGAGTTAGGGGACGGGGACGCTTTACGGTCCAGGTGAGGGTACGACAACGGTTTAGGGTGAGCGTACGTGTGAGGGCACGGGATAGTGTTAGCGTGCGGGTTAGGATTAGGGGACGGGTTAGGGTAAGGCTTCGGGGCAGGGTTACGGTTAGGGTTCGGGCTAGGGTTAGGGTTAGGGGACGGGGACGGTTTACGGTCCAGGTGAGGGTACGACAAAGGTTTAGGGTGAGCGTACGTGTGAGGGCAGGGGTTAGTGTTAGCGTACGGGTTAGGATTAGGGGACGGTTGAGGGTAAGGCTTCGGGGAAGTGTTAGATTTAGGGTTCGGGCTAGGATTAGGGTAAGGGAACGGGGACGCTTTAGGGTACAGGTGAGGGTACGACAACAGTTTAGGGTGAGCCTACGTGTGAGGGGACGGGTTATTGTTAGCGTACGGTTTAGGATTAGGGGACGGGTGAGGGTAAGGCTTCGGGGAAGTGTTAGGGTTAGGGATAGGGCTAGGGTTAGGGTTAGGGGACGGGGATGGTTTACGGTTAGGTGAGTGTACGACAACGGTTTACCGTGAGCGTACGTGTGAGGGCACGGGTTAGTGTTAGCGTACGTGTTAGGATTAGGGGATGGGTGAGGGTAAGGCTTCCGGGAAGGGTTAGGGATAGGGTTCGGGCTAGGGTTAGGGTTAGGGGACGGGGACGGTTAAGGGTCCAGGTGAGGGTACGGCAACAAATTAGTGTGAGCGTACGTGTGAGGGCACGAGTTAGTGTTAGCGTACGGGTTAGGATTCGGGGACGGGTGAGTGTAAGGCTTTCGGAAGGTTTAGGGTTAGGGTTCGGGCTAGCGTCAGGGTTAGGGGATGGGGACGGTTTAGGGTCCAGGTGAGGGTATGACAACGGTTTAGGGTGAGCCTACGTGTGAGGGCACGGGTTAGTGTTAGCGTACGGTTTAGGATTAGGGGTCGGATTACGCTAAGGCTTCGGGGAAGAGTTAGGGTTAGGGTTCGGGCTAGGGTTAGTCTTAGGGGACGTGGAAGGTTTAGGGTCCAGGTGAACATACGACAGCGGTTTAGGGTGAGCGTACGTGTGAGGGCACGTGTTAGTGTTAGCGTACGGGTTAGGATTAGGGGACGGGATAGGGTAAGGCTTCGGGGAAGGGTTAGGGTTAGGGTTCGGGCTAGGGTAAGGGTTAGGGTTAGGGGACGGTTTAGGGTCCAGGTGAGGGTATGACAACGGTTTAGCGTGAGCGTACATGTGAGGGCACGGGTTAGTGTTAGCGTACGGGTTAGGATTAGGGGACGGGTTAGGGTGAGGCTTCGGTGAATGGTTAGGGTTAGGGTTCAGACTAGGGTTAGGGTTAGGGGATGGGTACAGTTTAGGGTCCAAGTGAGTGTACGACAACGCTTTAGGGTGAGCATACGTGTGAGGGCACGGGTTACTTTTACCGTATGGGTTAGGATTAGGGGACGGGTTAGGGTAAGGCTTCGGGAAAGGGTTAGGGTTATCGTTCGGGCTAGGGTTAGGGTTAGGGGATGGGGACGGTTTCGGGTCCAGGTGAGGGTACGACAACGGTTTAGGGTCAGCGTACGTGTGAGGGCACGGGTTAGTGTTAGCGTACGGTTTAGGATTAGGGGACATGTGAGGGTAAGGTTTCGAGGAAGTGTTAGGGTTAGGGTTCGGTCTAGGGTTAGGGTTAGGGGACGGGACGGTTTAGGGTCCAGGTGAGGGTATTACAACGGTTTAGGGTAAGTGTACGTGTGAGGGCACCAGTTAGTGTTAGCGTACGGGTTAGGATTAGGGGACGGGTGAGGGTAAGGCTTCGGGGAAGTTTTAGGGTTAGGGTTCGGGCTAGGGTTAGGGTTAGGGGACGGGGCCGGTTTAGGGTCCAGGTGAGGGTACAACAACGGTTTAGAGTGAGCGTACGTTTGAGGGCATGGGTTAGTGTTAGCATATGGGTTAGGATTAGGGGACGGGTGAGGGTAAGGCTTCAGGGAAGGGTTAGGGTTAGGGTTCGGGCTAGGGTTAGGCTTAGGGGACGGGGACGGTTTAGGATCCAGGTGAGGGTACGACAACAGTTTAGGGTGAGCGTACGTGTGAGGGCACGGGTTAGTGTTAGCGTACGGGTTAGGATTAGGGGACGGGTAAGTGTATGGCTTCTGGAAAGGGTTAGGGTTAGGGTTCGGGCTAGGGTTAGGGTTAAGGGACGGGGACGGTTTAGAGTCCAGGTTAGGGTACGACAACGGTTTAGGGTGAGCGTACGTGTGAGGGAACGGGTTAGTGTTAGCGTACAGGTTAGGATTAGGGGACGGGTGAGGGTAAGTCTTTGGGGAAGGGTTAGGGTTAGGGTTTGGGCTAGGGTTAGGGTTAGGGGACGGGGACGGTTTAGGGTCCAGGTGAGGGTACGACAACGGTTTAGTGTTAGCGTACGTGTGAGGGCACGTGTTACTGTTAGCGTATGGGTTAGGATTAGGGGACGGGTTAGGGTAAGGCTTCGGGGAAGGGTTACGGTTAGGGTTCCGGCTTGTGTTAGGGTTAGGGGATGGAGCCGGTTTAGGGTCCAGGTGAGGGTACGACAATGGTTTAGGGTGAGCGTACGTGTGAGGGCACGGGTTAGTGTTAGCGTACGGGTTAGGATTAGGAGACGGGTAAGTGTAAGGCTTCGGGGAAGTGTTAGATTTAGGGTTCAGGCTAGGGTTAGGGTTAGGTGACGGGGATGGTGTAGGGTCCAGGTGACCGTGCGAAAACGGTTTAGGTGAGCGTACGTGTGAGGGCACGGGTTAGTGTTAGCGTACGGGTTAGGATTAGGGGACGGGTGAGGGTAAGGCTTCGGGGAAGGGTTAGGGTTAGGGTTCGGGCTAGGGATAGGGTTAGGGGACGGGGACGGTTTAGGGTGCAGGTGAGGGTACGACAACGGTTTAGGGTGAGCGTATGTGTGAGGGCACGGGTTAGTGTTAGCATACTGGTTAGGATTAGGGGACGGGTTAGGGTAAGGCTTCGGGGAAGGGTTAGGGTTAGGGTTCGGGCTAGGGTTAGGCTTAGGGGATGGGGACGGTTTAGGGTCCAGGTGAGGGTACGACAACGGTTCAGGGTGAACGTACGTGTGAGGGCACTGGTTATGTTAGCGTACGGGTTAGGATTAGGGGACGGGTTAGGGTAAGGCTTCGGGGAAGGGTTACGGTTAGGGTTCCGGCTTGTGTTAGGGATAGGGGACGGGGACGGTTTAGGGTCCGGGTGAGGGTTCGACAACGGTTTAGGGTGAGCGTACGTGTGAGGGCACGGGTTAGTGTTAGCGTACGGGTTAGGATTAGGGGACGGGTTAGGGTAAGGCTTCGGGGAAGGGTTAGGGTTAGGGTTCGGGCTAGGGTTAGGAGTAGGGTACTGGGATGGTTTAGAGTCCAGGTGAGGGTACGTCAACGGTTTAGGTTGAGCGTACGTGTGAGGGCACGGGTTAGTGTTAGCGTACGGGTTAGGATTAGGAGACGGGTTAGGGTAAGGCTTCGGGGAAGGGTTAGGGTTAGGGTTCGGGCTAGGGTTAGGGTTCGGGAACGGGAACGGTTTAGGGTCCAGGTGAGGGTACGACAACGGTTTAGGGTGAGCGTACGTGTGAGAGAACGGGTTAGTTTTAGCGTACGGCTTAGGATTAGGGGACGGGTGAGGCTAAGGCTTCGGAGAAGGGTTTGGGTTACGGTTCGGGCTAGGGTTAGGGTTAGGGGACGGGGACGGTTTAGGGTCCAGGTGAGGGTACGAGAACGGTTTAGGGTGAGCGTACGTGTGAGGGCATGGGTTAGTGTTAGCGTACGTGTTACGATTAAGGGACGGTTGAGTGTAAGGCTTTGGCGAAGAGTTAGGGTTAGGGTTCGGGCTAGTGTTAGGGTTAGGGTACGGGGTCGGTTTAGGGTCCAGGTGAGGGTACGACAATGGTTAAGGGTGAGCGTACGTGTGAGGGCATGGGTTAGTGTTAGTGTACGGGTTAGGATTAGAGGACGGTTGAGAGTAAGGGTTCGGGGAAGGGTTAGGGTAGGGTTCGGGCTAGGGTTAGGGTTAGGGGACTGGGATGATTTAGGGTCCAGGTGAGGGTACGACAGTGGTTTAGGGTGAGCGTATGTGTGACGGCATGGGTTAGTGTTAGTGTACGGGTTAGGATTAGGTGACGGGCGTGGGTAAGGCTTCGGGGAAGGGTTAGGGTTAGGGTTCGGGCTAGGTTTAGGGTTAGGGGACGGGGACGGTTTAGGGTCCAGGTGAGGGTACGACAACTGTGTAGGGTGAGCATACGTGTGAGGGCATGGGTTAGTGTTAGCGTACGGGTTAGGATTTGGGGACGGGTTAGGGTAAAGCTTCGGAGAAGGTTTAGTGTTAGGGTTCGGGCTAGGGTTAGGGTTAGGGGACGGGGACAGTTTAGGGTCCAGGTGAATTTACGACCACTGTTTAGGGTGAGCGTATGTTTCAGGGCAAGGGTTAGTGTTAGCGTACGGGTTAGGATTAGGGGAGGGGTGAGTGTAAGGCTTCGGGGAAGACTTAGGGTTAGGGTTCGGGCTAGGGTTAGAGTTAGGGGACGGGGACGCTTTACGGTCCAGGTGAGGATACGACAACGGTGTAGTGTGAGAGTACGTGTGAGGGCACGGGATAGTGTTAGCATACGGGTTAGGCTTAGGGGACGGGTGAGGGTAAGGCTTCGGGGAAGGGTTAGGTTTAGGGTTCTGGCTAGGGTTAGGGTTAGGGTACGGGGACGGTTTAGGGTCCAGGAGAGGGTACGACAACGGTTTAGGGTGAGCGTACGTGTGCGGGCACGGGTTAGTGTTAGCGAACGGTTTAGGATTAGAGGACGTGTGAGGGTAAGGCTTCGGGGAAGGGATAGGATTAGATTTTGGGCTAGGGTTAGGGTTAGGGGACAGGGACGGTTTAGGGTCCAGGTGAGGGTATGACAACGGTTTAGGATGAGCGTACGTGTGAGGGCATGGTTCAGTGTTAGAGTACGGGTTAGGATTAGGGGACGGGTGAGGGTAAGGCTTCGGGGAAGGGTTAGGATTAGGGTTCGGGCTAGGGTTAGGGTTAGGGGACGGGGACGGTTTAGGGTCCAGATGAGGGTACGACAACGGTTTAGGGTGAGCGTAAGTGTGAGGACATGGGTTAGTTTTAGCGTATGGGTTAGGATTAGGGGACGGGTGAGGGTAAGGCTTCGGGGAGGGGTTAGGTTTAGGGTTCGGGCTAGGGTTAGGCTTAGGGTATGGGGACGGTTTACGGTCCAGTTGAGGGTATCACAACGGTTTAGGGTGAGCGTACGTGTGAGTGCACGGGTTAGTGTTAGCGTACGGGTTAGGAATACAGGACGGTTTAGTGTAAGGCTTCTTGGAAGGGTTAGGGTTAGGGTTCCGGCTAGGGTTAGGGTTATGGGACAGGGACGGTTTAGGGTCCAGGTGAGGGTACGACAATGGTTTAGGGTGAGCGTACGTGTGAGGGCACGGGTTAGTCTTAGCGTACGGGTTAGGATTAGGGGACGGGTGAGGGTAAGGCTTTGGGAAAATATTAGGGTTAAGGTTCGGGCTAGGGTTACGGTTAGGGGACTGGGATGGTTTAGGGTCCAGGTGAGTGTATGACCACCGTTTAGGCTGAACGTACGTGTGAGGGCACGGGTTAGTGTTAGAGTACGGGTTACGATTAGAGGACGCGTGAGGGTAAGGCTTCGGGGAAGTGTTAGGGTTATGGTTCGGGCCAGGGTTAGGGTTACGGGACGGGGAAGGTTTAGGGTCCAGGTGAGGGTACGTCAAAGTTTTAGGGTGAGCGTACGTGTGAGAGAAGGGGTTAGTGTTAGCGTATGGGTTAGGATTAGGGGACGGGTTAAGTTAAGGCTTCGGGGAAGGCTTAGGGTTAGGGTTCCGGCTAGGGGTATGGTTAGGTGATGGGGACGGTTTAGGGTCCAGGTGAGGGTACGACAACGGTTTAGGGTGAGCGTACGTATGAGGGCACGGGTTATGTAATCGTACGGGTTAGGATTAGGGGAATTGTGAGGGTAAGGCTTCGGGGAAGGGTTAGGGTTAGGGTTCGGGCTAGGGTTAGGGTTAGGGTATGGGGATGGTTTATGGTCCAGGTGAGGGTACGACAACGGTTTAGGATGAGCGTACATGTCAGGGCACGGGTTAGTGTTAGCGTACGGGTTAGGATTAGGGGACGGGTTAGGGTAAGGCTTCGAGGAAGGATTAGTTTTAGGGTTCGGGCTAGGGTTAGTGTTAGGAGACGGGGACGGTTTAGGGTCCAGGTGAGGGTACAACAACGGTTTAGGGTGAGTTTACATGTGAGGGCATGGGTTAGTGTTAGCATACGGGTTCGGATTAGGGGACGGGTGAGGGTAAGGCTTCGGGTAAGGGTTAAGGTTAGGGTTCGGGCTAGGGTTAGGTTTAGGCAACGGGGACCGTTTAGGGTCCAGGTGAGGGTACGACAACAGTTTAGGGTGATTGTTCGTGTGAGGGCACGGGTTAGTGTTAGTGTACGGGTTAGGATTAGGGGATGGGTTAGGGTAAGGTTTCGGGGAAGGGTTAGGGTTAGGGTTCGGGCTAGGGTTAGGGTAAGGGGATGGGGATGGTTTAGAGTCCAGGTGAGTGTACGACAAGTGTTTAGGGTGATTGTACGTGTGAGGGCATGGGTTAGTGTTAGCGTACGGGTTAGGATTAGGGAACGGCTGAGGGTAAGGCTTCGGGGAAGGGTTAGCGTTAGGGTTCGGGCTAGGGCTAGGATTAGGGGACGGGGACGGTTTACGTTCCAGGTGAGAGTACGACAACGGTTTAGGGTGAGCGTACGTGTGAGGGCACGGGTTAGTTTTAGCGTACGGGTTAGGATTCGGGGACGGGTGAGGGTAAGGCTTCGGGGAAGGGTTAGGGTTAGGGTTCGGGCTAGGTTTAGAGTTAGGGGACGGGGATGGTTTAGGGTCCAGGTGAGTGTATGACAACGGTTCAGGGTGAGCATACGTGTCAGGGCACGCGTTAGTGTTATTGTACGGGTTAGGATTAGTGGTCGGGTTAGTGTAAGGCTTCAGGGAAGGGTTAGGGCTAGGGTTCGGGCTAGGGTTAGGGTTAGGGGACAGTGACGGTTTAAGGTCCCGGTGAGGGTACGGCAACAGTTTAGGTTGGGCGTAGGTGTGAGGGCACGGGTTAGTGTTAGCTTACGGGTTAGGATTAGGGGACGGGTGAGGGTAAGGTTTCGGGGAAGGGTTAGGGTTAGGGTTCGGGCTAGGGATAGGGTTAGGGGACGGGGACGGTTTAGGGTCCAGGTGAGGGTACGACAATGGTTTAGGGTGAGCGTACATGTGAGGGCACGGATTACTGTTAGCATACGGGTTAAGATTAGGGGACGGGTTAGGGTAAGGCTTCGGGGAAGTGTTTGGGTTCGGGCTGGGGTTAGTGTTAGGGGACGGGGATGGTTTAGGGTCCAGGTGAGGGTACGACAACGGTTTAGGGTTTGTGTACGTGTGAGGGCACGTGTTAGTGTTAGCGTATGGGTTAGGATTAGGGGTCAGATTAGGGTAAGGCTTCGGGGAAGGGTTAGGGTTAGGGGTCGGGCTAGGGTTAGGGTTAGGGGACGGGGAAGGTTTAGGGTCCAGGTGAGGATACGACAGCGGTTTAGTGTGAGCGTAGGTGTGAGGGCACGGGTTATTGTTAGCGTACGGGTTAGGATTAGGGGACGGGTGAGGGTAAGGTTTCGGGGAAGGGTTAGGGTTAGGTTTCGGCCTAGGGTTAGGGTTAGGGGACAGGGAGGGTTTAGGGTCCAGGTGAGGGTATGACAACGGTTTAGGGTGATCGTACGTGTGAGGGCATGGGATAGTGTTACCGTACGGTTAGGATTAGGGGACGGGTGAGGGTAAGGTTTCGGGGAAGGGTTAGGGTTAGGTTTCGGCCTAGGGTTAGGGTTAGGGGACGGGGACGGTTTAGGGTCCAGGTGAGGGTACGACAATGGTTTAGGGTGAGCGTACATGTGAGGGCACGGATTACTGTTAGCATACGGGTTAAGATTAGGGGACGGGTTAGGGTAAGGCTTCGGGGAAGTGTTTGGGTTCGGGCTGGGGTTAGTGTTAGGGGACGGGGATGGTTTAGGGTCCAGGTGAGGGTACGACAACGGTTTAGGGTTTGTGTACGTGTGAGGGCATGGGTTCATGTTAGCGTAAGGTTTAGGATTAGGGGACGGGTGAGGGTAAGGCTTCGGGATGGGTTAGGGTTAGGGTTCGGGCTAGGGTTAAGGTTAGGGGACAGGGACAGTTTAGGGTCCCGGTAAGGGTACGACAACGGTTTAGGATGAGAGTACGTGTGAGGGCACTGGTTTGTGTTAGCGTACGGGTTAGGATTACGGTACAGGTTAGGGTAAGGTTTCGGGGAAGGGTAAGGTTTAGGGTTTGGGCAAGGGTTAGGGTTAGGGGACGGGGACGGTTTAGGTTCCAGGTGTGGGTAAGACAACGGTTTAGGGTGGGCGTACGTGTGAGGGCAAGGGTTAGTGTCAGCGTACGGGTTAGGATTCGGGAATGGGTTAGGGTAAGGCTTCGGGGAAGGGTTAGGTTTAGGGTTCGGGCTAGGGTTAGGGTTAGGGGACGGGGACGGTTTAGGGTCCAGGTGAGGGTACGACAACGGTTTAGGGTGAGCGTACGTGTGAGGGCACAGTTATGTTAGCGTACGGGTTAGGATTAGGTGACGGGTTAAGTTAAGGCTTCGGGGAAGGCTTAGGGTTAGGGTTCGGGCTAGGGGTATGGTTAGGTGACGGGGACGGTTTAGGGTCCAGGTGAGGGTACGACAACGGTTTAAAGTGAGCGTACGTATGAGGGCACGGGTTATGTAATCGTACGGGTTAGGATTAGGGGAATTGTGAGGGTAAGGCTTCGGGGAAGGGTTAGGGTTAGTGTTCGGGCTAGGTTTAGGGTTAGGGGACGGTGATGGTTTAGGGTCCAGGTGAGTGTATGACAACGGTTCAGGGTGAGCATACGTGTCAGGGCACGCGTTAGTGTTATCGTACGGGTTAGGATTAGTGGTCGGGTTAGTGTAAGGCTTCAGGGAAGTGTTAGGGCTAGGGTTCGGGCTAGGGTTAGGGTTAGGGGACAGTGACGGTTTAAGGTCCCGGTGAGGGTACGACAGCGGTTTAGTGTGAGCGTAGGTGTGAGGGCACGGGTTATTGTTAGCGTACGGGTTAGGATTAGGGGACGGGTGAGGGTAAGGCTTAGGGGAAGGGTTGGGGTTAGGCTTCGTGCTAGGTTTAGGGTTAGGGGAGGGGAAGGTTTAGGGTCCAGGTGAGGGTACGACAACGGTTTAGGGTGAGTGTATGTGTGAGGGCACGGGTTAGTGTTAGCGTACGGGTTAGGATTAGGGGACGGGTTAGTGTAAGGCTTCGGGGAAGTGTTAGGGTTAGGGTTAGGGCTAGGGTTAGGGTTAGGGGATGGGGACGGTTTAGGGTCCAGGTGAGGGTACGACAACGGTTTAGTGTGAGCGTACGTGTGAGGGAACGGGTTAGTGTTAGCGTATGGGTTAGGATTAGGTGATGGATTAGGGTAAGGCTTCGGGGAAGGGTTAGGTTTAGGGTTCGGGCTAGGGTTAGGGGACGGGGACGGTTTAGGGTCCAGGTGAGGGTACGACAACGGTTTAGGGTGAGCGTATGTGTGAGTGCATGGCTTAGTTTTAGCGTACGGGTTAGGATTAGGGGACGGGTTAGGGTAAGGCTTCGGGGAAGGGTTAGGGTTAGGGTTCGGGCTAGGGTTAGTGTTAGGGTTAGGGGACGGTTTAGGGTCCAGGTGAGGATAAGACAACAGTTTAGGGTGAGCGTACGTGTGAGTGCACGGGTTAGTGTTAGCGTACGGGTTAGGATTCCAGGACGGGTGGGGGTAAGGCTTCGGGGAAGGGTTAGGGTTAGGGTTCGGGGTAGGGTTAGGGTTAGGGGATGGAGACAGTTTAGGGTCTAGGTTAGGCTAAGACAACAGTTTAGGGTGAGCGTACATTTGAGGGCATGGGTTAGTGTTAGTGTACGGGTTAGGATTGGGGATGGGTGAGGGTAAGGCTTCGGGGAAGGGTTAGGGTTAGGGTTCGAGCTAGGTTTAGGGTTAGGGGATGGGGACGGTTTAGGCTCCAGGTGAGGGTACGACAACGGTTCAGGATGAGCGTACGTGCGAGGGCACGGATTAGTGTTAGCGTACGGGTTGGGATTAGGGGACGGGTTAGGGTAAGGCTTCGGTGAATGGTTAGGCTTAGGTTTCGGGCTAGGGTTAGGGTTAGGGGATGGGTACAGTTTAGGGTCCAAGTGAGTGTACGACAACGCTTTAGGGTGAGCATACGTGTGAGGGCACGGGTTACTTTTACCGTATGGGTTAGGATTAGGGGACGGGTTAGGGTAAGGCTTCGGGAAAGGGTTAGGGTTATCGTTCGGGCTAGGGTTAGGGTTAGGGGATGGGGACGGTTTCGGGTCCAGGTGAGAGTACGACAACGGTTTAGGGTGAGCGTACGTGTGAGGGCACGGGTTAGTGTTAGCGTACGGTTTAGGATTAGGGGAATTGTGAGGGTAAGGTTTCGAGGAAGTGTTAGGGTTAGGGTTCGGTCTAGGGTTAGGGTTAGGGGACGGGACGGTTTAGGGTCCAGGTGAGGGTATTACAACGGTTTAGGGTAAGCGTACGTGTGAGGGCACCAGTTAGTGTTAGCGTACGGGTTAGGATTAGGGGACGGGTGAGGGTAAGGCTTCGGGGAAGTTTTAGGTTTAGGGGTCGGGCTAGGGTTAGGGTTAGGGGACGGGGACGGTTTAGGGTCCAGGTGAGGGTACAACAACGGTTTAGAGTGAGCGTACGTTTGAGGGCATGGGTTAGTGTTAGCATATGGGTTAGGATTAGGGGACGGGTGAGGGTAAGGCTTCAGGGAAGGGTTAGGGTTAGGGTTCGGGCTAGGGTTAGGCTTAGGGGACGGGGATGGTTTAGGATCCAGGTGAGGGTACGACAACAGTTTAGGGTGAGCGTACGTGTGAGGGCACGGGTTAGTGTTAGCGTACGGGTTAGGATTAGGGGACGGGTAAGTGTATGGCTTCTGGAAAGGGTTAGGGTTAGGGTTCGGGCTAGGGTTAGTGTTAGGGGATGGGGAGAGTTTAGGGTCCAGGTGAGGGTACGACAACGGTTTAGGGTGAGCGTACGTGTGACGGCATGGGTTAGTGTTAGCGTACGGGTTAGGATTAGGGGACGGGTGAGGGTAAGGCTTCGGGGAAGGGTTAGGGTCAGGGTTCGGGCTAGGGTTAGGGTTAAGGGACGGGGACGGTTTAGGGTCCAGGTTAGGGTACGACAACGGTTTAGTGTGAGCGTACGTGTGAGGGAACGGGTTAGTGTTAGCGTACAGGTTAGGATTAGGGGACGGGTGAGGGTAAGGCTTTGGGGAAGGGTTAGGTTTAGGGTTCGGGCTAGGGTTAGGGTTAGGGGACGGGGACGGTTTAGGGTCCAGGTGAGGGTACGACAACGGTTTAGTGTGAGCGTACGTGTGAGGGCACGTGTTACTGTTAGCGTATGGGTTAGGATTAGGGGACGGGTGAGGGTAAGGCTTCGGGGAAATGTTAGGGTTAGGGTTCGGGCTAGGGTTAGGTTAGGGGATGGAGCCGGTTTAGGGTCCAGGTGAGGGTACGACAATGGTTTAGGGTGAGCTTACGTGTGAGGGCACGGGTTAGTGTTAGCGTACGGGTTAGGATTAGGAGACGGGTAAGTGTAAGGTTTCGGGGAAGTGTTAGATTTAGGGTTCAGGCTAGGGTTAGGGTTAGGGGACGGGGATGGTGTAGGGTCCAGGTGACCATGCGAAAACGGTTTAGGTGAGCGTACGTGTGAGGGCACGGGTTAGTGTTAGCGTACGGGTTAGGATTAGGGGACGGGTGAGGGTAAGGCTTCGGGGAAGGGTTAGGGTTCGGGTTCGGGCTAGGGATAGGGTTACGGGACGGGGACGGTTTAGGGTGCAGGTGAGGGTACGACAACGGTTTAGGGTGAGCGTATGTGTGAGGGCACGGGTTAGTGTTAGCATACTGGTTAGGATTAGGGGACGGGTTAGGGTAAGGCTTCGGGGAAGGGTTAGGCTTAGGGTTCGGGCTAGGGTTAGGCTTAGGGGATGGGGACGGTTTAGGGTCCAGGTGAGGGTACGACAACGGTTCAGGGTGAGCGTACGTGTGAGGGCACTGGTTATGTTAGCGTACGGGTTAGGATTAGGGGACGGGTTAGGGTAAGGCTTCGAGGAAGGGTTACGGTTAGGGTTCCGGCTTGTGTTAGGGTTAGGGGACGGGGACGGTTTAGGGTCCGGGTGAGGGTTCGACAACGGTTTAGGGTGAGCGTACGTGTGAGGGCACGGGTTAGTGTTAGCGTACGGGTTAGGATTAGGGGACGGGTTAGGGTAAGGCTTCGGGGAAGGGTTAGGGTTAGGGTTCGGGCTAGGGTTAGGAGTAGGGTACTGGGATGGTTTAGAGTCCAGGTGAGGGTACGTCAACGGTTTAGGTTGAGCGTACGTGTGAGGGCACGGGTTAGTGTTAGCGTACAGGTTAGGATTAGGAGACGGGTTAGGGTAAGGCTTCGGGGAAGGGTTAGGGTTAGGGTTCGGGCTAGGGTTAGGGTTCGGGAACGGGAACGGTTTAGGGTCCAGGTGAGGGTATGACAACGGTTTAGGGTGAGCGTACGTGTGAGAGAACGGGTTAGTTTTAGCGTACGGGTTAGGATTAGGGGACGGGTGAGGCTAAGGCTTCGGAGAAGGGTTTGGGTTACGGTTCGGGCTAGGGTTAGGGTTAGGGGACGGGGACGGTTTAGGGTCCAGGTGAGGGTACGAGAACGGTTTAGGGTGAGCGTACGTGTGAGGGCATGGGTTAGTGTTAGCGTACGTGTTACGATTAAGGGACGGTTGAGTGTAAGGCTTTGGCGAAGAGTTAGGGTTAGGGTTCGGGCTAGTGTTAGGGTTAGGGTACGGGGACGGTTTAGGGTCCAGGTGAGGGTACGACAACGGTTAAGGGTGAGCGTACGTGTGAGGGCATGGGTTAGTGTTAGTGTACGGGTTAGGATTAGAGGACGGTTGAGAGTAAGGGTTCGGGGAAGGGTTAGGGTAGGGTTCGGGCTAGGGTTAGGGTTAGGGGACTGGGATGATTTAGGGTCCAGGTGAGGGTACGACAATGGTTTAGGGTGAGCGTATGTGTGACGGCATGGGTTAGTGTTAGTGTACGGGTTAGGATTAGGTGACGGGCGTGGGTAAGGCTTCGGGGAAGTGTTAGGGTTAGGGTTCGGGCTAGGTTTAGGGTTAGGGGACGGGGACGGTTTAGGGTCCAGGTGAGGGTACGACAACTGTGTAGGGTGAGCATACGTGTGAGGGCATGGGTTAGTGTTAGCGTACGGGTTAGGATTTGGGGACGGGTTAGGGTAAAGCTTCGGAGAAGGTTTAGTGTTAGGGTTCGGGCTAGGGTTAGGGTTAGGGGACGGGGACAGTTTAGGGTCCAGGTGAATTTACGACCACTGTTTAGGGTGAGCGTGTGTTTCAGGGCAAGGGTTAGTGTTAGCATACGGGTTAGGATTAGGGGAGGGGTGAGTGTAAGGCTTCGGGGAAGACTTAGGGTTAGGGTTCGGGCTAGGGTTAGAGTTAGGGGACGGGGACGCTTTACGGTCCAGGTGAGGATACGACAACGGTGCAGTGTGAGCGTGCGTGTGAGGGCACGGGATAGTGTTAGCATACGGGTTAGGCTTAGGGGACGCGTGAGGGTAAGGCTTCGGGGAAGGGTTAGGTTTAGGGTTCGGGCTAGGGTTAGGGTTAGGGTACGGGGACGGTTTAGGGTCCAGGAGAGGGTACGACAACGGTTTAGGGTGAGCGTACGTGTGCGGGCACGGGTTAGTGTTAGCGAACGGTTTAGGATTAGGGGACGTGTGAGGGTAAGGCTTCGGGGAAGGGTTAGGATTAGATTTTGGGCTAGGGTTAGGGTTAGGGGACAGGGACGGTTTAGGGTCCAGGTGAGGGTATGACAACGGTTTAGGGTGAGCGTACGTGTGAGGGCATGGTTCAGTGTTAGAGTACGGGTTAGGATTAGGGGACGGGTGAGGGTAAGGCTTCGGGGAAGGGTTAGGGTTAGGGTTCGGGCTAGGGTTAGGGTTAGGGGACGGGGACGGTTTAGGGTCCAGATGAGGGTACGACAACGGTTTAGGGTGAGCGTATGTGTGAGGACACGGGTTAGTTTTAGCGTATGGGTTAGGATTAGGGGACGGGTGAGGGTAAGGTTTCGGGGAGGGGTTAGGTTTAGGGTTCGGGCTAGGTTTAGGCTTAGGGTACGGGGACGGTTTACGGTCCAGTTGAGGGTATCACAACGGTTTAGGGTGAGCGTACGTGTGAGGGCACGGGTTAGTGTTAGCGTACGGGTTAGGAATACAGGACGGTTTAGTGTAAGGCTTCTTGGAAGGGTTAGGGTTAGGGTTCCGGCTAGGGTTAGGGTTAGGGGACAGGGACGGTTTAGGGTCCAGGTGAGGGTACGACAATGGTTTAGGGTGAGCGTACGTGTGAGGGCACGGGTTAGTCTTAGCGTACGGGTTAGCATTAGGGGACGGGTGAGGGTAAGGCTTTGGGAAAATATTAGGGTTAAGGTTCGGGCTAGGGTTACGGTTAGGGGACTGGGATGGTTTAGGGTCCAGGTGAGTGTATGACAACCGTTTAGGCTGAACGTACGTGTGAGGGCACGGGTTAGTGTTAGAGTACGGGTTACGATTAGAGGACGGGTGAGGGTAAGGCTTCGGGGAAGTGTTAGGGTTATGGTTCGGGCCAGGGTTAGGGTTACGGGACGGGGAAGGTTTAGGGTCCAGGTGAGGGTACGTCAAAGTTTTAGGGTGAGCGTACGTGTGAGAGAAGGGGTTAGTGTTAGCGTACGGGTTAGGATTAGGGGACGGGTGATTGTAAGGCTTCGGGAAGGGTTAGTGTTAGGGTTCGGGCTAGGTTTAGGGTTAGGGGACGGGGACAGTTTAGGGTTCAGGTGAGGGTACGACAACGGTTTAGGGTGAGCGTACCTGTAAGGGCATGGGTTAGTGTTAGCGTATGGATGAGGATTAGAGGACGGGTTAGGGTAACGCTTCGGGGAAAGGTTAGGGTTAGGGTACGGGCTAGGTTTAGGCTTAGCGTACGGGGACGGATTAGTGTCCAGGTGAGGGTACCACAACGGTTTAGGGTGAGCGTACGTGTGAGGGCATGGATTAGCATTAGCGTACGGGTTAGGATTAGAGGACGGGTTAGGGTAAGGCTTCGGGGAAGTGTTAGTGTTAGGGTTCGGGCTAGGTTTAGGGTTAGGGGACGGGGACGGTTTAGGGTCCAGGTGAGGGTACGACAACAGTTTAGGGCGAGCGTACGTGTGAGGGCATGGGTTAGTGTTATCGTACAGGTTAGGTTTAAGACGGGTGAGGATAAGGCTTCGGGGAAGTGTTAGGGTTAGGGTTCGAGCTAGGGTTAGGGTTAGGGGACAAGGATGGTTTAGGGTACAGGTGAGGGTACGACAACTGTTTAGGGTGATCGTACGTGTGAGGGCACGGGTTAGTGTTAGCGTACGGGTTGGGATTAGGGGACGGGTGAGGGTAAGGCTTCGGGTAAGGATTAGGGTTAGGTTTTGGGCAACGGTTAGGGTTAGGGGACTTGGACGGTTCAGGGTCCAGGTGAGGGTACGACAACGGTTTAGGTTGAGCGTACGTGTGAGGGGATGGGTTAGTGTTACCCTATCGGTTAGGATTAGGGGACGTGTGAGGGTAAGGCTTCGGGGAAGGGTTAGGGTTAGGGTTCGGGCTAGGTTTAGGGTTAAGGGACGGGACAGTTTAGGGTCCGGGTGAGGTTACGACAACGGTTTAGGGTGAGCGTACGTGTGAGGGTATGGGTTATGTTAGCGTACGGGTTAGGATTAGGGGACGGGTGAGGGTAAGGCTTCGGGGAAGGGTTAGGGTTAGGGTTCGGGCTAGGGTTAGGGTAAGGGGACTGAGACGGTTTAGGGTCCAGGTGAGGGTACGAAAACGGTTTAGTGTGAGCGTACGTGTGAGGGCACGGGTTAGTGTTAGAGTACGGGTTAGGATTAGGGGACGGGTGAGGGTAAGGCTTCAGGAGAGTGTTAGGGTGAGGGTTCGGGCTAGGGTTAGGTTTAGGGGACGGGGACGGTTTAGGGTCCAGGTGAGGGTACGACAACTGTTTAGGCTGAGCGTACGTGTGAGGGCAGGGGTTAGTGTTAGCGTACGGGTTAGGATTAGGGGACGGGTGAGGGTAAGGCTTCGGGGAATGGTTAGCGTTAGGGTTCGGGCTAGGGTTAGGGTTAGGGGACAGGGACGGTTTAGGGTCCAGGTGACGGTATGCCAACGGATTAGGGTGAGCGTACGTGTGAGGGCACGGGTTAGTGTTAGCGTACGGGTTAGGATTAGAGGACGGGTGAGGGTAAGGCTTCGGGGAAGGTTTAGGGTTAGGGTTCGGGCTAGGATTAGGGTTAGACGACGGGGAGGGTTTAGGGTCCAGATGAGGGTACGACAACGGTTTAAGGTAAGCGTATGTGTGAGGACACAGGTTAGTGTTAGCGTATTGGTTAGGATTAGGGGACGGGTGAGGGTAAGGCTTCCGGGTAGGGTTAGGGTTACGGTTCGGGCTAGGGTTAGGGTTAGGCGACGGGGACGGTTTATGGTCCATTTGAGGGTACGAAATCGGTTGAGGGTGAGCGTACGTGTGAGGGCACGGGTTAGTGTTAGCGTACGGGTTAGGATTAGGGGAGTGGTGCGGGTAAGGCTTCGGGGAAGGGTTAGGGTTAGGGTTCGGACTAGGGTTAGGGTTAGGGGACGGGGATGGTTTAGGGTCCAGCTGAGTGTACGACAACGGTTTATGGTGAGCGTACGTGTGAGGGCATGGGTTAGTGTTAGCGTACGGGTTAGGATTAGGGGACGGGTGAGGTTTAGGCTTCGGGGAAGGGTTAGGGTTAGGGTTCGGGCTAGGGTTAGGGTTAGGGGACGGGGACAGTTTAGGGTCCAGATGAGTGTACGACAATGGTTTAGGGTGAGCGTACGTGTGAGGGCACAGGTTAGTGTTAGCGTATGGTTTAGGATTAGGCGACAGGTGAGGGTAAGGCTTCGGGGAGGGATTAGGTTTAGGGTACGGGCTAGGGTTAGGGTTAGGGGACGGGGACGGTTTAGGGTGCAGGTGAGGGAACGACAAAGGTTTAGGGTGAGCGTATGTGTGAGGGCATGGGTTAGTGTTAGAGTACGGGTTAGGATTAGGGGAAGGGTGAGGGTAAGGCTTCGGGGAAGGGTTAGGGTTAGGGTTCGGGCAACGGTTAGGGTTAGGGGATGGGGACGGTTTTGGGTCCAGGTGAGTGTACGATAACGGTTTAGGGTGAGCGTATGTGTGAGGGCACGGGTTAGTGTTAGCGTACGGGTTAGGATTAGGGGACGGGTTAGTGTAAGGCTTCGGGGAAGTGTTAGGGTTAGGGTTAGGGCTAGGGTTAGGGTTAGGGGATGGGGACGGTTTAGGGTCCAGGTGAGGGTACGACAACGGTTTAGGGTGAGCGTACGTGTGAGGGAACGGGTTAGTGTTAGCGTATGGGTTAGGATTAGGTGATGGGTTAGGGTAAGGCTTCGGGGAATGGTTAGGTTTAGGGTTCGGGCTAGGGTTAGGGGACGGGGACGGTTTAAGGTCCAGGTGAGGGTACGACAACGGTTTAGGGTGAGCGTATGTGTGAGTGCATGGCTTAGTTTTAGCGTTCATGTTAGGATTAGGGGACGGGTTAGGGTAAGGCTTCGGGGAAGGGTTAGGGTTAGGGTTCGGGCTAGGGTTAGTGTTAGGGTTAGGGGACGGTTTAGGGTCCAGGTGAGGATAAGACAACAGTTTAGGGTGAGCGTACGTGTGAGGGCACGGGTTAGTGTTAGCGTACGGGTTAGGATTAGAGGACGGGTGGGGGTAAGGCTTCGGGGAAGTGTTAGGGTTAGGGTTCGGGCTAGGGTTAGGGTTAGGGGACGGGGACGGTTTAGGGTCTAGGTTAGGCTAAGACAACAGTTTAGGGTGAGCGTACGTGTGAGGGCTCCGGTTAGTGTTAGCGTAGGGCTTAGGATTAGGTTTCGTGTGAGGGTAAGGCTTCGGGGAAGGGTTAGGGTAAGGGTTTCGGCTAGGGTTAGGGTTAGGGTTCGGGGACGGTTTTGGGTCCTGGTGAGGGTGCGACAATGGTTGAGGGTGAGCGTACGTGTGAGGGCACGGGTTAGTGTTAGTGTAGGGCTTAGGATTAGGAGACGGGTGAGGGTAAGGGTTTGGGGATGGTTTAGTGTTAGGGTTCGGGCTAGGGTTAGGGTTAGGGGACGGGGAGGTTTTAGGGTCCATGTGAGGGTACGACAATGGTTTAGGGTGAGCGTACGTGTGAGGGCACAGGTTAGTGTTAGCATACAGGTTAGCATTAGGGGACGGGTGCGGGTAAGGCTTCGGGGAACGGTTAGGGTTAGTGTTCGGGCTAGGGTTAGGGTTAGGGGACGGGGACGGTTTAGGGTCCAGCTGAGTGTACGACAACGGTTTAGGGTGAGCGTAAGTGTGAGGGCACGGGTTAGTGTTAGCGTACGGGTTAGGATTAGGGAACGGGTGAGTGTAAGGCTTCGGGGAAGGGTTAGGGTTAGGGTTTGGGCTAGGGTTAGGGTTAGGGTTAGGGGATGGTTTAGGGTCCAGGTGAGGGTACGACAACGGTTTAGGGTGAGCGTACGTGTGAGGGCAGGGGTTAGTGTTAGCGTACGGGTTAGGATTAGGGGACGGGTGAGGGTAAGGTTTCGGGGAAGTGTTAGGGTTAGGTTTCGGTCTAGGGTTACGTTTAGGGGACGGGGACGGTTTAGGGTCCAGGTGACGGTACGACAACGGTTTAGGGTGAGCGTACGTATGAGGGCACGTGTTAGTGTTAGCGTACGCGTTAGTATTAGGGGACGGGTGAGGGTAAGGCTTCGGGGGAGGGTTAGGGTTAGGGTTCGGGCTAGAGTTAGGGTTATGGAATGGGGATGGTTTAGGGTCCTGGTGAAGGTACGACAACGGTTTAGGGTGAGCGTACGTGTGAGGGCATGGGTTAGTGTTAGCGTACGGGTTAGGATTAGGGGACGGGTAAGGGTAAGGTTTCGGGGAAGGGTTAGGGTTAGGTTTCGGGCTAGGGTTAGGGTTTGGGTTAGGGGAGGGTTTAGGGTCCAGGTGAGGGTACGACAACGGTTTAGGGTGAGCGTACGTGTGAGGGCAGGGGTTTGTGTTAGCGTACGGGTTAGGATTAGGGGACGGGTTATGGTAAGGCTTCGGAGAAGGGTTAGCGTTAGGGTTCTTGCTAGGGTTAGGGTTAGGGGATGGAGACGGTTTAGGGTCCAGACTAGGGTACGACAACGGTTTAGGTAGAGCGTACGTGTGAGGGCACGGGTTAGTGTTAGGTTACGGTCAAGGATTAGGGGACGGGTGAGGGTAAGGCTTCGGGGAAGTGTTAGGGTTAGGTTTCGGTCTAGGGTTACGTTTAGGGGACGGGGACGGTTTAGGGTCCAGGTGACGGTACGACAACGGTTTAGGGTGAGTTACGTGTGAGGGCAGGTGTTAGTGTTAGCGTACGGGTTAGGATTAAGGGACGGGTGAGGGTAAGGCTTCGGGGAAGTGTTAGGGTTTGGGTTCGGGCTAGGGTTAGGGTTAGGGGTCGGGGTCCGTTTAGGGTCCAGTTGAGTGTACGACAACGGTTTAGGGTGAGCGTACGTGTGAGGGCACGGGTTAGTGTTAGCGTACGTTTTAGGATTAGGGGACGGGTGAGGTTAAGCCTTCGGGGAAGGTTTAGGTTTAGGGTTCGGGCTAGGGTTTGGGTTAGGGGCCAGGGACGGTTTAGGGTCCAGGTTAGGGTACGAAAACGGTTTAGGGTTAGCGTACGAGTGAGGGCACAGGTTAGTGTTACCGTAAGGTTTAGGATTAGGGTACGCGTGAGGGTAAGGCTTCGGGGAAGGGTTAGGGTTAGGGTTTGTGCTAGGGTTAGGGTTAGGGATAGGGGACGGTTTAGGGTCCAGGTGAGGGTACGACAACGGTTTAGGTTGAGCGTACGTGTGCGGGCACGGGTTAGTGTTAGCGAACGGTTTAGGATTAGGGGACGGGTGAGGGTAAGGCTTCGGAGAAGGGTTAGGATTAGGTTTCTGGCTAGGGTTAGGGTTAGGGGACATGGAGGGTTTAGGGTCCAGGTGAGGGTATGACAACGGTTTAGGGTGATCGTACGTGTGAGGGCACGGGATAGTGTTACCGTACGGGTTAGGATTAGGGGACGGGTGAGGGTAAGGTTTCGGGGAAGGGTTAGGGTTAGGTTTCGGCCTAGGGTTAGGGTTAGGGGACGGGGACGGTTTAGGGTCCAGGTGAGGGTACGACAACGGTTTAGGGTGAGCGTACGTGTGAGGGCACGGATTACTGTGAGCATACGGGTTAAGATTAGGGGACGGGTTAGGGTAAGGCTTCGGGGAAGTGTTTGGGTTCGGGCTGGGGTTAGTGTTAGGGGACGGGGATGGTTTAGGGTCCAGGTGAGGGTATGACAACGGTTTAGGGTTTGTGTACGTGTGAGGGCACGTGTTAGTGTTAGCATACGGGTTAGGATTAGGGGTCAGATTAGGGTAAGGCTTCGGGGAAGGGTTAGGGTTAGGGGTCGGGCTAGGGTTAGGGTTAGGGGATGGGGAAGGTTTAGGGTCCAGGTGAGGATACGACAGCGGTTTAGTTTGAGCGTAGGTGTGAGGGCATGGGTTATTGTTAGCGTACGGGTTAGGATTAGGGGACGGGTGAGGGTAAGGCTTAGGGGAAGGGTTGGGGTTAGGCTTCGTGCTAGGTTTAGGGTTAGGGGAGGCGAAGGTTTAGGGTCCAGGTGAGGGTACGACAATGGTTTAGGGTGAGCGTATGTGTGAGGGCATGGGTTAGTGTTAGCGTGCGGGTTAGGATTAGGGGACGGGTTAGTGTAAGGCTTCGGGGAAGTGTTAGGGTTAGGGTTAGGGCTAGGGTTAGGGTTAGGGGATGGGGACGGTTTAGGGTTCAGGTGAGGGTACGACAACGGTTTAGGGTGAGCGTACGTGTGAGGGAACGGGTTAGTGTTAGCGTATGGGTTAGGATTAGGTGATGGGTTAGGGTAAGGCTTCGGGGAAGGGTTAGGTTTAGGGTTCGGGCTAGGGTTAGGGGACGGGGACGGTTTAGGGTCCAGGTGAGGGTACGACAACGGTTTAGGGTGAGCGTATGTGTGAGTGCATGGCTTAGTTTTAGCGTTCATGTTAGGATTAGGGGACGGGTTAGGGTAAGGCTTCGGGGAAGGGTTAGGGTTAGGTATCGGGCTACGGTTAGTGTTAGGGTTAGGGTACGGTTTAGGGTCCAGGTGAGGATAAGACAACAGTTTAGGGTGAGCGTACGTGTGAGGGCACGGGTTAGTGTTAGCGTACAGGTTAGGATTAGAGGACGGGTGGGGGTAAGGCTTCGGGGAAGGGTTAGGGTTAGGGTTCGGGCTAGGGTTAGGGTTAGGGGACGGGGACGGTTTAGGGTCTAGGTTAGGCTAAGACAACAGTTTAGGGTGAGCGTACATTTGAGGGCACGGGTTAGTGTTAGTGTACGGGTTAGGATTGGGGATGGGTGAGGGTAAGGCTTCGGGGAAGGGTTAGGGTTAGGGTTCGAGCTAGGTTTAGGGTTAGGGGACGGGGACGGTTTAGGCTCCAGGTGAGGGTACGACAACGGTTCAGGATGAGCGTACGTGTGAGGGCATGGATTAGTGTTAGCGTACGGGTTGGGATTAGGGGACGGGTTAGGGTAAGGCTTCGGTGAATGGTTAGGCTTAGGTTTCGGGCTAGGGTTAGGGTTAGGGGATGGGTACAGTTTAGGGTCCAAGTGAGTGTACGACAACGCTTTAGGGTGAGCATACGTGTGAGGGCACGGGTTACTTTTAGCCTATGGGTTAGGATTAGGGGACGGGTTAGGGTAAGGCTTCGGGAAAGGGTTAGGGTTATCGTTCGGGCTAGGGTTAGGGTTAGGGGATGGGGACGGTTTCGGGTCCAGGTGAGGGTACGACAACGTTTTAGGGTGAGCGTACGTGTGAGGGCACGGGTTAGTGTTAGCGTACGGGTTAGGATTAGGTGACATGTGAGGGTAAGGTTTCGAGGAAGTGTTAGGGTTAGGGTTCGGTCTAGGGTTAGGGTTAGGGGACGGGACGGTTTAGGTTCCAGGTTAGGGTATTACAACGGTTTAGGGTAAGCGTACGTGTGAGGGCACCAGTTAGTGTTAGCGTACGGGTTAGGATTAGGGGACGGGTGAGGGTAAGGTTTTGGGGAAGTTTTAGGGTTAGGGGTCGGGCTAGGGTTAGGGTTAGGGGACGGGGACGGTTTAGGATCCAGGTGAGGGTACGACAACAGTTTAGGGTGAGCGTACGTGTGAGGGCACGGGTTAGTGTTAGCGTACGGGTTAGGATTAGGGGACGGGTTAGGGTATGGCTTCGGGGAAGTGTTAGGGTTAGGGTTCGCGCTAGGGTAAGGGTTAGGGGACGGGGACAGTTAAGGGTCCAGGTGAGTGTACGACAACGGTTCAGGGTGAGCGTACGTGTGAGGGCACGGGTTATGTTAGCGTACGGGTTAGGATTAGGGGACGGGTTAGGGTAAGGCTTCGGGGAAGGGTTAGGGTTAGGGTTCGGGCTAGGGTTAGGGTTCGGGAACGGGAACGGTTTAGGGTCCAGGTGAGGGTACGACAACGGTTTAGGGTGAGCGTACGTGTGAGAGAACGGGTTAGTGTTTGCGTACGGGTTAGGATTAGGGGACGGGTGAGGCTAAGGCTTCGGAGAAGGGTTTGGGTTACGGTTCGGGCTAGGGTTAGGGTTAGGGGACGGGGACGGTTTAGGGTCCAGGTGAGGGTACGAGAACGGTTTAGGGTGAGCGTACGTGTGAGGGCATGGGTTAGTGTTAGCGTACGTGTTACGATTAAGGGACGGTTGAGTGTAAGGCTTTGGCGAAGAGTTAGGGTTAGGGTTCGGGCTAGTGTTAGGGTTAGGGTACGGGGACGGTTTAGGGTCCAGGTGAGGGTACGACAACGGTTAAGGGTGAGCGTACGTGTGAGGGCATGGGTTAGTGTTAGTGTACGGGTTAGGATTAGAGGACGGTTGAGAGTAAGGGTTCGGGGAAGGGTTAGGGTAGGGTTCGGGCTAGGGTTAGGGTTAGGGGACTGGGATGATTTAGGGTCCAGGTGAGGGTACGACAATGGTTTAGGGTGAGCGTATGTGTGACGGCATGGGTTAGTGTTAGTGTACGGGTTAGGATTAGGTGACGGGCGTGGGTAAGGCTTCGGGGAAGTGTTAGGGTTAGGGTTCGGGCTAGGTTTAGGGTTAGGGGACGGGGACGGTTTAGGGTCCAGGTGAGGGTACGACAACTGTGTAGGGTGAGCATACGTGTGAGGGCATGGGTTAGTGTTAGCGTACGGGTTAGGATTTGGGGACGGGTTAGGGTAAAGCTTCGGAGAAGGTTTAGTGTTAGGGTTCGGGCTAGGGTTAGGGTTAGGGGACGGGGACAGTTTAGGGTCCAGGTGAATTTACGACCACTGTTTAGGGTGAGCGTATGTTTCAGGGCAAGGGTTAGTGTTAGCATACGGGTTAGGATTAGGGGAGGGGTGAGTGTAAGGCTTCGGGGAAGACTTAGGGTTAGGGTTCGGGCTAGGGTTAGAGTTAGGGGACGGGGACGCTTTACGGTCCAGGTGAGGATACGACAACGGTGCAGTGTGAGCGTGCGTGTGAGGGCACGGGATAGTGTTAGCATACGGGTTAGGCTTAGGGGACGCGTGAGGGTAAGGCTTCGGGGAAGGGTTAGGTTTAGGGTTCGGGCTAGGGTTAGGGTTAGGGTACGGGGACGGTTTAGGGTCCAGGAGAGGGTACGACAACGGTTTAGGGTGAGCGTACGTGTGCGGGCACGGGTTAGTGTTAGCGAACGGTTTAGGATTAGGGGACGTGTGAGGGTAAGGCTTCGGGGAAGGGTTAGGATTAGATTTTGGGCTAGGGTTAGGGTTAGGGGACAGGGACGGTTTAGGGTCCAGGTGAGGGTATGACAACGGTTTAGGGTGAGCGTACGTGTGAGGGCATGGTTCAGTGTTAGAGTACGGGTTAGGATTAGGGGACGGGTGAGGGTAAGGCTTCGGGGAAGGGTTAGGGTTAGGGTTCGGGCTAGGGTTAGGGTTAGGGGACGGGGACGGTTTAGGGTCCAGATGAGGGTACGACAACGGTTTAGGGTGAGCGTATGTGTGAGGACACGGGTTAGTTTTAGCGTATGGGTTAGGATTAGGGGACGGGTGAGGGTAAGGTTTCGGGGAGGGGTTAGGTTTAGGGTTCGGGCTAGGGTTAGGCTTAGGGTACGGGGACGGTTTACGGTCCAGTTGAGGGTATCACAACGGTTTAGGGTGAGCGTACGTGTGAGGGCACGGGTTAGTGTTAGCGTACGGGTTAGGAATACAGGACGGTTTAGTGTAAGGCTTCTTGGAAGGGTTAGGGTTAGGGTTCCGGCTAGGGTTAGGGTTAGGGGACAGGGACGGTTTAGGGTCCAGGTGAGGGTACGACAATGGTTTAGGGTGAGCGTACGTGTGAGGGCACGGGTTAGTCTTAGCGTACGGGTTAGCATTAGGGGACGGGTGAGGGTAAGGCTTTGGGAAAATATTAGGGTTAAGGTTCGGGCTAGGGTTACGGTTAGGGGACTGGGATGGTTTAGGGTCCAGGTGAGTGTATGACAACCGTTTAGGCTGAACGTACGTGTGAGGGCACGGGTTAGTGTTAGAGTACGGGTTACGATTAGAGGACGGGTGAGGGTAAGGCTTCGGGGAAGTGTTAGGGTTATGGTTCGGGCCAGGGTTAGGGTTACGGGACGGGGAAGGTTTAGGGTCCAGGTGAGGGTACGTCAAAGTTTTAGGGTGAGCGTACGTGTGAGAGAAGGGGTTAGTGTTAGCGTACGGGTTAGGATTAGGGGACGGGTGATTGTAAGGCTTCGGGAAGGGTCAGTGTTAGGGTTCGGGCTAGGTTTAGGGTTAGGGGACGGGGACAGTTTAGGGTTCAGGTGAGGGTACGACAACGGTTTAGGGTGAGCGTACCTGTAAGGGCATGGGTTAGTGTTAGCGTATGGATGAGGATTAGAGGACGGGTTAGGGTAACGCTTCGGGGAAAGGTTAGGGTTAGGGTACGGGCTAGGTTTAGGCTTAGCGTACGGGGACGGATTAGTGTCCAGGTGAGGGTACCACAACGGTTTAGGGTGAGCGTACGTGTGAGGGCATGGATTAGCATTAGCGTACGGGTTAGGATTAGAGGACGGGTTAGGGTAAGGCTTCGGGGAAGTGTTAGTGTTAGGGTTCGGGCTAGGTTTAGGGTTAGGGGACGGGGACGGTTTAGGGTCCAGGTGAGGGTACGACAACAGTTTAGGGCGAGCGTACGTGTGAGGGCATGGGTTAGTGTTATCGTACAGGTTAGGTTTAAGACGGGTGAGGATAAGGCTTCGGGGAAGTGTTAGGGTTAGGGTTCGAGCTAGGGTTAGGGTTAGGGGACAAGGATGGTTTAGGGTACAGGTGAGGGTACGACAACTGTTTAGGGTGATCGTACGTGTGAGGGCACGGGTTAGTGTTAGCGTACGGGTTGGGATTAGGGGACGGGTGAGGGTAAGGCTTCGGGTAAGGATTAGGGTTAGGTTTTGGGCAACGGTTAGGGTTAGGGGACTTGGACGGTTCAGGGTCCAGGTGAGGGTACGACAACGGTTTAGGTTGAGCGTACGTGTGAGGGGATGGGTTAGTGTTACCCTATCGGTTAGGATTAGGGGACGTGTGAGGGTAAGGCTTCGGGGAAGGGTTAGGGTTAGGGTTCGGGCTAGGTTTAGGGTTAAGGGACGGGACAGTTTAGGGTCCGGGTGAGGTTACGACAACGGTTTAGGGTGAGCGTACGTGTGAGGGTATGGGTTATGTTAGCGTACGGGTTAGGATTAGGGGACGGGTGAGGGTAAGGCTTCGGGGAAGGGTTAGGGTTAGGGTTCGGGCTAGGGTTAGGGTAAGGGGACTGAGACGGTTTAGGGTCCAGGTGAGGGTACGAAAACGGTTTAGTGTGAGCGTACGTGTGAGGGCACGGGTTAGTGTTAGAGTACGGGTTAGGATTAGGGGACGGGTGAGGGTAAGGCTTCAGGAGAGTGTTAGGGTGAGGGTTCGGGCTAGGGTTAGGTTTAGGGGACGGGGACGGTTTAGGGTCCAGGTGAGGGTACGACAACTGTTTAGGCTGAGCGTACGTGTGAGGGCAGGGGTTAGTGTTAGCGTACGGGTTAGGATTAGGGGACGGGTGAGGGTAAGGCTTCGGGGAATGGTTAGCGTTAGGGTTCGGGCTAGGGTTAGGGTTAGGGGACAGGGACGGTTTAGGGTCCAGGTGACGGTATGCCAACGGATTAGGGTGAGCGTACGTGTGAGGGCACGGGTTAGTGTTAGCGTACGGGTTAGGATTAGAGGACGGGTGAGGGTAAGGCTTCGGGGAAGGTTTAGGGTTAGGGTTCGGGCTAGGATTAGGGTTAGACGACGGGGAGGGTTTAGGGTCCAGATGAGGGTACGACAACGGTTTAAGGTAAGCGTATGTGTGAGGACACAGGTTAGTGTTAGCGTATTGGTTAGGATTAGGGGACGGGTGAGGGTAAGGCTTCCGGGTAGGGTTAGGGTTACGGTTCGGGCTAGGGTTAGGGTTAGGCGACGGGGACGGTTTATGGTCCATTTGAGGGTACGAAATCGGTTGAGGGTGAGCGTACGTGTGAGGGCACGGGTTAGTGTTAGCGTACGGGTTAGGATTAGGGGAGTGGTGCGGGTAAGGCTTCGGGGAAGGGTTAGGGTTAGGGTTCGGACTAGGGTTAGGGTTAGGGGACGGGGATGGTTTAGGGTCCAGCTGAGTGTACGACAACGGTTTATGGTGAGCGTACGTGTGAGGGCATGGGTTAGTGTTAGCGTACGGGTTAGGATTAGGGGACGGGTGAGGTTTAGGCTTCGGGGAAGGGTTAGGGTTAGGGTTCGGGCTAGGGTTAGGGTTAGGGGACGGGGACAGTTTAGGGTCCAGATGAGTGTACGACAATGGTTTAGGGTGAGCGTACGTGTGAGGGCACAGGTTAGTGTTAGCGTATGGTTTAGGATTAGGCGACAGGTGAGGGTAAGGCTTCGGGGAGGGATTAGGTTTAGGGTACGGGCTAGGGTTAGGGTTAGGGGACGGGGACGGTTTAGGGTGCAGGTGAGGGAACGACAAAGGTTTAGGGTGAGCGTATGTGTGAGGGCATGGGTTAGTGTTAGAGTACGGGTTAGGATTAGGGGAAGGGTGAGGGTAAGGCTTCGGGGAAGGGTTAGGGTTAGGGTTCGGGCAACGGTTAGGGTTAGGGGATGGGGACGGTTTTGGGTCCAGGTGAGTGTACGATAACGGTTTAGGGTGAGCGTATGTGTGAGGGCACGGGTTAGTGTTAGCGTACGGGTTAGGATTAGGGGACGGGTTAGTGTAAGGCTTCGGGGAAGTGTTAGGGTTAGGGTTAGGGCTAGGGTTAGGGTTAGGGGATGGGGACGGTTTAGGGTCCAGGTGAGGGTACGACAACGGTTTAGGGTGAGCGTACGTGTGAGGGAACGGGTTAGTGTTAGCGTATGGGTTAGGATTAGGTGATGGGTTAGGGTAAGGCTTCGGGGAATGGTTAGGTTTAGGGTTCGGGCTAGGGTTAGGGGACGGGGACGGTTTAAGGTCCAGGTGAGGGTACGACAACGGTTTAGGGTGAGCGTATGTGTGAGTGCATGGCTTAGTTTTAGCGTTCATGTTAGGATTAGGGGACGGGTTAGGGTAAGGCTTCGGGGAAGGGTTAGGGTTAGGGTTCGGGCTAGGGTTAGTGTTAGGGTTAGGGGACGGTTTAGGGTCCAGGTGAGGATAAGACAACAGTTTAGGGTGAGCGTACGTGTGAGGGCACGGGTTAGTGTTAGCGTACGGGTTAGGATTAGAGGACGGGTGGGGGTAAGGCTTCGGGGAAGTGTTAGGGTTAGGGTTCGGGCTAGGGTTAGGGTTAGGGGACGGGGACGGTTTAGGGTCTAGGTTAGGCTAAGACAACAGTTTAGGGTGAGCGTACGTGTGAGGGCTCCGGTTAGTGTTAGCGTAGGGCTTAGGATTAGGTTTCGTGTGAGGGTAAGGCTTCGGGGAAGGGTTAGGGTAAGGGTTTCGGCTAGGGTTAGGGTTAGGGTTCGGGGACGGTTTTGGGTCCTGGTGAGGGTGCGACAATGGTTGAGGGTGAGCGTACGTGTGAGGGCACGGGTTAGTGTTAGTGTAGGGCTTAGGATTAGGAGACGGGTGAGGGTAAGGGTTTGGGGATGGTTTAGTGTTAGGGTTCGGGCTAGGGTTAGGGTTAGGGGACGGGGAGGTTTTAGGGTCCATGTGAGGGTACGACAATGGTTTAGGGTGAGCGTACGTGTGAGGGCACAGGTTAGTGTTAGCATACAGGTTAGCATTAGGGGACGGGTGCGGGTAAGGCTTCGGGGAACGGTTAGGGTTAGTGTTCGGGCTAGGGTTAGGGTTAGGGGACGGGGACGGTTTAGGGTCCAGCTGAGTGTACGACAACGGTTTAGGGTGAGCGTAAGTGTGAGGGCACGGGTTAGTGTTAGCGTACGGGTTAGGATTAGGGAACGGGTGAGTGTAAGGCTTCGGGGAAGGGTTAGGGTTAGGGTTTGGGCTAGGGTTAGGGTTAGGGTTAGGGGATGGTTTAGGGTCCAGGTGAGGGTACGACAACGGTTTAGGGTGAGCGTACGTGTGAGGGCAGGGGTTAGTGTTAGCGTACGGGTTAGGATTAGGGGACGGGTGAGGGTAAGGTTTCGGGGAAGTGTTAGGGTTAGGTTTCGGTCTAGGGTTACGTTTAGGGGACGGGGACGGTTTAGGGTCCAGGTGACGGTACGACAACGGTTTAGGGTGAGCGTACGTATGAGGGCACGTGTTAGTGTTAGCGTACGCGTTAGTATTAGGGGACGGGTGAGGGTAAGGCTTCGGGGGAGGGTTAGGGTTAGGGTTCGGGCTAGAGTTAGGGTTATGGAATGGGGATGGTTTAGGGTCCTGGTGAAGGTACGACAACGGTTTAGGGTGAGCGTACGTGTGAGGGCATGGGTTAGTGTTAGCGTACGGGTTAGGATTAGGGGACGGGTAAGGGTAAGGTTTCGGGGAAGGGTTAGGGTTAGGTTTCGGGCTAGGGTTAGGGTTTGGGTTAGGGGAGGGTTTAGGGTCCAGGTGAGGGTACGACAACGGTTTAGGGTGAGCGTACGTGTGAGGGCAGGGGTTTGTGTTAGCGTACGGGTTAGGATTAGGGGACGGGTTATGGTAAGGCTTCGGAGAAGGGTTAGCGTTAGGGTTCTTGCTAGGGTTAGGGTTAGGGGATGGAGACGGTTTAGGGTCCAGACTAGGGTACGACAACGGTTTAGGTAGAGCGTACGTGTGAGGGCACGGGTTAGTGTTAGGTTACGGTCAAGGATTAGGGGACGGGTGAGGGTAAGGCTTCGGGGAAGTGTTAGGGTTAGGTTTCGGTCTAGGGTTACGTTTAGGGGACGGGGACGGTTTAGGGTCCAGGTGACGGTACGACAACGGTTTAGGGTGAGTTACGTGTGAGGGCAGGTGTTAGTGTTAGCGTACGGGTTAGGATTAAGGGACGGGTGAGGGTAAGGCTTCGGGGAAGTGTTAGGGTTTGGGTTCGGGCTAGGGTTAGGGTTAGGGGTCGGGGTCCGTTTAGGGTCCAGTTGAGTGTACGACAACGGTTTAGGGTGAGCGTACGTGTGAGGGCACGGGTTAGTGTTAGCGTACGTTTTAGGATTAGGGGACGGGTGAGGTTAAGCCTTCGGGGAAGGTTTAGGTTTAGGGTTCGGGCTAGGGTTTGGGTTAGGGGCCAGGGACGGTTTAGGGTCCAGGTTAGGGTACGAAAACGGTTTAGGGTTAGCGTACGAGTGAGGGCACAGGTTAGTGTTACCGTAAGGTTTAGGATTAGGGTACGCGTGAGGGTAAGGCTTCGGGGAAGGGTTAGGGTTAGGGTTTGTGCTAGGGTTAGGGTTAGGGATAGGGGACGGTTTAGGGTCCAGGTGAGGGTACGACAACGGTTTAGGTTGAGCGTACGTGTGCGGGCACGGGTTAGTGTTAGCGAACGGTTTAGGATTAGGGGACGGGTGAGGGTAAGGCTTCGGAGAAGGGTTAGGATTAGGTTTCTGGCTAGGGTTAGGGTTAGGGGACATGGAGGGTTTAGGGTCCAGGTGAGGGTATGACAACGGTTTAGGGTGATCGTACGTGTGAGGGCACGGGATAGTGTTACCGTACGGGTTAGGATTAGGGGACGGGTGAGGGTAAGGTTTCGGGGAAGGGTTAGGGTTAGGTTTCGGCCTAGGGTTAGGGTTAGGGGACGGGGACGGTTTAGGGTCCAGGTGAGGGTATGACAACGGTTTAGGGTTTGTGTACGTGTGAGGGCACGTGTTAGTGTTAGCATACGGGTTAGGATTAGGGGTCAGATTAGGGTAAGGCTTCGGGGAAGGGTTAGGGTTAGGGGTCGGGCTAGGGTTAGGGTTAGGGGATGGGGAAGGTTTAGGGTCCAGGTGAGGATACGACAGCGGTTTAGTTTGAGCGTAGGTGTGAGGGCATGGGTTATTGTTAGCGTACGGGTTAGGATTAGGGGACGGGTGAGGGTAAGGCTTAGGGGAAGGGTTGGGGTTAGGCTTCGTGCTAGGTTTAGGGTTAGGGGAGGCGAAGGTTTAGGGTCCAGGTGAGGGTACGACAATGGTTTAGGGTGAGCGTATGTGTGAGGGCATGGGTTAGTGTTAGCGTGCGGGTTAGGATTAGGGGACGGGTTAGTGTAAGGCTTCGGGGAAGTGTTAGGGTTAGGGTTAGGGCTAGGGTTAGGGTTAGGGGATGGGGACGGTTTAGGGTTCAGGTGAGGGTACGACAACGGTTTAGGGTGAGCGTACGTGTGAGGGAACGGGTTAGTGTTAGCGTATGGGTTAGGATTAGGTGATGGGTTAGGGTAAGGCTTCGGGGAAGGGTTAGGTTTAGGGTTCGGGCTAGGGTTAGGGGACGGGGACGGTTTAGGGTCCAGGTGAGGGTACGACAACGGTTTAGGGTGAGCGTATGTGTGAGTGCATGGCTTAGTTTTAGCGTTCATGTTAGGATTAGGGGACGGGTTAGGGTAAGGCTTCGGGGAAGGGTTAGGGTTAGGTATCGGGCTACGGTTAGTGTTAGGGTTAGGGTACGGTTTAGGGTCCAGGTGAGGATAAGACAACAGTTTAGGGTGAGCGTACGTGTGAGGGCACGGGTTAGTGTTAGCGTACAGGTTAGGATTAGAGGACGGGTGGGGGTAAGGCTTCGGGGAAGGGTTAGGGTTAGGGTTCGGGCTAGGGTTAGGGTTAGGGGACGGGGACGGTTTAGGGTCTAGGTTAGGCTAAGACAACAGTTTAGGGTGAGCGTACATTTGAGGGCACGGGTTAGTGTTAGTGTACGGGTTAGGATTGGGGATGGGTGAGGGTAAGGCTTCGGGGAAGGGTTAGGGTTAGGGTTCGAGCTAGGTTTAGGGTTAGGGGACGGGGACGGTTTAGGCTCCAGGTGAGGGTACGACAACGGTTCAGGATGAGCGTACGTGTGAGGGCATGGATTAGTGTTAGCGTACGGGTTGGGATTAGGGGACGGGTTAGGGTAAGGCTTCGGTGAATGGTTAGGCTTAGGTTTCGGGCTAGGGTTAGGGTTAGGGGATGGGTACAGTTTAGGGTCCAAGTGAGTGTACGACAACGCTTTAGGGTGAGCATACGTGTGAGGGCACGGGTTACTTTTAGCCTATGGGTTAGGATTAGGGGACGGGTTAGGGTAAGGCTTCGGGAAAGGGTTAGGGTTATCGTTCGGGCTAGGGTTAGGGTTAGGGGATGGGGACGGTTTCGGGTACAGGTGAGGGTACGACAACGTTTTAGGGTGAGCGTACGTGTGAGGGCACGGGTTAGTGTTAGCGTACGGGTTAGGATTAGGTGACATGTGAGGGTAAGGTTTCGAGGAAGTGTTAGGGTTAGGGTTCGGTCTAGGGTTAGGGTTAGGGGACGGGACGGTTTAGGTTCCAGGTTAGGGTATTACAACGGTTTAGGGTAAGCGTACGTGTGAGGGCACCAGTTAGTGTTAGCGTACGGGTTAGGATTAGGGGACGGGTGAGGGTAAGGTTTTGGGGAAGTTTTAGGGTTAGGGGTCGGGCTAGGGTTAGGGTTAGGGGACGGGGACGGTTTAGGATCCAGGTGAGGGTACGACAACAGTTTAGGGTGAGCGTACGTGTGAGGGCACGGGTTAGTGTTAGCGTACGGGTTAGGATTAGGGGACGGGTTAGGGTATGGCTTCGGGGAAGTGTTAGGGTTAGGGTTCGCGCTAGGGTAAGGGTTAGGGGACGGGGACAGTTAAGGGTCCAGGTGAGTGTACGACAACGGTTCAGGGTGAGCGTACGTGTGAGGGCACGGGTTATGTTAGCGTACGGGTTAGGATTAGGGGACGGGTTAGGGTAAGGCTTCGGGGAAGGGTTAGGGTTAGGGTTCGGGCTAGGGTTAGGGTTCGGGAACGGGAACGGTTTAGGGTCCAGGTGAGGGTACGACAACGGTTTAGGGTGAGCGTACGTGTGAGAGAACGGGTTAGTGTTTGCGTACGGGTTAGGATTAGGGGACGGGTGAGGCTAAGGCTTCGGAGAAGTGTTTGGGTTACGGTTCGGGCTAGGGTTAGGGTTAGGGGACGGGGAAGGTTTAGGGTCCAGGTGAGGGTACGAGAACAGTTTAGGGTGAGCGTACGTGTGAGGGCATGGGTTAGTGTTAGCGTTCGTGTTACGATTAAGGGACGGCTGAGGGTAAGGCTTTGGCGAAGTGTTAGGGTTAGGGTTCGGGCTAGTGTTAGGGTTAGGGTACGGGGTCGGTTTAGGGTCCAGGTGAGGGAACGACAACGGTTAAGTGTGAGCGTACGTGTGAGGGCATGGGTTAGTGTTAGTGTACGGGTTAGGATTAGAGGACGGTTGAGAGTAAGGCTTCGGGGAAGGGTTAGGGTTAGGGTTCGGGCTAGGTTTAGGGTTAGGGGACTGGGATGGTTTAGGGTCCAGGTGAGGGTACGACAATGGTTTAGGGTGAGCGTATGTGTGACAGCATGGGTTAGTGTTAGGGTACGGGTTAGGATTAGGTGACGGGCGAGGGTAAGGCTTCGGGGAAGGGTTAGGGTTAGGGTTCGGGCTAGGTTTAGGGTTAGGGGACGGGGACGGTTTAGGGTCCAGGTGAGGGTACGACAACTGTGTAGGGTGAGCATACGTGTGAGGGCATGGGTTAGTGTTAGCGTACGGGTTAGGATTTGGGGACGGGTTAGGGTAAAGCTTCGGGGAAGGTTTAGTGTTAGGGTTCGGGCTAGGGTTAGGGTTAGGGGACGAGGACAGTTTAGGGTCCAGGTGAATTTACGACCACTGTTTAGGGTGAGCGTATGTTTCAGGGCAAGGGTTAGTGTTAGCGTACGGGTTAGGATTAGGGGAGGGGTGAGTGTAAGGCTTCGGGGAAGACTTAGGGTTAGGGTTCGGGCTAGGGTTAGAGTTAGGGGACGGGGACGCTTTACGGTCCAGGTGAGCATACGACAACGGTGTAGTGTGAGCGTACGTGTGAGGGCACGGGATAGTGTTAGCATACGGGTTAGGCTTAGGGACGGGTGAGGGTAAGGCTTCGGGGAAGGGTTAGGGTTAGGGTTCGGGCTAGGGTTCGGGTTAGGGTACGGGGACGGTTTAGGGTCCAGGAGAGGGTACGACAACGGTTTAGGGTGAGCGTACGTGTGCGGGCACGGGTTAGTGTTAGCGAACGGTTTAGGATTAGGGGACGTGTGAGGGTAAGGCTTCGGGGAAGGGTTAGGATTAGGTTTTGGGCTAGGGTTAGGGTTAGGGGACAGGGACGGTTTAGGGTCCAGGTGAGGGTATGACAACGGTTTAGGGTGAGCGTACGTGTGAGGGCATGGTTCAGTGTTAGAGTACGGGTTAGGATTAGGGGACGGGTGAGGGTAAGGCTTCGGGGAAGGGTTAGGGTTAGGGTTCGGGCTAGGGTTAGGGTTAGGGGACAGGGACGGTTTAGGGTCCAGGTGGGTGTACGACAGCGGTTGAGGGTGAGCGTACGTGTGAGGGCACGGGTTAGTGTTAGCGTACGGGTTAGGATTAGGGGACGGGTGAGGGTAAGGCTTCGGGGAAGGGTTAGGGTTAGGGTTCGGGCTAGGGTTAGGGTTAGGGGACGGGGACGGTTTAGGGTCCAGATGAGGGTACGACAACGGTTTAGGGTGAGCGTATGTGTGAGGACACGGTTTAGTTTTAGCGTATGGGTTAGGATTAGGGGACGGGTGAGGGTAAGGCTTCGGGGAGGGGTTAGGTTTAGGGTTCGGGCTAGGGTTAGGCTTAGGGGACGTGGACGGTTTACGGTCCAGTTGAGGGTATTACAACGGTTTAGGGTGAGCGTACGTGTGAGGGCACGGGTTAGTGTTAGCGTACGGGTTAGGAATACAGGACGGTTTAGTGTAAGGCTTCTTGGAAGGGTTAGGGTTAGGGTTCCGGCTAGGGTTAGGGTTAGGGGACAGGGACTGTTTAGGGTCCAGGTGAAGGTACGACAATGGTTTAGGGTGAGCATACGTGTGAGTGCACGGGTTAATCTTAGCGTACGGGTTAGGATTAGAGGACGGGTGAGGGTAAGGCTTTGGGAAAATATTAGGGTTAAGGTTCGGGCTAGGGTTACGGTTAGGGGACTGGGACGGTTTAGGGTCCAGGTGAGGGAACGACAAAGGTTTAGGGTGAGCATACATGTGAGGGCATGGGTTAGTGTTAGACTACGGGTTAGGATTAGGGGAAGGGTGAGGGTAAGGCTTCGGGGAAGGGTTAGGGTTAGGGTTTGGGCTACGGTTAGGGTTAGGGGACGGGGACGGTTTAGGGTCCAGGTGAGTGTACGAGAACGGTTTAGGGTGAGCGTACGTGTGAGGGCACAGGTTAGTGTTAGCATACGGGTTAGGATTAGGGGACGGGTGAGGGTAAGGCTTACGGGAAGGGTTAGAGTTAGCATTTGGGCTAGCGTTAGGGTTAGGGGACGGGGACGGTTTAGGGTCCAGGTGAATGTATGACAACTGTTTAGGGTGAGCGTACGTGTGAGGGCACGTGTTAGTGTTAGCGTACGGGTTAGGATTAGGGGACGGTTGAGGGTAAGGTTTCGGGGAAGGGTTAGGGTTAGGGTTCGGGCTAGGGTTAGGGTTAGGGGATGGGGACGGTTTAGGGTCCAGATGAGGGTACGACAACGGTTTAGGGTGAGCGTACGTGTGAGGGCACAGGTTAGTGTTAGCATAAGGGTTAGGATTAGGGGACGGGTGAGTGTAAGGCTTCGGGGAAGGGTTAGGGTTAGGGTTCGGGCTAGGGTTAGGGTTAGGGGACGGGGATGGTGTAGGGTCCAGGTGAGGGTACAACAACGGTTTAGACTGGGCGTACGTGTGACGGCACGGGTTAGTGTTAGCGTACGGGTTAGGATTAGGGGACCGGTGAGGGTAAGGCTTCGGGGAAGTGTTAGGGTTAGGGTTCGGGCTAGGGTTAGGTTAAGGGGACAGGGATGGTTTAGGGTCCAGGTGAGTGTACGACAATGGTTTAGGGTGAGCGTATGTGTGAGGGCAAGGTTTAGTGTTAGCGCACGTGTTAGGATTAGGGGAAGGGTGACGGTAAGGCTTCGGGGAAGGGTTAGGTTTAGGGTTCGGGCTAGGGTAGGGTTAGGGGACCGGGACGGTTTAGCGTCCAGGTGAGCGTACGACAACGGTTTAGGGTGAGCGTACGTGTGAGAGAAGGGGTTAGTGTTAGCGTACGGGTTAGGATTAGGGGACGGGTGAGGGTAAGGCTTCTGGGAAGGTTTAGGGTTAGGGTTCGGTCTAGGGTTAGGGTTAGGGGACGGGGACGGTTTAGGGTCCAGGTGAGGGTACGACAATGGTTTAGGGTGAGCATACGTGTGAGGGCACGGGTTAGTATTAGCGTACGGGTTAGTATTAGGGGACGGGTGACAGTAAGGCTTCGGGGAAGGGTTAGGGTTACGGTTCGGGCTAGGGTTAGGGTTAGGGGAAGGGGACGGTTTAGGGTCCAGGTGAGGGTACGACAACGGTTTAGGGTGAGCGTACGTGTGAGGGCAGGGGTTAGTGTTAGCATACGGGTTAGGATTAGGGGACGGATGAGCGTAAGGCTTCGGGGAATTGTTAGGGTTAGGGTTCGGGCAAGGGTTAGGGTTAGGGGATAGGGACGGTTTAGGGTCCAGTTGAGGGTATGCCAACGGGTTCGGGTGAGCGTACGTGTGAGGGCACGAGTTGGTGTTAGCGTAAAGGTTAGGATTAGGGGACGGGTGAGGGTAAGGCTTCCGGGAAGGGTTAGGGTTAGGGTTCGGGCTAGGGTTAGGGTTAGGGGACGGGGACGGTTTAGGGTCCAGATGAGGGTACGACAACGGTTTAGGGTAAGCGTATGTGTGAGGACACAGGTTAGTGTTAGCGTATGAGTTAGCATTAGGGGACGGGTTAGGGTAAGGCTTCGGGGAAGGGTTAGGGTTAGGGCTCGGGCTAGGGTTAGGTTTAGGGGCCGGGGATGGTTTAGGGTTAGGGGACGGGGACGGTTTAGTTTACAGGTGAGGGTATGACAACAGTTTAGGGCGAGCGTATGTGTGAGGGCACGGGTTAGTGTTATCGTACGGGTTAGGATTAAGTGACGGGTGACGGTAAGGCTTCGGGGAAGTGTTAGGGTTAGGGTTCCAGCTAGGGTTAGGGTTAGGGGACGGGGATGGTTTAGGGTCCAGGTGAGGGTACGACAACTGTTTAGGGTGAGTGTACATGTGAGGGCACGGGTTAGTGTTAGCGTACGGTTTAGGATTAGGGTACGGGTGAGGGTAAGGCTTCGGAGAAGTGTTAGGCTTAGTGTTAGGGCTAGGGTTAGGGTTAGGGGACGGGGACGGTTTAGGGTCCAGGTGAGGGTACGACAACGGTTCAGGGTGAGCGTACATGTGAGGGCACGGGTTAGTGTTAGCGTACGGGTTAGGATTAGGGGACGGCTGAGGGTAAGGCTTCGGGGAAGTGTTAGCGTTAGGATTCGGGCTAGGGTTAGGGTTAGGGGACGGGGACGGTTTAGGGTCCAGGTGAGGGTACGACAACAGTTTAGGGCGAGCGTATGTGTGAGGACACGGGTTAGTATTATCGTACGGGTTAGGATTAAGAGACGGGTGAGGGTAAGGCTTCGGGGAAGTGTTAGGGTTAGGGTTCCAGCTAGGGTTAGGGTTAGGGGACAGGGATGGTTTAGGGTCCAGGTGAGGGTACGACAACTGTTTAGGGTGAGCGTACATGTGAGGGTACGGGTTAGTGTTAGCGTACGGGTTAGAATTAGGGGACGGGTGAGTGTAAGGCTTCGGGGAAGGGTTAGGTTTAGGGTTCAGGCTAGGGTTAAGGTTAGGGGACGGGGACGGTTCAGGGTCCAGGTGAGGGTACGACAATGGTTTAGGGTGAGCGTACGTGTGAGGGCACGGGTTAGTGTTAGCGTACGGTTTAGGATTAGGGGACGGGTGAGGATAAGGCTTCGGGAAGTGTTAGGGTTAGGGTTCGGGCTAGGGTTAGGTTTGGGGACGAGGACGGTTTAGGGTCCAGGTGAGGGTACGACAACGGTTTAGGGTGAGCGTACGTTTGAGGGCACGGGTTAGTGTTAGCGTACGGGTAAGGATTAGGTGACAGGTGAGGGTAAGGCTTCGGGGAAGGGTTAGGGTTAGGGTTCGGGCTAGGGTTATGGTTAGGGGACGGGGACGGTTTAGGGTCCAGGTGAGGGTACGAAAACGGTTTAGGGTGAGCATACGTATGAGGGCACGGGTTAGTGTTAGCGTATGGGTTAGGATTAGGCGACGGGTGAGGGTCAGGCTTCGTGAAATGGTTAGTTATAGGATTCGGGCTAGGGTTAGGGTTAGGGGATGGGGAAGGTTTAGGGTCCAGGTGAGGGTACGACAACGTTTTAGGGTGAGCGTAAGTGTGAGGGCTCGGGTTAGTGTTAGCATACGGGTTAGGATTAGGGGACAGGTGAGGGTAAGGCTTCGGGGAAGTGTTAGGGTAGGGTTCGGGCTAGGGTTAGGGTTAGGGGACGGGGATGGTTTAGGGTCCAGGTGAGGGTACGACAACGGTTTAGGGTGATCGTACGTGTGAGGGCACGGGTTAGTGTTAGCATACGGGTTAGAAATAGGGGACGGGTGAGGGTAAGGCTTCGGGGAAGGGTTAGGGTTAGGGTTCGGGCTAGGGTTAGGGTTAGGGGATGGGGAGGGTTTAGGGTCCAGGTTAGGGTACGACAACGGTTAGGGTGAGCGTACGTGTGAGGGCATTGGTTAGTGTTATCATACGGGTTAGGATTACGGGACGGGTTAGGGTAAGGCTTCGGGGAAGGGTTAGGGTTAGGGTTTGGGCTAGGGTTAGGCTTAGGGGTGGGGACGGTTTAGGGTCCAGGTGAGGGTACGACAACCGTTTAGGGTGAACGTACGTGTGAGGGCACGGGTTAGTGTTAGAGTACGGGTTAGGTTTAGGGGACGGGTGAGGCTAAGGTTTCGGGGAAGTGTTAGGATTAGGGTTCGGGCTAGGGTTAGGGTTAGGGGACGGGGACGGTTTAGGGTCCAGGTGAGGGTACGACAACGGTTTAGGGTGAGCGTACCTGTGAGGGCACGGGTTAGTGTTAGCGTACGGGTTAGGATTAGAGGACGGGTGAGGGTAAGGCTTCGGGGAAGTGTTAGGGTTATGGTTCGGACTAGGGTTAAGGTTACGGGACGGGGAAGGTTTAGGGTCCAGGTGAGGGTACGTCAAAGTTTTAGGGTGAGCGTACGTGTGAGAGAAGGGGTTAGTGTTAGCGTACGGGTTAGGATTAGGGGATGGGTGAGTGTAAGGCTTCGGGGAAGGGTTAGGGTTAGGGTTCGGGCTAGGGTTAGAGTTAGGGGACGGGGACGCTTTACAGTCCAGGTGAGGGTACGACAACGGTTTAGGGTGAGCGTACGTGTGAGGGCACGGGATAGTGTTAGCGTACGGGTTAGGATTAGGGGACGGATGAGGGTAAGGCTTCGGGGCAGGGTTACGGTTAGGGTTCGGGCTAGGGTAGGGTTAGGGGACGGGGACGGTTTAGGTTCCAGGTGAGGGTACGACAACGGTTTAGGGTGAGCGTACGTGTGAGGGCACGGGTTAGTGTTAGCGAACGGTTTAGGATTAGGGGACTGGTGAGTGTAAGGCTTCGGGGAAGGGTTAGGGTTAGGTTTCGGGCTAGGGTTACGGTTACGGGACGGGGACGGTTTAGGGTCCAGGTGAGTGTATGACAACTGTTTAGGGTGAGCGTACGTGTGAGGGCATGGTTTAGTGTTAGAGTACAGGTTAGGATTAGGGGACGTGTGAGGGTAAGGCTTCGGGGAAGGGTTACGGTTAGGGTTCGGGCTAGGGTTAGGTTTAGGGGACGGGGACGGTTTAGGGGCCAGATGAGTGTACGACAATGGTTTAGGGTGAGTGTACGTGTGAGGGCACAGGTTATTGTTAGCGTATGGTTTAGGATTAGGCGACGGGTGAGGGTAAGGCTTTGGGGAGGTGTTAGGGTTAGGGTTCGGGATAGGGTTAGGGTTAGGGGACGGGGACGGTTTAGGGTGCAGGTGAGGGAACGACAAAGTTTTAGGGTGAGCATACATGTGAGGGCATGGGTTAGTGTTAGACTACGGGTTAGGATTAGGGGAAGGGTGAGGGTAAGGCTTCGGGGAAGGGTTAGGGTTAGGGTTCGGGCTACGGTTAGGGTTAGGGGACGGGGACGGTTTAGGGTCCAGGTGAGTGTACGAGAACGGTTTAGGGTGAGCGTACGTGTGAGGGCACGGGTTAGTGTTAGCATACGGGTTAGGATTAGGGGACGGGTGAGGGTAAGGCTTACGGGAAGGGTTAGAGTTAGCGTTTGGGCTAGCGTTAGGGTTAGGGGACAGGGACGGATTAGGGTCCAGGTGAGGGTACGACAACGGTTTAGGGTGAGCGTACGTGTGAGGGCACGTGTTAGTGTTAGCGTACGGGTTAGGATTAGGGGACGGTTGAGGGTAAGGTTTCGGGGAAGGGTTAGGGTTAGGGTTCGGGCTAGGGTTAGGGTTAGGGGATGGGGACGGTTTAGGGTCCAGATGAGGGTACGACAACGGTTTAGGGTGAGCGTACGTGTGAGGGCACGGGTTAGTGTTAGCGTAAGGGTTAGGATTAGGGGACGGGTGAGTGTAAGGCTTCGGGGAAGGGTTAGGGTTAGGGTTCGGGCTAGGGTTAGGGTTAGGGGACGGGGATGGTGTAGGGTCAAGGTGAGGGAACAACAACGGTTTAGACTGGGCGTACGTGTGACGGCACGGGTTAGTGTTAGCGTACGGGTTAGGATTAGGGGACCGGTGAGAGTAAGGCTTCGGGGAAGTGTTAGGGTTAGGGTTCGGGCTAGGGTTAGGTTAAGGGGACAGGGATGGTTTAGGGTCCAGGTGAGTGTACGACAACGGTTTAGGGTGAGCGTATGTGTGAGGGCAAGGTTTAGTGTTAGCGCACGTGTTAGGATTAGGGGAAAGGTGACGGTAAGGCTTCGGGGAAGGGTTAGGTTTAGGGTTCGGGCTAGGGTAGGGTTAGGGGACCGGGACGGTTTAGGGTCCAGGTGAGGGTACGACAACAGTTTAGGGTGAGCGTACGTGTGAGAGAAGGGGTTAGTGTTAGCGTACGGGTTAGGATTAGGGGACGGGTGAGGGTAAGGCTTCGGGGAAGTTTTAGGGTTAGGGTTCGGTCTAGGGTTAGGGTTAGGGGACGGGGACGGTTTAGGGTCCAGGTGAGGGTACGACAATGGTTTAGGGTGAGCATACGTGTGAGGGCACGGGTTAGTATTAGCGTACGGGTTAGGATTAGGGGACGGGTGACAGTAAGGCTTCGGGGAAGGGTTAGGGTTACGGTTTGGGCTAGGGTTAGGGTTAGGGGAAGGGGACGGTTTAGGGTCCAGGTGAGGGTACGACAACGGTTTAGGGTGAGCGTACGTGTGAGGGCAGGGGTTAGTGTTAGCATACGGGTTAGGATTAGGGGACGGATGAGCGTAAGGCTTCGGGGAATTGTTAGGGTTAGGGTTCGGGCAAGGGTTAGGGTTAGGGGACAGGGACGGTTTAGGGTCCAGTTGAGGGTATGCCAACGGATTCGGGTGAGCGTACGTGTGAGGGCACGAGTTGGTGTTAGCGTAAGGGTTAGGATTAGGGGACGGGTGAGGGTAAGGCTTCCGGGAAGGGTTAGGGTTAGGGTTCGGGCTAGGGTTAGGGTTAGGGGACGGGGACGGTTTAGGGTCCAGATGAGGGTACGACAACGGTTTAGGGTAAGCGTATGTGTGAGGACACAGGTTAGTGTTAGCGTATGGGTTAGCATTAGGGGACGGGTTAGGGTAAGGCTTCGGGGAAGGGTTAGGGTTAGGGCTCGGGCTAGGGTTAGGTTTAGGGGCCGGGGATGGTTTAGGGTTAGGGGACGGGGACGGTTTAGTTTACAGGTGAGGGTATGACAACAGTTTAGGGCGAGCGTATGTGTGAGGGCACGGGTTAGTGTTATCGTACGGGTTAGGATTAAGTGACGGGTGACGGTAAGGCTTCGGGGAAGTGTTAGGGTTAGGGTTCCAGCTAGGGTTAGGGTTAGGGGACGGGGATGGTTTAGGGTCCAGGTGAGGGTACGACAACTGTTTAGGGTGAGTGTACATGTGAGGGCACGGGTTAGTGTTAGCGTACGGTTTAGGATTAGGGTACGGGTGAGGGTAAGGCTTCGGAGAAGTGTTAGGCTTAGTGTTAGGGCTAGGGTTAGGGTTAGGGGACGGGGACGGTTTAGGGTCCAGGTGAGGGTACGACAACGGTTCAGGGTGAGCGTACATGTGAGGGCACGGGTTAGTGTTAGCGTACGGGTTAGGATTAGGGGACGCCTGAGGGTAAGGCTTCGGGGAAGTGTTAGCGTTAGGATTCGGGCTAGGGTTAGGGTTAGGGGACGGGGACGGTTTAGGGTCCAGGTGAGGGTACGACAACAGTTTAGGGCATACGTATGTGTGAGGACACGGGTTAGTATTATCGTACGGGTTAGGATTAAGAGACGGGTGAGGGTAAGGCTTCGGGGAAGTGTTAGGGTTAGGGTTCCAGCTAGGGTTAGGGTTAGGGGACAGGGATGGTTTAGGGTCCAGGTGAGGGTACGACAACTGTTTAGGGTGAGCGTATATGTGAGGGCACGGGTTAGTGTTAGCGTACGGGTTATAATTAGGGGACGGGTGAGGGTAAGGCTTCGGGGAAGGGTTAGGGTTAGGGTTCAGGCTAGGGTTAAGGTTAGGGGACGGGGACGGTTTAGGGTCCAGGTGAGGGTACGACAACGGTTTAGGGTGAGCGTACGTGTGAGGGCACGGGTTAGTGTTAGCATACGGGTTAGAAATAGGGGACGGGTGAGGGTAAGGCTTCGGGGAAGGGTTAGGGTTAGGGTTCGGGCTAGGGTTAGGCTTAGGGGATGGGGAGGGTTTAGGGTCCAGGTTAGGGTACGACAACGGTTTAGGGTGAGCGTACGTGTGAGGGCATTGGTTAGTGTTATCATACGGGTTAGGATTACGGGACGGGTTAGGGTAAGGCTTCGGGGAAGTGTTAGGGTTATGGTTCGGGCTAGGGTTAGGGTTACGGGACGGGGAAGGTTTAGGGTCCAGGTGAGGGTACGTCAAAGTTTTAGGGTGAGCGTACGTGTGAGAGAAGGGGTTAGTGTTAGCGTACGGGTTAGGATTAGGGGACGGGTGATTGTAAGGCTTCGGGGAAGGGTTAGTGTTAGGGTTCGGGCTAGGTTTAGGGTTAGGGGATGGGGACAGTGTAGGGTTCAGGTGAGGGTACGACAACGGTTTAGGGTGAGCGTACCTGTAAGGGCATTGGTTAGTGTTAGCGTATGGATGAGGATTAGAGGACGGGTTAGGGTAACGCTTCGGGGAAAGGTTAGGGTTAGGGTTCGGGCTAGGTTTAGGCTTAGGGTACGGGGACGGATTAGTGTCCAGGTGAGGGTACCACAACGGTTTAGGGTGAGCGTACGTGTGAGGGCATGGATTAGCATTAGCGTACGGGTTAGGATTAGAGGACGGGTTAGGGTAAGGCTTCGGGGAAGTGTTAGTGTTAGGGTTCGGGCTAGGTTTAGGGTTAGGGGACGGGGACGGTTTAGGGTCCAGGTGAGGGTATGACAACAGTTTAGGGCGAGCGTACGTGTGAGGGCACGGGTTAGTGTTATCGTACAGGTTAGGTTTAAGACGGGTGAGGGTAAGGCTTCGGGGAAGTGTTAGGGTTAGGGTTCGAGCTAGGGTTAGGGTTAGGGGACGGGGATGGTTTAGGGTACAGGTGAGGGTACGACAACTGTTTAGGGTGATCGTACGTGTGAGGGCACGGGTTAGTGTTAGCGTATGGGTTGGGATTAGGGGACGGGTGAGGGTAAGGCTTCGGGTAAGGATTAGGGTTAGGTTTTGGGCAATGGTTAGGGTTAGGGGACTTGGACGGTTTAGGGTCCAGGTGAGGGTACGTCAAAGTTTTAGGGTGAGCGTACGTGTGAGAGAAAGGGGTTAGTGTTAGCGTACGGGTTAGGATTAGGGGACGTGTGAGGGTAAGGCTTCGGGGAAGGGTTAGGGTTAGGGTTCGGGCTAGGTTTAGGGTTAAGGGACGGGGACAGTTTAGGGTCCGGGTGAGGTTACGACAACGGTTTAGGGTGAGCGTACGTGTGAGGGTACGGGTTATGTTAGCGTACGTGTTAGGATTAGGGGACGGGTGAGGGTAAGGCTTCGGGGAAGGGTTAGGGTTAGGGTTCGGGCTAGGGTTAGGGTAAGGGGACTGGGACGGTTTAGGGTCCAGGTGAGGGTACGAAAACGGTTTAGTGTGAGCGTACGTATGAGGGCACGGGTTAGTGTTAGAGTACGGGTTAGGATTAGGGGACGGGTGAGGGTAAGGCTTCGGGAGAATGTTAGGGTTAGGATTCGGGCTAGGGTTAGGGTTAGGGGACGGGGATGGTTTAGGTTCCAGGTGAGGGTACGACAGCGGTTTAGGGTGAGCGTACGTGTGAGGGCACGGGTTAGTGTTAGCGAACGGTTTAGGATTAGGGGACGGGTGAGGGTAAGGCTTCGGGGAAGGGTTAGGGTTAGGTTTCGGGCTAGGGTTACGGTTACGGGACGGGGACGGTTTAGGGTCCAGGTGAGTGTATGACAACTGTTTAGGCTGAGCGTACGTGTGAGGGCATGGTTTAGTGTTAGAGTACGGGTTAGGATTAGGGGACGTGTGAGGGTAAGGTTTCGGGGAAGGTTTAGGGTTAGGGTTCGGGCTAGGGTTAGGTTTAGGGGACGGGGAAGGTTTAGGGGCCAGATGAGTGTACGACAATGGTTTAGGGTGAGCGTACGTGTGAGGGCACAGGTTAGTGTTAGCGTATGGGTTAGTATTAGGGGACGGGTGAGGGTAAGGCTTCCGGGTAGGGTTAGGGTTACGGTTCGGGCTAGGGTTAGGGTTAGGCGACGGGGACGGTTTATGGTCCATTTGAGGGTACGACATCGGTTGAGGGTGAGCGTACGTGTGAGGGCACGGGTTAGTGTTAGCGTACGGGTTAGGATTAGGGGACTTGTGTGGGTAAGGCTTCGGGGAAGGGTTAGGGTTAGGGTTCGGGCTAGGGTTAGGGTTAGGGGACGGGGATGGTTTAGGGTCCAGCTGAGTGTACGACAACGGTTTAGGGTGAGCGTACGTGTGAGGGCATGGGTTAGTGTTAGCGTACTGGTTAGGATTAGGGGACGTGTGAGGGTAAGGCTTCGGGGAAGGGTTAGTGTTAGGGTTCGGGCTAGGTTTAGGGTTAGGGGACGGGGACAGTTTAGGGTCCAGATGAGTGTACGACAATGGTTTAGGGTGAGCGTACGTGTGAGGGCACAGGTTAGTGTTAGCGTATGGTTTAGGATTAGGCGACGGGTGAGGGTAAGGCTTCGGGGAGGGGTTAGGGTTAGGGTTCGGGCTAGGGTTAGTGTTAGGGGACGGGGACGGTTTAGGGTGCAGGTGAGGGAACGACAAAGGTTTAGGGTGAGCGTACGTGTGAGGGCATGGGTTAGTGTTAGAGTACGGGTTAGGATTAGGGGAAGGGTGAGGGTAAGGCTTCGGGGAAGGGTTAGGGTTAGGGTTCGGGCAACGGTTAGGGTTAGGGGATGGGGACGGTTTAGGGTCCAGGTGAGTGTACGAGAACGGTTTAGGGTGAGCGTACGTGTGAGGGAACGGGTTAGTGTTAGCGTACGGGTTAGGATTAGGGGACGGGTGAGCGTAAGGCTTCGGGGAAGGGTTAGGGTTAGGGTTCGGGCTAGGTTTAGGTTTAGGGGACGGGGGCGGTTTAGGGTCCAGGTGAGTCTACGAGAACGGTTTAGGGTGAGCGTACGTGTGAGGGCATGGGTTAGTGTTAGCGTACGGGTTAGGATTAGGGGACGGGTGAGGGTAAGGCTTACGGGAAGGGTTAGGGTTAGGGTTCGGGCTACGGTTAGGGTTAGGGGACGGGGACGGTGTAGGGTCCAGGTGAGGGTACAACAACGGTTTATACTGGGCGTACGTGTGAGGGCACGGGTTAGTGTTAGCGTACGGGTTAGGATTAGGGGACGGGTGAGTGTAAGGCTTCGGGGAAGTGTTAGGGTTAGGGTTCGGGCTAGGGTTAGGTTAAGGGGACGGAGATTGTTTAGGGTCAAGGTGAGTGTACGACAACGGTTTAGGGTGAGCGTGCGTGTGAGGGCACGGTTTAGTGTTAGCGCACGTGTTAGGATTAGGGGAAGGGTGACGGTAAGGCTTCGGGGAAGGGTTAGGTTTAGGGTTCGGGCTAGGGTTAGGGTAAGGGTTAAGGGACGATTTAGGGTCCAGGTGAGGGCACGACAACGGTTTAGGGTAAGCGTACGTATGAGGGCACGTGTTAGTGTTAGCGTACGGGTCAGGATTAGGGGTCGGGTGAAGGTAAGGCTTCGGGGAAGGGTTAGGTTTAGGGTTAGGGCTAGGGTTAGGGTTAGGGGACGGGGACGGTTTAGGGTCCAGATGAGGGTACGACATCAGTTTAGGGAGAGCGTATGTGTGAGGGCACGGGTTAGTGTTAGCGTAAGGGTTAGGATTAGGGGACGGGTGAGTGTAAGGCTTCGGGGAAGGGTTAGGGTTAGGGTTCGGGCTAGGGTTAGAGTTAGGGGACGGGGACGCTTTACGGTCCAGGTGAGGGTACGACAACGGTTTAGGGTGAGCGTACGTGTGAGGGCACGGGATAGTGTTAGCGTACGGGTTAGGATTAGGGGACGGGTGAGGGTAAGGCTTCGGGGCAGGGTTACAGTTAGGGTTCGGGCTACGGTTAGGGTTAGGGATCGGGGACAGTTTAGGGTCCAGGTGAGGGTACAAAAACGGTTCAGGATGAGCGTACGTGTGAGGGCACGGGTTAGTGTTAGCGTACGTGTTAGGATTACGGGACGGGTTAGGGTAATGCTTCGGGGAAGTGTTAGGGTTAGGGTTCGGGCTAGGGTAAGGGTTAGGGGACGGGGACGGTTTAGGGACCAGGTGAGGTTACGACAACGGTTCAGGGTGTGCGTACGTGTGAGGGCACAGGTTAGTGTTAGCGTGCGGTTTAGGATTAGGGGACGGTTGAAGGTAAGGCTTCGGGGAAGGTTAAGGGTTAGGGTTCGGGCTAGGGTTAGGGTTAGGTGACGGGGATGGTTTAGGGTCCAGGTGAGGGTACGACAATGGTTTAGCGTGAGCGTACGTATGAGGGCATGTGTTAGTGTTAGCGTACAGATTAGGATTAAGTGACGGAAGAGTGTAAGGCTTTGGGGAAGTGTTAGGTTTAGGGTTCGGGCTAGGGTTAGGATTAGGGGACGGGGACGGTTTAGAGACCAGGTGAGGGTACGACAACGGTTTAGGTGAGCGTACGTGTGAGGGCACAGTTTAGTGTTAGCGTACGGGTTAGGATTAGGGGACGGCTGAGAGTAAGGCTTCGGGGAAGAGTTAGGGTTAGGGTTCGGGCTAGGGTTAGGGTTAGGGGACGGGGACGGTTTAGGGTCCAGATGAGGGTATGACAACGGTTTATGGTGAGTGTACGTGTGAGGGCATGGGTTAGTGTTAGCGTACGGGTTAGGAATAGGGGACGGGTTAGGTTTAGGCTTCGGGGAAGGGTTAGGGTTAGGGTTCGGGCTAGGGTTAGGGTCAGGGTCGGGGACGGTTTAGGGTCCACGTGAGGGTACGACAACGGTTTAGGGTGAGCGTACGTGTGAGGGCACGGGTTAGTGTTAGCATACGGGTTTGTATTAGGGGACGGGTTAGGGTAAGGCTTCGGGGAAAGGTTAGGTTTAGGGTTTGGGCTAGGGTTAGTGTTAGGGGACGGGGATGTTTTAAGGTCCAGTTGAGGGTACGACAACGGTTTAGGGTGAGCGTACATGTCAGGGCACGGGTTAGTGTTAGCGTACGGGTTAGGATTACGGGACGGGTTAGGGTAAGGCTTCGGGGAAAGGTTAGTGTTAGTGTTCTGTTTAGGGTTAGGGTTAGGGGACGGGGATGGTTTAGGGTCCAGGTGAGGGTACGACAACGGTTGAGGGTGAGCATAAGTGTGAGGGCACGGGTTAGTGTTAGCGTACGGGTTAGTATTAGGGGATGGGTGAGGGTAAGGCTTCGGGGAAGGGTTAGAGTTAGCGTATGGGCTAGGGTTAGGTTTAGGGGACGGGGACGGTTTAGGGTCCAGGTGAGAGTACGAAAACGGTTTATGGTGAGCGTACATGTGAGGCACGGGTTTGTGTTAGCGTACGGGTTAGGATTAGGGGACGGTTGAGGTTAAGGCTTCGGGGAAGGTTTAGGCTTAGGGATCGGGCTAGGGTTAGGGTTAGGGGACGGGGATGGTTTAGCGTCTAGGTGACGGTACGACAACGGTTTAGTGTGAGCGTACGTCTGAGGGCACGGGTTAGTTTTAGCGTACGGGTTAGGATTAGGGGACAGGTGAGGTTAAGTCTTCGTGGAAGGGTTAGGGTTAGGGTTAAGGCTAGGGTTAGGGTTAGGGGTCGGGGACGGTTTAGGGTCCAGGTGAGGGTACGACAACGGTTTAGGATGAGCGTACGTGTGAGGGCACTGGTTAGTGTTAGCGTACGGTTTAGGATTAGGGGACGGGTAAGTGTAAGGCTTCGGGAAAGGTTTAGGGTTAGCTTTCGGGCTAGGGTTAGGGTTATGGGACGGGGACGGTTTAGGGTCCAGTTGAGGGTACGACAACGGTTAGGGTGAGCGTATGTGTGAGGGCACTGGTTAGTGTTAGCGTACGGGTTAGGATTAGGGGACAGGTGAGGGTAAGGTTTCGAGCAATGGTTAGGGTTAGGGTTCGGTCTAGGGTTAGGGATAGGGGACGGGACAGTTTAGGGTCCAGTTGAGGGTACGACAACAGTTTAGGGTGTGCGTACGTGTGAGGGCACGGGTTAGTGTTAGCGTACGGTTTAGGAAGAGGGAACAGGTGAGGGTAAGTCTTTGGGGAAGGGTTAGGGTTAGGTTTCGGGCTAGGGTTAAGGTTAGGGGACGGGGACGGTTTAGGGTCCAGGTGAGGGTACGACAACGGTTTAGGTTGAGCGTACGTGTGAGGGCACCGGTTAGTGTAAGCGTACGGGTTAGGATTAGGGGACGGGTGAGGGTAAAGCTTCGGGAAAGGCTTAGGGTTAGGTTTCGGGCTACGGTTAGGGTTAGGGTTAGGGGACGGTTTAGGGTCAAGGTGAGTGTACGACAACGGTTTAGGGTGAGCGTACGTGTGAGGGCACGGGTTAGTGTCAGAGTACGGGTTAGGATTAGGGGACGGGTGAGGGTAAGGCTTCGGGGAAGGGTTAGGGTTAGGGTTCGGGCTAGGGTTAGGGTTAGGGTCGGGCACAGTTTAGGGTCCAGGTGAAGGTACGACAACGGTTTAGGGTGAGCGTACGTGTGAGGGCACGGGTTAGTGTTAGCATACGGGTTAGTATTAGGGGACGGGTTAGGGTAAGGCTTCGGGGAAAGGTTAGGTTTAGGGTTTGGGCTAGGGTTAGTGTTAGGGGACGGGGATGGTTTAAGGTCCAGCTGAGGGTACGACAACAGTTTAGGGTGAGCGTACATGTCAGGGCACGGGTTAGTGTTAGCGTACGGGTTAGGATTAAGGGACGGGTTAGGGTAAGGCTTCGGGGAAGGGTTAGTGTTAGGGTTCTGTTTAGGGTTAGGGTTAGGGGACGGGGATGGTTTAGGGTCCAGGTGAGGGTACGACAACGGTTGAGGGTGAGCATAAGTGTGAGGTCACGGGTTAGTGTTAGCGTACGGGTTAGTATTAGGGGATGGGTGAGGGTAAGGCTTCTGGGAAGGGTTAGGTTTAGGGTTCGGGCTAGGGTTAGTGTTAGGGGACGGGGAGGTTTTAGGGTACAGGTGAGGGTACGACAAAGGTTTAGGGTGAGCGTACGTGTGAGGGCACGGGTTAGTGTTAGCGTACGGTTTAGGATTAGGGGACGGGTGAGCGTAAGGCTTTGGGGAAGTATTACTGTTAGGGTTCGGGCTAGGGTCAGTGTTAGAGGACTGGCACGATTTAGGGTCCAGGTGAGGGTACGAAACTGGTTTAGGGTGAGCGTACGTGTGAGGGCACGGGTTACTGTTAGCGTACGGGTTAGGATTAGGGGACGTGTTAGGGTAAGGTTTCGGGGAAGGGTTAGGGTTAGGGTACGGGCTAGGGTTAGGGTTAGGGAACGGGGACCGTTTAGGGTCCAGGTGAGCGTACGACAACGGTTTAAGGTGAGCGTAAGTGTGAGGGCACGGCTTAGTGTTAGCGTACGGGTTAGGATTAGGGTACGGGTGAGGCTAAGGCTTCGGGGAAGGTTTAGTGTTACGGTTCGGGGTAGGTTTAGGGTTAGGAGACGGGGAAGGTTTAGGGTTCGGGTGAGGGTACGACAACGGTTTAGGGTGAGCGTATGTGTGAGGGCTCGGTTTAGTGTTAGCCTACAGGTTAGGATTAGGAGACTGATGAGGGTAAGGCTTCGGGGAAGGGTTAGGGTTAGGGTTCGGGGTAGGGTTAGGGTTAGGGGACGGGGACGGTTTAGGGTCCAGGTGAGGGTACGACAACGGTTTAGGGTGAGCGTAAGTGTGAGGGCACGGGTTAGTATTAGCGTACCGGTTAGGACAAGGGGACGGGTTAGTGTAAGGCTTCGGGGAAGGTTTAGGGTTAGGGTTCGGGCTAGGGTTAGGTTTAGGGGTTGGGGACGGTTTAGGGTCCAGGTGAGGGTACCACAACGGTTTAGGGTGAGCGTACGTGTGAGGGCACGGGTTAGTGTTAGTGTACGTGTTAGGATTAGAGGACGGGTTAGGTTAAGGCTTCGGGGAAGGGTTAGGGTTAGGGTTCGTGCTAGGGTTAGGGTTAGGGGATGGGGACGGTTTACGGTCCAGGTGAGTGTACGACAACGGTTTAGGGCGAGCGTACGTGTGAGGGCATGTTTTAGTGTTAGCGTACGGGTTAGGATTAGGGGACGATGGAGGGTAAGGCTTCGGGGAAGGGTTAGAGTTAGGGTTCGGGCTAGGGTTAGTGTTAGGGGACGGGGACGGTTTAGGGTCCAGGTGAGGGTACGACAACTGTTTAGTGTGAGCGTACGTGTGTGGGTATGGGTTAGTGTTACCGTACAGGTTATGATTATGGGACGGGCGAGGGTAAGGCTTCGGGGATGGTTTAGGGTTAGAGTTCGGTCTAGGGTTAGGGTTAGGGGATGGGGACGGTTTAGGGTCCTGGTGAGGGTACGACAATGGTTTAGGGTGAGCGTACATGTGAGGGCACAGGTTAGTGTTAGCGTACGGGTTAGGATTAGGTGACGGGTTAGTGTAAGGCTTCGGGGAAGGGTTAGGGTAAGGGTTCGGGCTAGGGTAAGGGTTAGGGGACAGGGACGGTTTAGGGTCCAGGTGATGGTACGACAACGGTTTATGGTGAGCGTACGTGTCAGGGCATGGGTTAGTGTTAGTGTACGAGTTAGGATTACGGGATGGGTTAGGGTAAAGGCTTCGGGGAAGGGTTAGTGTTAGGGTTCGGGCTAGGGTTAGGGTTAGGGGACGGGGACGGTTTAGGGTCCAGGTGAGGGTACGACAACAGTTTAGGGTGAGCGTACGTGTGAGGGCATGGGTTAGTGTTAGCGTACGGGTTAGGATTACGGGACGTGTGAGGGTAAGGCTTCGGGGAAGGGTTAGGGTTAGGGTTCGGGCTATGGTTAGCGCTAGGATACGGGGACGGTTTACGGTCCAGGTGAGCGTACGACAACGGTTTAGGGTGAGCGTACGTGTGAGGGCACGGTGAGTGTTAGCGTACAGGTTAGGATTAGGGGACGGGCGAGGCTAAGGCTTCGGGGAAGGGTTAGGGTTAGAGTTCGCGTTAGGGTTAGGGTTAGTGGACGGAGACGGTTTAGGGTCCAGGTGAGGGTACGACAACGGTTTAGGGTGAACGTACGTGTGAGGGCACGGGTTAGTGTTAGAGTACGGGTTAGGTTTAGGGGACGGGTGAGGCTAAGGTTTCGGGGAAGTGTTAGGATTAGGGTTCGGGCTAGGGTTAGGGTTAGGGGACGGGGACGGTTTAGGGTCCAGGTGAGGGTACGACAACGGTTTAGGGTGAGCGTACCTGTGAGGGCACGGGTTAGTGTTAGCGTACGGGTTAGGATTAGAGGACGGGTGAGGGTAAGGCTTCGGGGAAGTGTTAGGGTTATGGTTCGGACTAGGGTTAGGGTTACGGGACGGGGAAGGTTTAGGGTCCAGGTGAGGGTACGTCAAAGTTTTAGGGTGAGCGTACGTGTGAGAGAAGGGGTTAGTGTTAGCGTACGGGTTAGGATTAGGGGATGGGTGAGTGTAAGGCTTCGGGGAAGGGTTAGGGTTAGGGTTCGGGCTAGGGTTAGAGTTAGGGGACGGGGACGCTTTACAGTCCAGGTGAGGGTACGACAACGGTTTAGGGTGAGCGTACGTGTGAGGGCACGGGATAGTGTTAGCGTACGGGTTAGGATTAGGGGACGGATGAGGGTAAGGCTTCGGGGCAGGGTTACGGTTAGGGTTCGGGCTAGGGTAGGGTTAGGGGACGGGGACGGTTTAGGTTCCAGGTGAGGGTACGACAACGGTTTAGGGTGAGCGTACGTGTGAGGGCACGGGTTAGTGTTAGCGAACGGTTTAGGATTAGGGGACTGGTGAGTGTAAGGCTTCGGGGAAGGGTTAGGGTTAGGTTTCGGGCTAGGGTTACGGTTACGGGACGGGGACGGTTTAGGGTCCAGGTGAGTGTATGACAACTGTTTAGGGTGAGCGTACGTGTGAGGGCATGGTTTAGTGTTAGAGTACAGGTTAGGATTAGGGGACGTGTGAGGGTAAGGCTTCGGGGAAGGGTTACGGTTAGGGTTCGGGCTAGGGTTAGGTTTAGGGGACGGGGACGGTTTAGGGGCCAGATGAGTGTACGACAATGGTTTAGGGTGAGTGTACGTGTGAGGGCACAGGTTATTGTTAGCGTATGGTTTAGGATTAGGCGACGGGTGAGGGTAAGGCTTTGGGGAGGTGTTAGGGTTAGGGTTCGGGCTAGGGTTAGGGTTAGGGGACGGGGACGGTTTAGGGTGCAGGTGAGGGAACGACAAAGTTTTAGGGTGAGCATACATGTGAGGGCATGGGTTAGTGTTAGACTACGGGTTAGGATTTGGGGAAGGGTGAGGGTAAGGCTTCGGGGAAGGGTTAGGGTTAGGGTTCGGGCTACGGTTAGGGTTAGGGGACGGGGACGGTTTAGGGTCCAGGTGAGTGTACGAGAACGGTTTAGGGTGAGCGTACGTGTGAGGGCACGGGTTAGTGTTAGCATACGGGTTAGGATTAGGGGACGGGTGAGGGTAAGGCTTACGGGAAGGGTTAGAGTTAGCGTTTGGGCTAGCGTTAGGGTTAGGGGACAGGGACGGTTTAGGGTCCAGGTGAGGGTACGACAACGGTTTAGGGTGAGCGTACGTGTGAGGGCACGTGTTAGTGTTAGCGTACGGGTTAGGATTAGGGGACGGTTGAGGGTAAGGTTTCGGGGAAGGGTTAGGGTTAGGGTTCGGGCTAGGGTTAGGGTTAGGGGATGGGGACGGTTTAGGGTGCAGATGAGGGTACGACAACGGTTTAGGGTGAACGTACGTGTGAGGGCACGGGTTAGTGTTAGCGTAAGGGTTAGGATTAGGGGACGGGTGAGTGTAAGGCTTCGGGGAAGGGTTAGGGTTAGGGTTCGGGCTAGGGTTAGGGTTAGGGGACGGGGATGGTGTAGGGTCAAGGTGAGGGAACAACAACGGTTTAGACTGGGCGTACGTGTGACGGCACGGGTTAGTGTTAGCGTACGGGTTAGGATTAGGGGACCGGTGAGAGTAAGGCTTCGGGGAAGTGTTAGGGTTAGGGTTCGGGCTAGGGTTAGGTTAAGGGGACAGGGATGGTTTAGGGTCCAGGTGAGTGTACGACAACGGTTTAGGGTGAGCGTATGTGTGAGGGCAAGGTTTAGTGTTAGCGCACGTGTTAGGATTAGGGGAAAGGTGACGGTAAGGCTTCGGGGAAGGGTTAGGTTTAGGGTTCGGGCTAGGGTAGGGTTAGGGGACCGGGACGGTTTAGGGTCCAGGTGAGGGTACGACAACAGTTTAGGGTGAGCGTACGTGTGAGAGAAGGGGTTAGTGTTAGCGTACGGGTTAGGATTAGGGGACGGGTGAGGGTAAGGCTTCGGGGAAGTTTTAGGGTTAGGGTTCGGTCTAGGGTTAGGGTTAGGGGACGGGGACGGTTTAGGGTCCAGGTGAGGGTACGACAATGGTTTAGGGTGAGCATACGTGTGAGGGCACGGGTTAGTATTAGCGTACGGGTTAGGATTAGGGGACGGGTGACAGTAAGGCTTCGGGGAAGGGTTAGGGTTACGGTTTGGGCTAGGGTTAGGGTTAGGGGAAGGGGACGGTTTAGGGTCCAGGTGAGGGTACGACAACGGTTTAGGGTGAGCGTACGTGTGAGGGCAGGGGTTAGTGTTAGCATACGGGTTAGGATTAGGGGACGGATGAGCGTAAGGCTTCGGGGAATTGTTAGGGTTAGGGTTCGGGCAAGGGTTAGGGTTAGGGGACAGGGACGGTTTAGGGTCCAGTTGAGGGTATGCCAACGGATTCGGGTGAGCGTACGTGTGAGGGCACGAGTTGGTGTTAGCGTAAGGGTTAGGATTAGGGGACGGGTGAGGGTAAGGCTTCCGGGAAGGGTTAGGGTTAGGGTTCGGGCTAGGGTTAGGGTTAGGGGACGGGGACGGTTTAGGGTCCAGATGAGGGTACGACAACGGTTTAGGGTAAGCGTATGTGTGAGGACACAGGTTAGTGTTAGCGTATGGGTTAGCATTAGGGGACGGGTTAGGGTAAGGCTTCGGGGAAGGGTTAGGGTTAGGGCTCGGGCTAGGGTTAGGTTTAGGGGCCGGGGATGGTTTAGGGTTAGGGGACGGGGACGGTTTAGTTTACAGGTGAGGGTATGACAACAGTTTAGGGCGAGCGTATGTGTGAGGGCACGGGTTAGTGTTATCGTACGGGTTAGGATTAAGTGACGGGTGACGGTAAGGCTTCGGGGAAGTGTTAGGGTTAGGGTTCCAGCTAGGGTTAGGGTTAGGGGACGGGGATGGTTTAGGGTCCAGGTGAGGGTACGACAACTGTTTAGGGTGAGTGTACATGTGAGGGCACGGGTTAGTGTTAGCGTACGGTTTAGGATTAGGGTACGGGTGAGGGTAAGGCTTCGGAGAAGTGTTAGGCTTAGTGTTAGGGCTAGGGTTAGGGTTAGGGGACGGGGACGGTTTAGGGTCCAGGTGAGGGTACGACAACGGTTCAGGGTGAGCGTACATGTGAGGGCACGGGTTAGTGTTAGCGTACGGGTTAGGATTAGGGGACGCCTGAGGGTAAGGCTTCGGGGAAGTGTTAGCGTTAGGATTCGGGCTAGGGTTAGGGTTAGGGGACGGGGACGGTTTAGGGTCCAGGTGAGGGTACGACAACAGTTTAGGGCATACGTATGTGTGAGGACACGGGTTAGTATTATCGTACGGGTTAGGATTAAGAGACGGGTGAGGGTAAGGCTTCGGGGAAGTGTTAGGGTTAGGGTTCCAGCTAGGGTTAGGGTTAGGGGACAGGGATGGTTTAGGGTCCAGGTGAGGGTACGACAACTGTTTAGGGTGAGCGTACATGTGAGGGCACGGGTTAGTGTTAGCGTACGGGTTAGAATTAGGGGACGGGTGAGGGTAAGGCTTCGGGGAAGGGTTAGGGTTAGGGTTCAGGCTAGGGTTAAGGTTAGGGGACGGGGACGGTTTAGGGTCCAGGTGAGGGTACGACAACGGTTTAGGGTGAGCGTACGTGTGAGGGCACGGGTTAGTGTTAGCATACGGGTTAGAAATAGGGGACGGGTGAGGGTAAGGCTTCGGGGAAGGGTTACGGTTAGGGTTCGGGCTAGGGTTAGGCTTAGGGGATGGGGAGGGTTTAGGGTCCAGGTTAGGGTACGACAACGGTTTAGGGTGAGCGTACGTGTGAGGGCATTGGTTAGTGTTATCATACGGGTTAGGATTACGGGACGGGTTAGGGTAAGGCTTCGGGGAAGTGTTAGGGTTATGGTTCGGGCTAGGGTTAGGGTTACGGGACGGGGAAGGTTTAGGGTCCAGGTGAGGGTACGTCAAAGTTTTAGGGTGAGCGTACGTGTGAGAGAAGGGGTTAGTGTTAGCGTACGGGTTAGGATTAGGGGACGGGTGATTGTAAGGCTTCGGGGAAGGGTTAGTGTTAGGGTTCGGGCTAGGTTTAGGGTTAGGGGATGGGGACAGTGTAGGGTTCAGGTGAGGGTACGACAACGGTTTAGGGTGAGCGTACCTGTAAGGGCATTGGTTAGTGTTAGCGTATGGATGAGGATTAGAGGACGGGTTAGGGTAACGCTTCGGGGAAAGGTTAGGGTTAGGGTTCGGGCTAGGTTTAGGCTTAGGGTACGGGGACGGATTAGTGTCCAGGTGAGGGTACCACAACGGTTTAGGGTGAGCGTACGTGTGAGGGCATGGATTAGCATTAGCGTACGGGTTGGGATTAGAGGACGGGTTAGGGTAAGGCTTCGGGGAAGTGTTAGTGTTAGGGTTCGGGCTAGGTTTAGGGTTAGGGGACGGGGACGGTTTAGGGTCCAGGTGAGGGTATGACAACAGTTTAGGGCGAGCGTACGTGTGAGGGCACGGGTTAGTGTTATCGTACAGGTTAGGTTTAAGACGGGTGAGGGTAAGGCTTCGGGGAAGTGTTAGGGTTAGGGTTCGAGCTAGGGTTAGGGTTAGGGGACGGGGATGGTTTAGGGTACAGGTGAGGGTACGACAACTGTTTAGGGTGATCGTACGTGTGAGGGCACGGGTTAGTGTTAGCGTATGGGTTGGGATTAGGGGACGGGTGAGGGTAAGGCTTCGGGTAAGGATTAGGGTTAGGTTTTGGGCAATGGTTAGGGTTAGGGGACTTGGACGGTTTAGGGTCCAGGTGAGGGTACGTCAAAGTTTTAGGGTGAGCGTACGTGTGAGAGAAAGGGGTTAGTGTTAGCGTACGGGTTAGGTTTAGGGGACGTGTGAGGGTAAGGCTTCGGGGAAGGGTTAGGGTTAGGGTTCGGGCTAGGTTTAGGGTTAAGGGACGGGGACAGTTTAGGGTCCGGGTGAGGTTACGACAACGGTTTAGGGTGAGCGTACGTGTGAGGGTACGGGTTATGTTAGCGTACGTGTTAGGATTAGGGGATGGGTGAGGGTAAGGCTTCGGGGAAGGGTTAGGGTTAGGGTTCGGGCTAGGGTTAGGGTAAGGGGACTGGGACGGTTTAGGGTCCAGGTGAGGGTACGAAAACGGTTTAGTGTGAGCGTACGTATGAGGGCACGGGTTAGTGTTAGAGTACGGGTTAGGATTAGGGGACGGGTGAGGGTAAGGCTTCGGGAGAATGTTAGGGTTAGGATTCGGGCTAGGGTTAGGGTTAGGGGACGGGGATGGTTTAGGTTCCAGGTGAGGGTACGACAGCGGTTTAGGGTGAGCGTACGTGTGAGGGCACGGGTTAGTGTTAGCGAACGGTTTAGGATTAGGGGACGGGTGAGGGTAAGGCTTCGGGGAAGGGTTAGGGTTAGGTTTCGGGCTAGGGTTACGGTTACGGGACGGGGACGGTTTAGGGTCCAGGTGAGTGTATGACAACTGTTTAGGCTGAGCGTACGTGTGAGGGCATGGTTTAGTGTTAGAGTACGGGTTAGGATTAGGGGACGTGTGAGGGTAAGGTTTCGGGGAAGGTTTAGGGTTAGGGTTCGGGCTAGGGTTAGGTTTAGGGGACGGGGAAGGTTTAGGGGCCAGATGAGTGTACGACAATGGTTTAGGGTGAGCGTACGTGTGAGGGCACAGGTTAGTGTTAGCGTATGGGTTAGTATTAGGGGACGGGTGAGGGTAAGGCTTCCGGGTAGGGTTAGGGTTACGGTTCGGGCTAGGGTTAGGGTTAGGCGACGGGGACGGTTTATGGTCCATTTGAGGGTACGACATCGGTTGAGGGTGAGCGTACGTGTGAGGGCACGGGTTAGTGTTAGCGTACGGGTTAGGATTAGGGGACTTGTGTGGGTAAGGCTTCGGGGAAGGGTTAGGGTTAGGGTTCGGGCTAGGGTTAGGGTTAGGGGACGGGGATGGTTTAGGGTCCAGCTGAGTGTACGACAACGGTTTAGGGTGAGCGTACGTGTGAGGGCATGGGTTAGTGTTAGCGTACTGGTTAGGATTAGGGGACGTGTGAGGGTAAGGCTTCGGGGAAGGGTTAGTGTTAGGGTTCGGGCTAGGTTTAGGGTTAGGGGACGGGGACAGTTTAGGGTCCAGATGAGTGTACGACAATGGTTTAGGGTGAGCGTACGTGTGAGGGCACAGGTTAGTGTTAGCGTATGGTTTAGGATTAGGCGACGGGTGAGGGTAAGGCTTCGGGGAGGGGTTAGGGTTAGGGTTCGGGCTAGGGTTAGTGTTAGGGGACGGGGACGGTTTAGGGTGCAGGTGAGGGAACGACAAAGGTTTAGGGTGAGCGTACGTGTGAGGGCACGGGTTAGTGTTAGCGTACGGGTTAGGATTAGGGGACGGGTGAGCGTAAGGCTTCGGGGAAGGGTTAGGGTTAGGGTTCGGGCTAGGTTTAGGTTTAGGGGACGGGGGCGGTTTAGGGTCCAGGTGAGTCTACGAGAACGGTTTAGGGTGAGCGTACGTGTGAGGGCATGGGTTAGTGTTAGCGTACGGGTTAGGATTAGGGGACGGGTGAGGGTAAGGCTTACGGGAAGGGTTAGGGTTAGGGTTCGGGCTACGGTTAGGGTTAGGGGACGGGGACGGTGTAGGGTCCAGGTGAGGGTACAACAACGGTTTATACTGGGCGTACGTGTGAGGGCACGGGTTAGTGTTAGCGTACGGGTTAGGATTAGGGGACGGGTGAGTGTAAGGCTTCGGGGAAGTGTTAGGGTTAGGGTTCGGGCTAGGGTTAGGTTAAGGGGACGGAGATTGTTTAGGGTCAAGGTGAGTGTACGACAACGGTTTAGGGTGAGCGTGCGTGTGAGGGCACGGTTTAGTGTTAGCGCACGTGTTAGGATTAGGGGAAGGGTGACGGTAAGGCTTCGGGGAAGGGTTAGGTTTAGGGTTCGGGCTAGGGTTAGGGTAAGGGTTAAGGGACGATTTAGGGTCCAGGTGAGGGCACGACAACGGTTTAGGGTAAGCGTACGTATGAGGGCACGTGTTAGTGTTAGCGTACGGGTCAGGATTAGGGGTCGGGTGAAGGTAAGGCTTCGGGGAAGGGTTAGGTTTAGGGTTAGGGCTAGGGTTAGGGTTAGGGGACGGGGACGGTTTAGGGTCCAGATGAGGGTACGGCATCAGTTTAGGGAGAGCGTATGTGTGAGGGCACGGGTTAGTGTTAGCGTAAGGGTTAGGATTAGGGGACGGGTGAGTGTAAGGCTTCGGGGAAGGGTTAGGGTTAGGGTTCGGGCTAGGGTTAGAGTTAGGGGACGGGGACGCTTTACGGTCCAGGTGAGGGTACGACAACGGTTTAGGGTGAGCGTACGTGTGAGGGCACGGGATAGTGTTAGCGTACGGGTTAGGATTAGGGGACGGGTGAGGGTAAGGCTTCGGGGCAGGGTTACAGTTAGGGTTCGGGCTACGGTTAGGGTTAGGGATCGGGGACAGTTTAGGGTCCAGGTGAGGGTACAAAAACGGTTCAGGATGAGCGTACGTGTGAGGGCACGGGTTAGTGTTAGCGTACGTGTTAGGATTACGGGACGGGTTAGGGTAATGCTTCGGGGAAGTGTTAGGGTTAGGGTTCGGGCTAGGGTAAGTGTTAGGGGACGGGGACGGTTTAGGGACCAGGTGAGGTTACGACAACGGTTCAGGGTGTGCGTACGTGTGAGGGCACGGGTTAGTGTTAGCGTGCGGTTTAGGATTAGGGGACGGTTGAAGGTAAGGCTTCGGGGAAGGTTAAGGGTTAGGGTTCGGGCTAGGGTTAGGGTTAGGTGACGGGGATGGTTTAGGGTCCAGGTGAGGGTACGACAATGGTTTAGCGTGAGCGTACGTATGAGGGCATGTGTTAGTGTTAGCGTACAGATTAGGATTAAGTGACGGAAGAGTGTAAGGCTTTGGGGAAGTGTTAGGTTTAGGGTTCGGGCTAGGGTTAGGATTAGGGGACGGGGACGGTTTAGAGTCCAGGTGAGGGTACGACAACGGTTTAGGTGAGCGTACGTGTGAGGGCACAGTTTAGTGTTAGCGTACGGGTTAGGATTAGGGGACGGCTGAGAGTAAGGCTTCGGGGAAGAGTTAGGGTTAGGGTTCGGGCTAGGGTTAGGGTTAGGGGACGGGGACGGTTTAGGGTCCAGATGAGGGTATGACAACGGTTTATGGTGAGTGTACGTGTGAGGGCATGGGTTAGTGTTAGCGTACGGGTTAGGAATAGGGGACGGGTTAGGTTTAGGCTTCGGGGAAGGGTTAGGGTTAGGGTTCGTGCTAGGGTTAGGGTCAGGGTCGGGGACGGTTTAGGGTCCACGTGAGGGTACGACAACGGTTTAGGGTGAGCGTACGTGTGAGGGCACGGGTTAGTGTTAGCATACGGGTTTGTATTAGCGGACGGGTTAGGGTAAGGCTTCGGGGAAAGGTTAGGTTTAGGGTTTGGGCTAGGGTTAGTGTTAGGGGACGGGGATGGTTTAAGGTCCAGTTGAGGGTACGACAACGGTTTAGGGTGAGCGTACATGTCAGGGCACGGGTTAGTGTTAGCGTACGGGTTAGGATTACGGGACGGTTTAGGGTAAGGCTTCGGGGAAAGGTTAGTGTTAGTGTTCTGTTTAGGGTTAGGGTTAGGGGACGGGGATGGTTTAGGGTCCAGGTGAGGGTACGACAACGGTTGAGGGTGAGCATAAGTGTGAGGGCACGGGTTAGTGTTAGCGTACGGGTTAGTATTAGGGGATGGGTGAGGGTAAGGCTTCGGGGAAGGGTTAGAGTTAGCGTATGGGCTAGGGTTAGGTTTAGGGGACGGGGACGGTTTAGGGTCCAGGTGAGAGTACGAAAACGGTTTATGGTGAGCGTACATGTGAGGCACGGGTTTGTGTTAGCGTACGGGTTAGGATTAGGGGACGGTTGAGGTTAAGGCTTCGGGGAAGGTTTAGGCTTAGGGATCGGGCTAGGGTTAGGGTTAGGGGACGGGGATGGTTTAGCGTCTAGGTGACGGTACGACAACGGTTTAGTGTGAGCGTACGTCTGAGGGCACGGGTTAGTTTTAGCGTACGGGTTAGGATTAGGGGACAGGTGAGGTTAAGTCTTCGTGGAAGGGTTAGGGTTAGGGTTAAGGCTAGGGTTAGGGTTAGGGGTCGGGGACGGTTTAGGGTCCAGGTGAGGGTACGACAACGGTTTAGGATGAGCGTACGTGTGAGGGCACTGGTTAGTGTTAGCGTACGGTTTAGGATTAGGGGACGGGTAAGTGTAAGGCTTCGGGAAAGGTTTAGGGTTAGCTTTCGGGCTAGGGTTAGGGTTATGGGACGGGGACGGTTTAGGGTCCAGTTGAGGGTACGACAACGGTTAGGGTGAGCGTATGTGTGAGGGCACTGGTTAGTGTTAGCGTACGGGTTAGGATTAGGGGACAGGTGAGGGTAAGGTTTCGAGCAATGGTTAGGGTTAGGGTTCGGTCTAGGGTTAGGGATAGGGGACGGGACAGTTTAGGGTCCAGTTGAGGGTACGACAACAGTTTAGGGTGTGCGTACGTGTGAGGGCACGGGTTAGTGTTAGCGTACGGTTTAGGAAGAGGGAACAGGTGAGGGTAAGTCTTTGGGGAAGGGTTAGGGTTAGGTTTCGGGCTAGGGTTAGGGTTAGGGGACGGGGACGGTTTAGGGTCCAGGTGAGGGTACGACAACGGTTTAGGTTGAGCGTACGTGTGAGGGCACCGGTTAGTGTAAGCGTACGGGTTAGGATTAGGGGACGGGTGAGGGTAAAGCTTCGGGAAAGGCTTAGGGTTAGGTTTCGGGCTACGGTTAGGGTTAGGGTTAGGGGACGGTTTAGGGTCAAGGTGAGTGTACGACAACGGTTTAGGGTGAGCGTACGTGTGAGGGCACGGGTTAGTGTCAGAGTACGGGTTAGGATTAGGGGACGGGTGAGGGTAAGGCTTCGGGGAAGGGTTAGGGTTAGGGTTCGGGCTAGGGTTAGGGTTAGGGTCGGGGACAGTTTAGGGTCCAGGTGAAGGTACGACAACGGTTTAGGGTGAGCGTACGTGTGAGGGCACGGGTTAGTGTTAGCATACGGGTTAGTATTAGGGGACGGGTTAGGGTAAGGCTTCGGGGAAAGGTTAGGTTTAGGGTTTGGGCTAGGGTTAGTGTTAGGGGACGGGGATGGTTTAAGGTCCAGTTGAGGGTACGACAACAGTTTAGGGTGAGCGTACATGTCAGGGCACGGGTTAGTGTTAGCGTACGGGTTAGGATTAAGGGACGGGTTAGGGTAAGGCTTCGGGGAAGGGTTAGTGTTAGGGTTCTGTTTAGGGTTAGGGTTAGGGGACGGGGATGGTTTAGGGTCCAGGTGAGGGTACGACAACGGTTGAGGGTGAGCATAAGTGTGAGGTCACGGGTTAGTGTTAGCGTACGGGTTAGTATTAGGGGATGGGAGAGGGTAATGCTTCTGGGAAGGGTTAGGTTTAGGGTTCGGGCTAGGGTTAGTGTTAGGGGACGGGGAGGTTTTAGGGTACAGGTGAGGGTACGACAAAGGTTTAGGGTGAGCGTACGTGTGAGGGCACGGGTTAGTGTTAGCGTACGGTTTAGGATTAGGGGACGGGTGAGCGTAAGGCTTTGGGGAAGTATTACTGTTAGGGTTCGGGCTAGGGTCAGTGTTAGAGGACTGGCACGATTTAGGGTCCAGGTGAGGGTACGAAACTGGTTTAGGGTGAGCGTACGTGTGAGGGCACGGGTTACTGTTAGCGTACGGGTTAGGATTAGGGGACGTGTTAGGGTAAGGTTTCGGGGAAGGGTTAGGGTTAGGGTACGGGCTAGGGTTAGGGTTAGGGAACGGGGACCGTTTAGGGTCCAGGTGAGCGTACGACAACGGTTTAAGGTGAGCGTAAGTGTGAGGGCACGGCTTAGTGTTAGCGTACGGGTTAGGATTAGGGTACGGGTGAGGCTAAGGCTTCGGGGAAGGTTTAGTGTTACGGTTCGGGGTAGGTTTAGGGTTAGGAGACGGGGAAGGTTTAGGGTTCGGGTGAGGGTACGACAACGGTTTAGGGTGAGCGTATGTGTGAGGGCTCGGTTTAGTGTTAGCCTACAGGTTAGGATTAGGAGACTGATGAGGGTAAGGCTTCGGGGAAGGGTTAGGGTTAGGGTTCGGGGTAGGGTTAGGGTTAGGGGACGGGGACGGTTTAGGGTCCAGGTGAGGGTACGACAACGGTTTAGGGTGAGCGTAAGTGTGAGGGCACGGGATAGTATTAGCGTACCGGTTAGGACAAGGGGACGGGTTAGTGTAAGGCTTCGGGGAAGGTTTAGGGTTAGGGTTCGGGCTAGGGTTAGGTTTAGGGGTTGGGGACGGTTTAGGGTCCAGGTGAGGGTACCACAACGGTTTAGGGTGAGCGTACGTGTGAGGGCACGGGTTAGTGTTAGTGTACGTGTTAGGATTAGAGGACGGGTTAGGTTAAGGCTTCGGGGAAGGGTTAGGGTTAGGGTTCGTGCTAGGGTTAGGGTTAGGGGATGGGGACGGTTTACGGTCCAGGTGAGTGTACGACAACGGTTTAGGGCGAGCGTACGTGTGAGGGCATGTTTTAGTGTTAGCGTACGGGTTAGGATTAGGGGACGATGGAGGGTAAGGCTTCGGGGAAGGGTTAGAGTTAGGGTTCGGGCTAGGGTTAGTGTTAGGGGACGGGGACGGTTTAGGGTCCAGGTGAGGGTACGACAACTGTTTAGTGTGAGCGTACGTGTGTGGGTATGGGTTAGTGTTACCGTACAGGTTATGATTATGGGACGGGCGAGGGTAAGGCTTCGGGGATGGTTTAGGGTTAGAGTTCGGTCTAGGGTTAGGGTTAGGGGATGGGGACGGTTTAGGGTCCTGGTGAGGGTACGACAATGGTTTAGGGTGAGCGTACATGTGAGGGCACAGGTTAGTGTTAGCGTACGGGTTAGGATTAGGTGACGGGTTAGTGTAAGGCTTCGGGGAAGGGTTAGGGTAAGGGTTCGGGCTAGGGTAAGGGTTAGGGGACAGGGACGGTTTAGGGTCCAGGTGATGGTACGACAACGGTTTATGGTGAGCGTACGTGTCAGGGCATGGGTTAGTGTTAGTGTACGAGTTAGGATTACGGGATGGGTTAGGGTAAAGGCTTCGGGGAAGGGTTAGTGTTAGGGTTCGGGCTAGGGTTAGGGTTAGGGGACGGGGACGGTTTAGGGTCCAGGTGAGGGTACGACAACAGTTTAGGGTGAGCGTACGTGTGAGGGCATGGGTTAGTGTTAGCGTACGGGTTAGGATTACGGGACGTGTGAGGGTAAGGCTTCGGGGAAGGGTTAGGGTTAGGGTTCGGGCTATGGTTAGCGCTAGGATACGGGGACGGTTTACGGTCCAGGTGAGTGTACGACAACGGTTTAGGGTGAGCGTACGTGTGAGGGCACGGTTAGTGTTAGCGTACAGGTTAGGATTAGGGGACGGGCGAGGCTAAGGCTTCGGGGAAGGGTTAGGGTTAGAGTTCGCGTTAGGGTTAGGGTTAGTGGACGGAGACGGTTTAGGGTCCAGGTGAGGGTACGACAACGGTTTAGGGTGAGTGTACGTGTGAGGGCACGGTTAGTGTTAGCGTATGGGTTAGGATTAGGGGACGGGTGAGGGTAAGGCTTCGGGGAAGGGTTAGGGTTAGGGTTCGGGCTAGGGTTAGGGTTAGTGGACGGAGAAGGTTTAGGGTCCAGGTGAGGGTACGACAACGGTTTAGGGTGAGCGTACGTGTGAGGGCACGGGTTAGTGTTAGCGTATGGTTAGAAATATGGGACGGGTGAGGTAAGGCTTCGGGAAAGTGTTAGAGTTAGGGTTCAGGCTAGAGTTAGGGTTAGGGGACGGGGACGGTTTAGGGTCCAGGTGAGGGTACGACGACGGTTTAGGGTGAGCGTATGTGTGAGGGCACGGGTTAGTGTTAGCGTACAGGTTACGATTAGGGGACGGGCGAGAGTAAGGCTTCGGGGAAGGTTTAGTGTTAGGATTCGGGCTAGGGTTAGGGTTTGGGGACGGGGACAGTTAAGGGTCCAGGTGAGGGTACGACCACGGTTTAGGGTCAGCATACGTGTGAGGGCACGGTTTAGTGTTAGCGTACGGGTTAGGATTAGGGTACGGTTTAGGGTAAGGCTTCGGAGAAAGTTTAGGGTTAGCGTTCGGGCTAGGGTTAGGGTTAGGGGACGGGGATGCTTTAGGGTCCAGGTGAGTGTACGACAACTGTTTAGCGTGAGTGTTCGTGTGAGGGCATGGGTTAGTGTTAGCGTACGGGTTTGGATTAGGGGACAGGTGAGTGTAACTCTTTGGGGAAGTGTTAGGGTTAGGGTTCGGGCTAGGGTTAGGGTTAGGGGACGGGGACGGTTTAGGGTCCAGGTGAGGGCACGACAACGGTTTAGGACGAGCGTACGTGTGAGGGCACGGGTTAGTGTTAGCGTACGGGTTAGGATTAGGGGACGGGTTAGGGTAAGGCTTCTGGGAAGGGTTAGGGTTAGGGTTCGGTCTAGGGTTAGGGTTAGGGGACGGGGACGGTTTAGGGTACAGGTGAGGGTACGACAACGGTTGAGGGTGAGCGTACGTGTGAGGGCACGGGTTAGTGTTAGCGTACGGGTTAGGATTAGGGGATGGGTGAGCGTAAGGCTTCGGGGAAGTTTTAGAGTTAGCGTTTGGCCTAGGGTTAGGGTTAGGGGACGGGGATGGTTTAGGGTCCAGGTGAGGGTACGACAACGGTTTTGGGTGAGCGTACGTGTGAGGGCACCGGTTAGTGTTAGCGTACGTGTTAGGATATGAGGAGGGGTGAGGGTAAGGCTTCGTGGAAGGTTTAGGTTTCGGTTTCAGGCTAGGGTTAGAGTTAGGGGACGGGGACTGTTTAGGTTCCAGGTGAGTGTACGACAACAGTTTAGGGTGAGCGTACGTGTGAGGGCACGCTTTAATGTTAGCATACGGGTTAGGATTAGGGGACGTGTGAGGGTTAGGCTTCGGGGAATTTTTAGGGTTAGGGTTCGGGCTACGGTTAGGGTTATGGTACGGGGACGGTTTAGGGTCCAGGTGAGGGTACAACAATGGTTTAGTGTGAGCGTACGTGTGAGGGCACGGGTTAGTGTTAGCGTATGGGTTTAGATTAGGGGACGGGTGAGGGTAAGGCTTCGGGGAAGGGTTAGGGTTTGGGTTCGGGCTAGGGTTAGGGTTAGAGGACGGGGACGGTTTACGGTCCATGTGAGGGTACGACAACGGTTTAGGGTGAGCGTACGTGTGAGGGCACGGGTTAGTGTTAGCGTACGGGGTAGGATTAGGGGACGGGTAAGTGTATGGCTTCGGGAAAAGGTTAGGGTTAGGGTTCGGGCTAGGGTTAGGGTTAGGGGATAGGGATGGTTTAGGGTCCAGGTGAGGGTACGACAACGGTTTAGGGTGAGCGTACGTGTGAGGGCACGGGTTAGTGTTAGCGTACGGGTTAGGATTAGGGGACAGGTGAGGGTAAGGTTTCGAGGAAGGGTTAGGATTAGGGTTCGGTCTAGGGTTAGTGTTAGGGGATGGGACGGTTTAGGGTCCAGGTGAGGGTACGACAACGGTTTTGGGTGAGCGTACGTGTGAGGGCACCGGTTAGTGTTAGCGTACGTGTTAGGATATGAAAAGGGGTGAGGGTAAGGCTTCGTGGAAGGTTTAGGTTTAGGTTTCAGGCTAGGGTTAGAGTTAGGGGACGGAGACTGTTTAGGTTCCAGGTGAGTGTACGACAACAGTTTAGGGTGAGCGTACGTGTGAGGGCACGCGTTAGTGTTAGCATACGGGTTAGGATTAGGGGACGGGTGAGGGTAAGGCTTCGGGGAAGGTTTAGGGTTAGGGTTCGTGCTAGGGTTAGGGATAGGGGATGGGCACGTTTTAGGGTCCAGGTGAGGGTACGACAACGGTTTAGGACGAGCGTACGTGTGAGGGCACGGGTTAGTGTTAGCGTACGGGTTAGGATTAGGGGACGGGTGAGGGTAAGGCTTCGGGGAAGTGTTAGGGTTAGGGTTCAGGCTAGGGTTAGGGTTAGGGGTCGGGGATGGTTTAGGGTTCAGGTGAGTGTACGACAACGGTATAGGGTGAGCGTACGTGTGAGGGCACGGGTTAGTGTTAGCGTACGGTTAGAAATAGGGGACGGGTGAGGGTAAGGCTTCGGGAAGGTGTTAAGGTTAGGGTTAGGGTTCGGGCTAGGGTTAGGGTTAGGGGACGGGCACGGTTTATGGTCCAGGTGAGGGTACGACAACGGTTTAGGGTGAGCGTACGTGTGAGGGCACGGGTTAGTGTTAGCGTACGGGTTAATATTAGGGGAAGGGTGAGGGTAAGGCTTCGGGGAAGGTTTAGGCTTAGGGTTCGGGCTAAGGTTAGGATTAGGGGACGGGGATGGTTTAGGGTCCAGGTGAGGGTACGACAATGGTTTAGGGTGAGCGTACGTGTGAGGGCACGGGTTTGTGTTAGCGTACGGGTTAGGATTAGAAGACGGGTTAGGGTAAGCCTTCAGGAAAGTGTTAGGGTTAGGGTTAGGGTTCGGGCTAGGGTTAGGGTTAGGGGACGGGGACGGTTTAGCGTCCAGGTGAGGGTACGACAATGGTTTAGGAAGAGCGTACGTGTGAGGGCACGGGTTAGTGTAAGCGTACGGGTTAGGATTAGGGGACGGGTGAGGGTAAGGCTTTGGGGAAGGGTTAGGATTAGGGTTCAGGCTAGATTTAGGGTTAGGGGACAGAGACGGTTTAGGGTCCAGGTGAGGGTACGACAACGGTTTTGTGTGAGCGTACGTGTGATGGCACGGGTTAGTGTTAGCGTACGGTTGGAAATAGGGGACGGGTGAGGTAAGGCTTCGGGAAAGGGTTAGGGTTAGGGTTCGGGCTAGGGTTAGGGTTAGGGGACGGGGACGGTTTAGGGTCAAGGTGAGGGTACGACAACGATTTAGGGTGAGCGTACGTGTGGGGGCACGGGTTAGTGTTAGCGTACTGGTTAGGATTAGGGGACGGGTGAGGGTAAGGCTTTGGGGAAGTGTTAGGGTTAGGGTTCAGGCTAGGGTTAGGGTTAGGGGTCGGGGACGGTTTGGGGTCCAGGTGAGTGTACGACAACGGTATAGGGTGAGCGTACGTGTGAGGGCACGGGTTAGTGTTAGCATACGGTTAGAAATAGGGGACGGGTGAGGGTAAGGCTTCGGGAAAGTGTTAGGGTTAGGGTTTGGGCTAGGGTTAGGGTTAGGGGATGGGCACGGTTTAGGGTCCAGGTGAGGGTACGACAACGGTTTAGGGTGAGCGTACGTGTGAGGGCACGGGTTAGTGTTGTAGTACGGGTTAGGATTAGGGGAAGGGTGAGGGTAAGGCTTCGGGGAAGGTTTAGGCTTAGGGTTCGGGCTAAGGTTAGGATTAGGGGACAGGGATGGTTTAGGGTCCAGGTGAGGGTACGACAATGGTTTAGGGTGAGCGTACGTGTGAGGGCACGGGTTAGTGTTAGCGTACAGGTTAGGATTAGGGGACGGGCGTGGGTAAGGCTTCGGGGAAGGTTTAAGTTTAGAGTTCGGGTTAGGGTTAGGGTTAGGGGACGGGGTTGGTTTAGGGTCCAGGTGAGGGTACGACAACGGTTTAGGGTGAGCTTAGGTGTGAGGGCACGGGTTAGTGTTAGCGTACGGGTTAGAATTAGGTGACAGGTGAGGGTAAGGCTTCGGGGAAGGGTTAGGGTTACGATTCCGGCTAGGGTTAGGGTTAGGGGACGGGGACGGTTTAGGTTCCAGGTGAGGGTACGAAAACGGTTCAAGGTGAGCATACGTGTGAGGGCACCGGTTAGTGTTAGCGTACGGGTTAGGATTAGGGGACGTGTGAGGGTAAGGCTTTGGGGAAGGTTTAGGGTTAGGGTTCGGCCGAGGGTTAGGGTTAGGGTACGGGGACGGTTTAGGGTCCAGTTGAGGGTACGACAACGGTTTAGGGTGAGCGTACGTGTGAGGGTACGGGTTAGTGTTAGCGTATGGGTTAGGATTAGGGGACGGGTGAGGGTAAGGCTTCGGGGAAGGGTTAGGTTTAGGGTTCGGGCTAGGGTTAGGGTTAGGGGACGGGGACGGTTTAGGGTCCAGGTGAGGGTACGACAACGGTTTAGGGTGAGCGTACGTGTGAGGGCACGGGTTAGTGTTAGCGTACGGGTTAGGATTAAGGGACGGGTAAGTGTAAGGCTTCGGGGAAGTGTTAGAATTTGGGTTCGGGCTAGGGTTAGTGTTAGGGGACGGGGACGGTTTAGGGTCCAGGTGAGGGTACGACAACGGTTTAGGGTGAGCGTACGTTTGAGGGCACGGGTTAGTGTTAGCGTACCGGTTAGGATTAATGTACGGGTTAGGGTAAGGCTTCGGAGAAGGATTAGGTTTAGGGTTCGGGCTAGGGTTAGGGTTAGGGGACGGGGACGGTTTAGGGTCCATGTGAGGGTACGACAACGGTTTAGGGTGAGCGTACGTGTGAGGGCACGGGTTAGTGTTAGCTTACGGGTTACTATTAGGGGACGGGTTACGGTTAGGGTTCGGGGAAGGGTTAGGTTTAGGGTTCAGGCTAGGGTTAGGGTTAGGGGACGGGGACTGTTTAGGGTCCAGGTGACGGTACAAAAACGGTTTAGTGTGAGCGTACGTGTGAGGGCACAGGTTAGGTTTAGCGTATGGGTTAGGATTAGGGGACGGGTGAGGGTAAGGCTTCGGGGAAGGGTTAGGTTTAGGGTTCGGGCTAGGGTTAGGGTTAGGGGACGGGGACGGTTTAGGGTCCATGTGAGGGTACGACAACGGTTTAGGGTGAGCGTACGTGTGAGGGCACGGGTTAGTGTTAGCGTACGGGTTAGGATTAGGGGACGGGTAAGTTTATGGCTTCGGGAAAGCGTTAGTGTTACGGTTCGGGCTAGGGTTAGTGTTAGGGAATGGGGACGGTTTAGGGTCCAGGTGAGGGTACGACAACGGTTTAGGGTGAGCGTACCTGTGAGGGCACGGGTTAGTGTTAGCGTACGGGTTAGTATTAGGGGACAGGTGAGGGTAAGGTTTCGAGGAAGGGTTAGGATTAGGGTTCGGTCTAGGTTTAGGGTTAGGGGACGGGACGGTTTAGGGTCCAGGTGAGGGTACGACAACGGTTTCGGGTGAGCGTACGTGTGAGGGCACGGGTTAGTGTTAGCATACGGGTCAGAATTAAGGGACGGGTGAGGGTAAGGCTTCAGGGAAGGGTTAGGTTTAGGGTTCGGGCTAGGGTTAGGGTTAGGGAACGGGCACGTTTTAGGGTCCAGGTGAGGGTACGACAACGGTTTAGGACGAGCGTACGTGTGAGTGCACGGGTTAGTGTTAGCGTACGGGTTAGGATTAGGGGACGGTTGAGGGTAAGGCTTCGGGGAATGGTTAGGGTTAGGGTTCAGGCTAGGATTAGAGTTAGGGAACGGGGACGGTTTAGGGTCCAGGTGAGTGTACGACAACGGCTTAGGGTGAGCGTACGTGTGAGGGCACGGGTTAGTGTTAGCGTACGGTTAGAAATAGGGTACGGGTGAGGGTAAGGCTTCGGGAAAGTGTTAGGGTTAGGGTTAGGGTTCGGGCTAGGGTTAGGGTTAGGGAACGGAGAAGGTTTAGGGTCCAGGTGAGGGTACGACAACGGTTTAGGGTGAGCGTACGTGTGAGGGCACGGTTAGTGTTAGCATACGGGTTAGGATTACGGGACGTGTTAGGGTAAGACTTCGGGGAAGGGTTAGGGCTACTGTTCGGGCTAGGGTTAGGGTTAGGGGACGGGGACGGTTTAGGGTCCAGGTGAGGGTACGACAACGGTTTAGGGTGAGCGTTCGTGTGAGGGCACGGGTTAGTGTTAGCGTACGGGTTAATATTAGGGGAAGGGTGAGGGTAAGGCTTCGGGGAAGGTTTAGGCTTAGGGTTCGGGCTAAGGTTAGGATTAGGGGACGGGGATGGTTTAGGGTCCAGGTGAGGGTACGACAATGGTTTAGGGTGAGCGTACGTGTGAGGGCACGGGTTAGTGTTAGCGTACAGGTTAGGATTAGGGGACGGGCGTGGGTAAGGCTTCGGGGAAGGTTTAAGTTTAGAGTTCGGGTTAGGGTTAGGGTTAGGGGACGGGGTTGGTTTAGGGTCCAGGTGAGGGTACGACAACGGTTTAGGGTGAGCTTAGGTGTGAGGGCACGGGTTAGTGTTAGCGTACGGGTTAGGATTAGGGGACGGGTTAGGGTAAGCCTTCAGGAAAGTGTTAGGGTTAGGGTTAGGGTTCGGGCTAGGGTTAGGGTTAGGGGACGGGGACGGTTTAGCATCCAGGTGAGGGTACGACAATGGTTTAGGAAGAGCGTACGTGTGAGGGCACGGGTTAGTGTAAGCGTACGGGTTAGGATTAGGGGACGGGTGAGGGTAAGGCTTTGGGGAAGGGTTAGGATTAGGGTTCAGGCTAGATTTAGGGTTAGGGGACAGAGACGGTTTAGGGTCCAGGTGAGGGTACGACAACGGTTTTGTGTGAGCGTACGTGTGATGGCACGGGTTAGTGTTAGCGTACGGTTGGAAATAGGGGAAGGGTGAGGTAAGGCTTCGGGAAAGGGTTAGGGTTAGGGTTCGGGCTAGGCTTAGGGTTAGGGGACGGGGACGGTTTAGGGTCAAGGTGAGGGTACGACAACAGTTTAGGACGAGCGTACGTGTGAGGGCACGGGTTAGTGGAAGCGTACGGGTTAGGATTAGGGGACGTGTGAGTGTAAGGCTTTGGGGAAGTGTTAGGCTTCGGGTTCAGGCTAGGGTTAGGGTTAGGGTTCGGGGACGTTTTAGGGTCCAGGTGAGGTTACGACAACGGTTTAGGGTGAGCGTACGTGTGAGGGCATGGGTTAGTGTTAGCGTACGTGTTAGGATTAGGGGACGGGTGAGGGTAAGGCTTTGCGGAAGGGTTAGGGTTAGGGTACGGGCTAGGGTTAGTCTTAAAGGATGGGGACTGTTTAGAGTCCAGGTGAGGTTACGACAACGGTTTAAGGTGAGCGTAAGTGTGAGGGCACGGGTTAGTGTTAGCGTACGTTTTAGGATTAGGGTACGGGTTAGGGTAAGGCTTCGGGGAAGGTTTAGGTTTAGGGTTAGGGCTAGGGTTAGGCTTAGGGGACGGGGACGGTCTAGGGTCCAGGTGAGGGTACGACAACGGTTTAAGGTGAGCGTACGTGTGAGGGCATGGGTTAGTGTTAGCGTACGGGTTAGGATTAGGGGATGGGTGAGGGTAAGGCTTCGGGGAAGGGTTAGGGTTAGGGTTCGGGCAAGGGTTAGTGTTAGGTGACGGGGACGGTTTAGGGTCCAGGTGAGGCTACGACAATGGTTCAGGGTGAGCGTACGTGTGAGGGCACAGGTTAGTGTTAGCGTACAGCTTAGGATTAGGGGACGGGTGAGGCTAAGGCTTCAGGGAAGGGTTAGGGTTAGAGTTCGGGCTAGGGTTAGGGTTAGGGGACGGGACGGTTTAGGGTCCAGGTGAGGGTACGACAACGTTTTTGGGTGAGCGTACGTGTGAGGGCACCGGTTAGTGTTAGCGTACGTGTTAGGATATGAGGAGGGGTGAGGGTAAGGCTTCGTGGAAGGTTTAGGTTTCGGTTTCAGGCTAGGGTTAGAGTTAGGGGACGGGGACTGTTTAGGTTCCAGGTGAGTGTACGACAACAGTTTAGGGTGAGCGTACGTGTGAGGGCACGCTTTAATGTTAGCATACGGGTTAGGATTAGGGGACGTGTGAGGGTTAGGCTTCGGGGAATTTTTAGGGTTAGGGTTCGGGCTACGGTTAGGGTTATGGTACGGGGACGGTTTAGGGTCCAGGTGAGGGTACAACAATGGTTTAGTGTGAGCGTACGTGTGAGGGCACGGGTTAGTGTTAGCGTATGGGTTAAGATTAGGGGACGGGTGAGGGTAAGGCTTCGGGGAAGGGTTAGGGTTTGGGTTCGGGCTAGGGTTAGGGTTAGAGGACGGGGACGGTTTAGGGTCCATGTGAGGGTACGACAACGGTTTAGGGTGAGCGTACGTGTGAGGGCACGGGTTAGTGTTAGCGTACGGGGTAGGATTAGGGGACGGGTAAGTGTATGGCTTCGGGAAAAGGTTAGGGTTAGGGTTCGGGCTAGGGTTAGGGTTAGGGGATAGGGATGGTTTAGGGTCCAGGTGAGGGTACGACAACGGTTTAGGGTGAGCGTACGTGTGAGGGCACGGGTTAGTGTTAGCGTACGGGTTAGGATTAGGGGACAGGTGAGGGTAAGGTTTCGAGGAAGGGTTAGGATTAGGGTTCGGTCTAGGGTTAGTGTTAGGGGATGGGACGGTTTAGGGTCCAGGTGAGGGTACGACAACGGTTTTGGGTGAGCGTACGTGTGAGGGCACCGGTTAGTGTTAGCGTACGTGTTAGGATATGAAAAGGGGTGAGGGTAAGGCTTCGTGGAAGGTTTAGGTTTAGGTTTCAGGCTAGGGTTAGAGTTAGGGGACGGAGACTGTTTAGGTTCCAGGTGAGTGTACGACAACAGTTTAGGGTGAGCGTACGTGTGAGGGCACGCGTTAGTGTTAGCATACGGGTTAGGATTAGGGGACGGGTGAGGGTAAGGCTTCGGGGAAGGTTTAGAGTTAGGGTTCGTGCTAGGGTTAGGGATAGGGGATGGGCACGTTTTAGGGTCCAGGTGAGGGTACGACAACGGTTTAGGACGAGCGTACGTGTGAGGGCACGGGTTAGTGTAAGCGTACGGGTTAGGATTAGGGGACGGGTGAGGGTAAGGCTTCGGGGAAGTGTTAGGGTTAGGGTTCAGGCTAGGGTTAGGGTTAGGGGTCGGGGACGGTTTAGGGTTCAGGTGAGTGTACAACGGTATAGGGTGAGCGTACGTGTGAGGGCACGGGTTAGTGTTAGCGTACGGTTAGAAATAGGGGACGGGTGAGGGTAAGGCTTCGGGAAAGTGTTAAGGTTAGGGTTAGGGTTCGGGCTAGGGTTAGGGTTAGGGGACGGGCACGGTTTATGGTCCAGGTGAGGGTACGACAACGGTTTAGGGTGAGCGTACGTGTGAGGGCACGGGTTAGTGTTAGCGTACGGGTTAATATTAGGGGAAGGGTGAGGGTAAGGCTTCGCGGAAGGTTTAGGCTTAGGGTTCGGGCTAAGGTTAGGATTAGGGGACGGGGATGGTTTAGGGTCCAGGTGAGGGTACGACAATGGTTTAGGGTGAGCGTACGTGTGAGGGCACGGGTTTGTGTTAGCGTACGGGTTAGGATTAGGGGACGGGTTAGGGTAAGCCTTCAGGAAAGTGTTAGGGTTAGGGTTAGGGTTCGGGCTAGGGTTAGGCTTAGGGGACAGAGACGGTTTAGGGTCCAGGTGAGGGTACGACAACGGTTTTGTGTGAGCGTACGTGTGATGGCACGGGTTAGTGTTAGCGTACGGTTTAGGATTAGGAGACGGGTTTGTGTAAGGCTTCGAGGAAGGGTTAGGGCTAGGGTTCGGGCTAGGGTTAGGGTTAGGAGACGGGGACTGTTTAGGGTCCAGGTGAGGGTACGTCAACGGTTTAGGGTGAGCGTACGAGTGAGGGCACTGGTTAGTGTTAGAGTACGGGTTAGGATTAGGGGATGGGTTAGTGTAAGGTTTCAAGCAAGGGTTAGGGATAGGGTTCGGGCTAGGGTTAGGGTTAGGGGACGGGGATGGTTTAGGGTCCAGGTGAGGGTACGACAACAGTTTAGGGTGAGCGTACGTGTGAGGGCACGGGTTAGTGTTAGCGTACGGGTTAGGATTAGGGGACGGGTGAAGTTAAGGCTTCCGGGAAGGGTTAGGGTTAGGGTTCGGGCAAGGGTTAGGGTTAGGGGACGGGGACGGTTTAGTGTCCAGGTGAGGGTACGACAACGGTTCAGGGTGAGCGTACGTGTGAGTGCACCGGTTAGTGTTAGCATACGTGTTAGGATATGAGGAGTGGTGAGGGTAAGGCTTCGGGGAAGGGTTAGGTTTAGGGTTCGGGCTAGGGTTAGAGTTAGGGGACGGGGACTGTTTAGGTTCCAGGTGAGTTTACGACAACAGTTTAGGGTGAGCGTACGTGTGAGGGCACGTGTTAGTGTTAGCATACGGGTTAAGATTAGGGGAAGGGTGACGGTAAGGCTTTGGGGAAGTGTTTGGTTTAGGGTTCGGGATAGGGTTAGGGTTATGGGATGGGCACGTTTTAGGGTCCAGGTGAGGGTACAACAACGGTTTAGGACGAGCGTAGGTGTGAGGGCACGGGTTAGTGTTAGCGTACGGGTTAGGATTAGGGGACGGCTGAGAGTAAGGCTTCGGGGAAGTGTTAGGGTTAGGGTTAAGGCTAGGGTTAGTGTTAGGGGTCGGGGACGGTTTAGGGTCCAAGTTAGTGTACGACAACGGTATAGGGTGAGCGTACGTATGAGGGCACGGGTTAGTGTTAGCGTACGGCTTAGGATTAGGGGACGGGTGAGGGTAAGGCTTCGGGGAAGTGTTAGGGTTAGGCTTCAGGCTAGGGTTAGGGTTAGGGGACCGGGATGGTTTAGGGTCCAGGTGAGGGTACGACAACAGTTTAGGGTGAGCGTACGTGTGAGGGCACGGGTTAGTGTTAGCGTACGGGTTAGGATTAGGGGAAGGGTGAGGGTAAGGCTTCGGGGAAGGTTTAGGCTTAGGGTTCGGGCTAAGGTTAGGATTAGGGGACGGGGAAGGTTTAGGGTCCAGGTGAGGGTACGACAACGGTTTAGGGTGAGCGTACGTGTGAGGGCACGGGTTAGTGTTAGCGTATGGGTTAGGATTAGGGGATGGGTGAGGGTAAGGCTTCGGGGAAGGGTTAGGGTTAGGGTTCGGGCTAGGGTTAGGGTTAGGGGACGGGGACGGTTTACGGTCCAGGTGAGGGTACGACAACGGTTTAGGGTGAGCGTACGTGTGAGGGCACGGGTTAGTGTTAGCGTACGGGTTAGGATTAGGGGACGGGTAAGTGTAAGGCTTCGGGGACGTGTTAGAGTTAGGGTTCGGGCTAGGGTTAGGGTTAGGGGATGGGGACAGTTTAGGGTACAGGTGAGGGTACGACAACGGTTTAGGGTGAGCGTACGTTTGAGGGCACGGGTTAGTGTTAGCGTACGGGTTAGGATTAGGGTACGGGTTAGGGTAAGGCTTCGGAGAAGGATTAGGTTTAGGGTTCGGGCTAGGGTTAGGGTTAGGGGACGGGTCGGTTTAGGGTCCAGGTGAGGGTATGACAAAGGTTTAGGGTGAGCGTACGTGTGAGGGCACGGGTTAGTGTTAGCGTATGGGTTAGGATTATGGTACGGGTTAGGGTAAGGTTTCGGGGAAGGTTTAGGGTTAGGGTTCGGGCTAGGGTTAGGGTTAGGGGACGGAGACGGTTTAGGGTCCAGGTGAGCGTACGAAAATGGTTTAGGTGAGCGTACGTGTGAGGGAACCGGTTAGTGGAGCGTACGGTTTAGGATTAGGGGACGGGTGAGGGTAAGGCTTCGAGGAAGGGTTAGGGATAGGGTTCGGGCTAGGGTTAGGGTTAGGGGACGGGGAAGGTTTAGGTTCCAGGTGATGGTACGACAACGGTTTAGGGTGAGCGTACGTGTGAGGGCACAGGTTAGTGTTTGCTTACGGGTTAGGATTAGGGGACGGGTTACGGTTAGGGTTCGGGGAAGGGTTAGGATTAGGGTTCGGGCTAGGGTTAGGGTTAGGGGACGGGGACTGTTTAGGGTCCAGGTGAGGGTAGCACAACGGTTTAGTGTGAGCGTACGTGTGAGGGCACAGGTTAGTTTTAGCGTATGGGTTAGGATTAGGGTACGGGTGAGGGTAAGGCTTCGGGGAAGAGTTAGGTTTAGGGTTCGGGCTAGGGTTAGGGTTAGGGGACGGGGACTGTTTAGGTTCCATGTGAGGGTGCGACCACTGCTTAGGGTGAGCGTACGTGTAATGGCACGGGTTAGTGTTAGCGTACGGGTTAGGATTAGGGGACAGGTGAGGGTAAGGTTTCGAGGAAGGGTTAGGATTAGGGTTCGGTCTAGGGTTAGGGTTAGGGGACGGGATGGTTTAGGGTCCAGGTGAGGGTACGACAACGGATTCGGGTGAGCGTACATGTGAGGGCACCGGTTAGTGGTATCGTACGTGTTAGGATTTGGGGAGGGGTGAGGGTAAGCCTTCGGGGAAGGGTTAGATTTAGGGTTCGGGCTAGGGTTAGATTTATGGGACGGGGACTGTTTAGGTTCCAGGTGAGGGTACGACAACAGTTTAGGGTGAGCGTACGTGTGAGGGCACGGGTTAGTGTTAGCATACGGGTCAGGATTAGGTGACGGGTGAGGGTAAGGTTTTGGGGAAGGTTTAGGGTTAGGGTTCGGGCTAGGGTTAGGGTTAGGGAACGGGCACGTTTTAGGGTCCAGGTGAGGGTACGACAACGGTTTAGGGTGAGCGTACGTGTGAGGGCACGGTTAGTGTTAGCATACGGGTTAGGATTACTGGACGTCTTAGGGTAAGGCTTCGGGGAAGGGATAGGGCTAGAGTTTGGGCTAGGGTTAGGGGACGGGGACGGTTTAGGGTCCAGGTGAGGGTACGACAACGGTTTTGGGTGACCGTACGTGTGAGGGCACTGGTTAGTGTTAGAGTACGGGTTAGGACTAGGTGACGGGAGAGGGTAAGGCTTCGGGGAAGGGTTAGGGTTAGGGTTCGGGCTCGGGTTAGGGGACGGGGACGGTTTAGGGTCCAGGTGAGGGTACGACAACGGTTTTGGGTGACCGTACGTGTGAGGGCACGGGTTATTGTTATCGTACATGTTAGGATTAGGGGACGGGTTAGGGTAAGGCTTCGGAGAAGTGTTAGGGTTAGGGTTCGGGCTAGGGTTAGGGTTAGGGGACGGGGACGGCTTAGGGTTCAGATGAGGGTATGACAACGGTTTAGGGTGAGTGTACGTGTGAGGGCACGGGTTAGTGTTAGCGTACGGGTTAGGATTAGGGGACGTGTTAGGTTATGGCTTCAGGGAAGTGTTAGGGTTAGGGTTCGGGCTAGGGTAAGGGTTAGGGGACGGGGACGGTTTAGGGTCCAGGTGAGGGTACGACAACGGTTCAGGGTGAGCGTACGTGTGAGGGCACGGGTTAGTGTTAGCGTACAGGTTAGGATTGGGGACGGGTTAGGGTAAGGCTTCGGGGAAGGGTTAGGGTTAGGGTTCGGGCTAGGATTAGTGTTAGGGGACGGGGACGGTTTAGGGTCCAGGTGAGAGTACGACAACGGTTTAAGGTGAGCGTACGTGTGAGGGCACGGGTTAGTGTTAGCGTACGGGTTAGGATTAGGGGACGGGTTAGGGTAAGGCTTCGGGGAAGTGTTTCGGTTAGGGTTCAGGCTAGGGTTAGGGTTAGGGGACGGGGACGGTTTAGGGTCCAGGTGAGTGTACGACAACGGTTTCGGGTGAGCATACGTGTGAGGGCACGGGTTAGTGTTAGCGTACTGTAAGAAATAGGGGACGGGTGAGGATAAGGCTTCGGGAAAGTGTTAAGTTTAGGGTTAGGGTTCGGGCTAGGGTTAGGGTTAGGGGACGGGGACGGTTTAGGGTCCAGGTGAGCGTACGAAAACGGTTTAGGTGAGCGTACGTTTGAGGGCACGGGTTAGTGTAGCGTAAGGGTTAGGATTAGGGGACGGGTGAGGGTAAGGCTTCGGGGAAGGGTTAGGGATACGGTTCGGGCTAGGGTTAGGGTTAGGGGACGGGGAAGGTTTAGGTTCCAGGTGATGGTACGACAACGGTTTAGGGTGAGCGTACGTGTGAGGGCACAGGTTAGTGTTAGTTTACGGGTTAGGATTAGGGGACGGGTTACGGTTAGGGTTCGGGGAAGGGTTAGGGTTAGGGTTCGGGCTAGGGTTAGGGTTAGGGGACGGGGACAGTTTAGGGTCCAGGTGAGGGTAGAAAAACGGTTTAGTGTGAGCGTACGTGTGAGGGCACAGGTTAGTGTTAGCATACGGGTCAGGATTAGGGTACGGGTGAGGGTAAGGCTTCGGGGAAGTGTTAGGGTTAGGGTTCAGGCTAGGTTTAGGGTTAGGGGACGGGGACGGTTTAGGGTCCAGGTGAGTGTACCACAACGGTTTAGGGTGAGCGTACGTGTGAGCGCACGGGTTAGTGTTAGCGTACGGTTAGAAATAGGGGATGGGTGAGGGTAAGGCTTCGGGAAAGTGTTAGGGTTAGGGTTAGCGTTCGGGCTAGGGTTAGGGTTAGGGGACGGGGACGGTTTAGGGTCCAGGTGAGGGTACGACAACGGTTTCGGGTGAGCGTACGTGTGAGGGCACCGGTTAGTGTTAGCGTACGTGTTAGGATTTGGGGAGGGGTGAGGTTAAGGCTTCGGGCAATGGTTAGGTTTAGGGTTCGGTCTAGGGTTAGAGTTAGGGGACGGGGAAAGTTTAGGTTCCAGGTGAGGGTATGACAACAGTTTAGGGTGAGCGTACGTGTGAGGGCACGTGTTAGTGTTAGCATACGGTTTAGGATTAGGGGACGGGTGAGGGTAAGGCTTTGGGGAATGGTTAGGGTTAGGGTTCGGTCTAGGGTTAGGGTTAGGGGACGGGCAAGTTTTAGGGTCCAGCTGAGGGCACGACAACGGTTTAGGAGGAGCGTACGTTTGAGGGCACGGGTTAGTGTTAGCGTACGGGTTAGGATTAGGGGACGGCTGAGAGTAAGGCTTCGGGGAATGGTTAGGGTTAGGGTTCAGGCTAGGTTTAGGGTTAGGGGACGGGGACGGTTTAGGGTCCAGGTGAGTGTACGACAACGGTTTAGGGTGAGTGTACGTGTGAGGGCACGGGTTAGTGTTAGCGTACGGTTCGAAAAAGGGGACGGGTGAGGGTAAGGCTTCGGGAAAGTGTTAGGGTTAGGGTTAGGGTTCGGGCTAGGGTTAGGGTTAGGGGACGGAGAAGGTTTAGGGTCCAGGTGTGGGTACGACAACGGTTTAGGGTGAGCGTACGTGTGAGGGCACGGTTAGTGTTAGCATACGGGTTAGGATTACGGGACGTGTTAGGGTAAGGCTTCGGGGAAGGGTTAGGGCTAGAGTTCGGGCCAGGGTTAGGGTTAGGGGACGGGGACGGTTTAGGGTTCAGGTGAGTGTACGACAATGGTTAGGGTGAGCGTACGTGTCAGGGCATGGGTTAGTGATAGCGTACGGTTTAGGATTAGGAGACGGGTTTGTGTAAGGCTTCGAGGAAGGGTTAGGGCTTGGGTTCGGTCTAGGGTTAGGGTTAGGAGATGGGGTTGGTTTAGGGTCCAGGTGAGGGTACGACAACGGTTTAGGGTGAGCGTACGTGTGAGGGCACTGGTTAGTGTTAGAGTACGGGTTAGGATTAGGGGATGGGTTAGTGTAAGATTTCAAGCAAGGGTTAGGGATAGGGTTCAGGCTAGGGTTAGGGTTAGGGGCCGGGGATGGTTTAGGGTCCAGGTGAGGGTACGAGAACGGTTTAGGGTGAGCGTACGTGTGAGGGCATGTGTTAGTGTTAGCGTACGTGTTAGGATTAGGTGACGGGGAGGGTAAGGCTTCGGGGAAGGGTTAGGGTTAGGGTTCGGGCTCGGGTTAGGGTTAGGGGACGGGGACGGTTTAGGGTCCAGGTGAGGGTACGACAACGATTTTGGGTGACCGTACGTGTGAGGGCACGGGTTAGTGTTATCGTACGGGTTAGGATTAGGGGACGTGTTAGGGTAAGGCTTCGGAGAAGTGTTAGGGTTAGGGTTTGGGCTAGGGTTAGGGTTAGGGGACGGGGACGGTTTAGGGTCCAGATGAGGGTATGACAATGGTTTAGGGTGAGTGTACGTGTGAGGGCACGTGTTAGTGTTAGCGTACGGGTTAGGATTAGGGGACGGGTTAGGTTATGGCTTCGGGGAAGTGTTAGGGATAGGGTTCGGGCTAGGGTAAGGGTTAGGGGACGGGGACGGTTTAGGGTCCAGGTGAGGGTACGACAACGGTTTAGGGTGAGCGTACGTTTGAGGGCACGGGTTAGTGTTAGCGTACGGGTTAGGATTAATGTACGGGTTAGGGTAAGGCTTCGGAGAAGGATTAGGTTTAGGGTTCGGGCTAGGGTTAGGGTTAGGGGACGGGGACGGTTTAGGGTCCAGGTGAGGGTACGACGACGGTTTAGGGTGAGCGTACATGTGAGGGCACGGGTTAGTGTTAGCTTACGGGTTAGGATTAGGGGACGGGTTACGGTTAGGGTTCGGGGAAGGGTTAGGTTTAGGGTTCGGGCAAGGGTTAGGGTTAGGGGACGGGGACTGTTTAGGGTCCAGGTGAGGGTACAACAACGGTTTAGTGTGAGCGTACGTGTGAGGGCACAGGTTAGTTTTAGCGTATGGGTTAGGATTAGGGGACGGGTGAGGGTAAGGCTTCGGGGAAGGGTTAGGATTAGGGTTCGGGCTATGGTTAGGGTTAGGGGACGGGGACGGTTTAGGTCCATGTGAGGGTACGACAACGGTTTAGGGTGAGCGTACGTGTGAGGGCACGGGTTAGTGTTAGCGTACGGTTTAGGATTAGGGGACGGGTAAGTTTATGGCTTCGGGAAAGCGTTAGTGTTAGGGTTCGGGCTAGGGTTAGGGTTAGTGAATGGGGACGGTTTAGGGTCCAGGTGAGGGTACTACAACGGTTTAAGGTGAGCGTACGTGTGAGGGCACGGGTTAGTGTTAGCGTACGGGTTAAGATTAGGGGACATGTGAGGGTAAGGTTACGAGGAAGGGTTAGGATTAGGGTTCGGTCTAGGGTTAATGTTAGGGGACGGGACGGTTTAGGGTCCAGGTGAGGGTACGACAACGGTTTCGGGTGAGCGTACGTGTGAGGGCACGGGTTAGTGTTAGCATACGGGTCAGGATTAAGGGACGGGTGAGGGTAAGGCTTTGGGGAAGGGTTAGGTTTAGTGTTCGGGCTAGGGTTAGAATTAGGGAACGGGCACGTTTTAGGGTCCAGGTGAGGGTACGACAACGGTTTAGGACGAGCGTACGTGTGAGTGCACGGGTTAGTGTTAGCGTACGGCTTAGGATTAGGGGACGGGTGAGGGTAAGGCTTCGGGGAAGTGTTAGGGTTAGGGTTCAGGCTAGGGCTAGGGTTAGGGGATGGGGACGGTTTAGGGTCCAGGTGAGTGTACGACAACGGTTTAGGGTGAGCGTACGTGTGAGGGCACGGGTTAGTGTTAGCGTACGGTTAGAAATAGGGGACAGGTGAGGGTAAGGCATCGGGAAAGTGTTTGGGTTAGGTTTAGGGTTCGGGCTATGGTTAGGGTTAGGGGACGGGGACGGTTTAGGGTCCATGTGATGGTACGACAATGGTTTCGGGTGAGCTTACGTGTGAGGGCACCGGTTAGTGTCAGCGTATGTGTTAGGATTTGGTGAGGGGTGAGGGTAAGGCTTCGGGCAATGGTTAGGTTTAGGATTCGGGCTAGGGTTAGAGTTAGGGGACGGGGACTGTTTAGGGTCCAGGTGAGGGTACGACAATGGTTTAGGGTGAGCGTACGTGTGAGGGCACGGGTTAGTGTTAGCATACGTGTTAGGATTAGGGGACGGGTGAGGGTAAGGCTTTGGGGAAGGGTTAGGTTTAGGGTTCGGGCTAAGGTTAGGGTTAGGGGACGGGCACGTTTTAGGGTCCAGGTGAGGGTACGACAACGGTTTAGGAGGAGCGTACGTGTGAGGGCACGGGTTCGTGTTAGAGTACGGGTTAGTATTAGGGGATGGGTTAGTGTAAGGTTTCAAGCAAGGGTTCGGGATAGGGTTCGGGCTAGGGGTAGGGTTAGGGGACGGGGATGGTTTAGGGTCCAGGTGAGGGTACGACAACGGTTTAGGGTGAGCGTACGTGTGAGGGCACGGGTTAGTGTTAGCGTACGGGTTAGGATTAGGGGACGGGCGAGGCTAAGGCTTCGGGGAAGGGTTAGGGTTAGAGTTCGGGCTAGGGTTTGGGTTAGGGGACGGGGACGGTTTAGGGTCCAGGTGAGGTTACGACAATGGTTTCGGGTGAGCGTACGTGTGAGGGCACTGGTTAGTGTTAGCGTACGTGTTAGGATTTGGGGAGGGGTGAGGGTAAGGCTTCGGGCAATGGTTAGGGTTAGGGTTCGGGCTAGGTTTAGGTTTAGGGGATGGAAACTGTTTAGGGTCCAGGTGAGGGTACGACAACGGTTTAGGGTGAGCGTACGTGTGAGGGCACCGGTTAGTGTTAGCGTACGGGTTAGGATTAGGGGACGCGTAAGT